>NC_091839.1:36601353-36904384 GCF_037783145.1 Equus przewalskii | reverse complement strand
TATTAGGTGTTAGAGTTAGCCAAATTCAGGATTAGGGACACAGTGCTCCAGATTTGCCCAAGATTTGTGACACTAACTGCAATGAGTTTGCCAAACTGCAAAGTCTGGGGAGGCAGTCCTCACAAAACTGCCCTCACTTCAGACACCAGGCATAAGTTTAGGAGTCCCAAAGGCCACCCTTAGTTCATACCTGCTGACTACAAATTTAAGTGTTCCCAGGACCACTCTCAGATTAGATAGTTCCCTAGAACAGCTCACAGAACTCAGGAAATCGCTGGATTGACAATTACAGTTTTATTATGGTGAACAGAGACAAATTAGATCCAGCCGAAAGAAGAGATGCATAGGGTGAAGTCTGGGAGGGTTCCAAGCATGAAGCGTCTTTGTCCTCAGGGATGCGTTACCCATCTGGCGGTAGCAGTGCATGACAATTCACATGCAGTATTGTCAACACAGGAAGCTCATCTGAGCTTCAGTATGCAGAGTTTTTATTAAGGCGTTCTTATATAGGATTGACTGAATTATTGCCCATGTAGTCGAACTCCATCTCCATCCCCTTGCCTGAAGGTCACCCTGACGTCATGTGGCCCAAAGACCTGACTCTCTAATCACATGGTTGGTCTTGCTAGTAGGGCCCGTCACCACCTTGAATCATTTTTTCACATAAACTTTCAGTTGTGGTTCCAGGAACCCACTCTGGATAGGAAAGACATTCCTGTCACTTGGGAGGTTGCAAGGGTTTTGAGGTTACCTTCCAGAGTCCAGGACAAAGAGCAAATCTCTCTTTAAGTGAGGCCAAATTCCTTACTACACGGTCTGCTGCCTTCATTTAGAAATGCTAAAATACACTCACTTTAACTGTTTTTCTTCCAATAGTGATAGTCATGTTGCTGAGTCACCCTTTCTTGATTCCTCTTATAAATTGCCTGGCCGAGATGCAGAGGCATAGGTAGAACTAAAGAGGTTTTCACCATGAGAAATTGACTTGGATGGAGTCAAGTTGTAACTTTGCTAGCACCATGCTGAGCAAACCAAAACAAATAGCTCAGATATATTTTAATATCAGTAAATTGTTGCAGTTCTATAATATTTTTAATTTACCAAATGGGTATTTATATCATCTCACCCATGGGATTCCTACTGTGAACTTTTTGAGTGTACTTTAATCCCCTTTGCTTCCTTGCTCGTGTCTAAATCCATCCTCTACCTGTTCCCAAAATTTGCTTTCAGCTTCTTTACTTTAAGCCCCTGAAAGCCGCAGTGACCAGGAGGAAGAATGTTGGGTGTTGAAAGACATAGATTTAGAATGTGGAACACTCAGCCTTTGAGGCCATAACTAAAGCACTGGCTTCACGAGAAATTTTCTAGTCTGCTCTGAGACCGAAGAACCCTGCCTGGAGTTGTTTTGAGGGGAGTGAGGAAGGCTTTAGGGGTAATGGTTGAGGTAAAGTTTGATCTGGACATATTTAAATTCTAAGAAGGATCTCATTCGTCATGAGTGATTCCTTGATGGTTGTATATATCCATGACTCTTTACCACCATTTTGAAAAAAGGAATGATGTTTGTATTTTTATGAACTTGGAAGGATGTTATTGAAATTTTTAAAAAATCTTATTGTATTTGGTGTGCTGAAAGCTTTAGAAATAAATTAATGCAATTTTATTATTTAAGGAAGTTTTTTTACTTGCATAATACCAGAATTATATAGCATCAGTTTATTTACTTTATTCAAAGAATGAAAATGAAAAATAGATGATAGGATGAAAACACAGCGTTTTAGGGGCCGGCCCAGTGGCGCAGCGGTTAAGTTCGCACGTTCCGCTTCTCGGCGGCCCGGGCATTGCCGGTTCAGATCCCAGGTGCAGACATGGCACTGCTTGGTACACCATGCTGTGGTAGGCGTCCCATGTATAAAGTAGAGGAAGATGGGCACAATGTTAGCTCAGGGCCAGGTGTCCTCAGCCAAAAAGAGGAGGACTGGCAGTAGTTAGCTCAGGGCTAATCTTCCTCAAAAAAAAAAAAAAGAAAGAAAGAAAACAGTGTTTTAATCAGTAATCGAATTTATAGTAATTGAGGAAATGGTATGCGATATTACAGTTTTTAGATTGTATTTCTCATGTCAGAGAAGAAGCGTAGCTGATTAACTAGATAATAAAATAAACATGAATTTTTAGCTTCAGGAAACAAAACGGTTTTTCATCACTGGTGCCTGGACTATTCCAATATTCTTCAGTTGGTTGGTATCATGATATTGTCGTCTGATCTATTTATTAATTATGGACCAATCCTTGAGTTTCTTATCTTTGAAACAACTTCAAGCCTTATGTTAGTTTTTCCCTGATCTTTCTATGAACTGTGATGTCAGTTTTAAAAATGGAAATTTGACTGATAGATACTGCAGTCCATCAGTAGTTTCTGGATATAGGAACAAATCTAAAAATCCTTACTTCTGGGACTCTGTTTACTGAACCAATAAAAACGTACCTCCCTGCCCCACAGTCCCAGATTTCTCGGATTTCCTTCATGTTAGAAGCTTAGGAGGATTAATTAGATTCGAAGGATAGATGTCAGTTATTACTCTGAATAGATGATATGACCTTTTTCAAGGCCTTCTACCCTAACTTTCCTGCATAAGCCTGCTCCCAGAACTTGTTTCTGTCACACAGTGAAATAATGTAGGTATTAGTTAAACAGAAGAAAGGTAAGTTAATTCTTGGTTTCTTTTGCTGCAAGTTCAGTATGACTCTTTCTTGTTGTATTTAGTAATTAGTCTTCTCTGCGATCTGGACAGGGAATGTTGGAATTTAGTGGCATTAATAACTGGGAAAGCTCATTTGAAACAATGCCTCAAAATTTGACTTGTTTTCACTTCAAATACTTTATATGAAATCCTAGCCTATTTAGCTAATAATTTTAAGTAATTTCTTAAGTGGGTCTCTGCAAACTATTTCAGTTTTTCCTTAAAACTCACTCTCACTATAAGAAAAGTCATTTAAATTCCTTTATTAGTTTAGTAGTACTAATAACTCAAAGTCAAAATGCTTTTGTGTAGAGAAGTTGATTTTTTCGTTCCTGTACATTCAGTCTCCTTATGTGCCTAGTTTTTTGCGTCTTCCCTAACCCACATGCCTGTTGTTCTACCAGAGTCCTCAAATTTTACTTCTGCTAAATTTGATGTCAAAGATCTCAAGAAAGGCAGAAATCATTTGAAGTGTATTTTACGAATCCAAAATTAAAAATAACACTGTGACTAAGTAGAACAAGGTCGATTTTGTCAACTTGTAGCTGTCTAATCTTCTGCATGTTTGTTTTCTGTGGTATGTGCTCTGCCTAACGCTTATCTATCTCTCTGTTTGCTTTCTATCTCTGCTCTCTTGGGCTCGCTTTTCCCCCATTAGCTTTCTCCAAGCCCTACACCTGCCACTCAGAGTCCCAAGAAACCTCCAGCAAAGGACCCATTAGCGGATCTTAACATCAAGGATTTCTTGTAAACAATTTAAGGTATCTAATACTGAGCTTTTCCTGTGGGCTTGTAAGAATGACCTGTGCAATGCTTAGCTAGTTCAAGGTACGATATTTGTACTTCTCTGTTTTGCATACATGTATATACTGGTAATTTGAGTGTTTATACTTTTTAAATCAATATTGAAAACTATCTTTATCAATGAATTTTTTTAAGTTTTACTTAATTTATAAACTTAAGAGAGAGGGAAGCCTCTAAGTTGTCTTTATACTGGAAAGCACAAAGATAATACGGATAAAGCAAGAAGTTGCCCAAGCTACTTGGTAAATTAGATAATTACCACTTTATTACATGATGACTGGAATTTATAGAAAGCTAACCTTTTTAATATTGCATTTAGAAATCGTCTAAGAATATATTTGGCTACATACTCATATTTTTATTTTGTTTATCCTTATTTGGCATTATCAAACAAAGCTTAGAGATTATTGCCCTTTGCATTTCTGCATTCAAGCAGAATTTTGAATTTCTAACATTTCTAGTTTTAAATTGCTAATATAATTTATGAAATGACTAATAGTGGACTTATAGAAGGAAACAGATTAAGGAAAAAAGTTGACTCTTAACCCCAGCCCCTAACACAGTGGGCAGGTCCTGACAGATACTTCTCAAATGTGGATGAGCGGTGATAATGCTGCTTTCCGTTTACACAGCACTTTCCGTGTGCACTTCCCAGTCATTAACTCCTTTGATCGTCTCTGTAGGAAAGCAAAGCCTGTGAGATAAGCTAGCCAGATACTTTTCATTTCCATCTTCACAGCTGAGAGAACTGATCCTCGGCATTAAGTGATTTGCCCAAAATCAAGCTGGAAAAGCAGTAAGAGCATCAAAGTTTTTGGACCACTGTCCAGTGTTATTTTTATTAGACATCTGCTACCTATATTTTTTAGTAGATGCCTACTTTACTGGCTACTAAGATTTTTGTGGATTCTTGCTTTATGATTTTCTTTCTTATACAAGATTAGTAATTTATCATTTTAAAGCCTCGACATCTCAGCCAAGTAATTCCTCCTGTGCCCAGTGTTTCTATTCCACTTTGAGTTGGACTGGACTGATGTAGGCATAAATAAGATGATGAACACTTATTTCTTGGCAATTGAAGTTTCAGGAGTGACCAAGGACACTGCAGAGAGCAGCTGTTGTCCACCTCTCGTTCAGTAAATATTGCTGTCAGCATATGCCAGGAACTCTGATAAGTACCTGGAACAGAGGTGCTTGAGACAGTCTCTGCCCTCAGAGATTCACAGTTGACAGGGGACACACACACACTACCATGAAGGAGAGTCACCCACAGAGCTAAGCTTCAAGGCCCCAGGGAAAGGTTCCTGGCAGAGATGACTGGTGAAGCATGGATTAGCTAGGGGCATAAATGGGGAGTGGCCCCAGTGAGGCCATGGGGTCATCAGGGACATCTCCCTTCTCTTCTGTTCTGTCACTTGTTTAACTGTTTAGTGACTCAGTGAGCACCATAAGTGAAAAGAAGCAAAAAATAATGGAAGTCACTGCAGTTCTTTTTTTTTTCACTCCCTTGTTAAAGGTGAGCTGTTCTTAATTGATACTGAATGTCTTACTACTAAGATTTCTAATAAGTATACAAATTTTCAAAATTTGGCTGATATGATATTTCTCTAAAATTAAACTATACATTAAAAGTTTTTTTAAAATGTATCCTGGCTGAAATTGTAAGCTTGTTTTAAAGAATTGGGGAAAGTATATAAATGTGAATTTGTTAATACGGAAACCTTTTGCGAAAAGATTTTTCATAGTAACTGTGAAGTAGAATTGCAAGGGCGGTAAAATGTGTGAGGAGTATGCAACAGTGTTTTCTAATTAGGTGCTTTTTGTCTTTCCAGCTGCAGTTTTTGTGACTGAATAGGAAAAAAATAATGAGTTTGGAGACTTCAAATAAGATTGATGCTCAGAGTTTCAAAGTGAGCCACCAGTACCAAACCCAATGCTTACTCATAACTTCTCTTCCAAAATGTGTAGCACAGCTGTGAAAGTGAACATTAGGAATGTGTACCACCTTAGCTGTTATCCCTACTCTCAAAATTGTAGTGTATTTGGGTTATTTGTGTGTCGTACGATGTAAACAATGAATGGATGTTTCCGATGCCTTTAGTGCTGTTCTGGACCTCGCCCATGGACGGATCACGCAGCTGTTGTCTGGTGAGCCATTTGGAAAGATGTGTCTGTGTTTTTGAAGGTTTCAATGTATATATAACTTTTGGACAAAGCTAAACTCTCCCCGTAAATTCTCTTTTCTTCTGTATCTCTGTTACAAACATAGTGTGATAATATCCGATAGTAAGGAAAACACTCTTAAATATACAAAACTTTTTTCCGTGTGGAGTACATTTTTCCAATCACAGGAACTTCAACTGTTGTGAGAAATGTTTATTTTTGTGGCACTGTATATGTTAAGAAATTTTATTTTAAAAAATATAAAGGTTAACGTCCATAATAAATATTTCTCCTTGAAGCTACCTTATCAAGAATGAAAAAATCATATGGGAAGAATTCCATATTTAATCAATGCTATATTAAAATATATATTTTAATTATATTTGACAGGTTTTGCATCTAAATTGACCTATTTATTCATTCTTGATTAAATGCACTGAAAAGTACAGGTCCGTTTCTACCATGTCCGTGAAAATGCAATTAGAGATGTGCTATTTAAGCGATTACAAGTCACCCTAAGGTGTATCTGTAATTTAAAGATTACTGCAGATATTTTTGTTTTATTGTGGGTTTTATGTACATCTGTTAATTTAGTATTTCTTTGTGTGTTCTGTAGACTAGTGTTCTTCCATCCCTCAATTGAGCTCAGAGTAGCTTTTGTTGTACCATTGTGATTAGAATTTAAACTAATTCAAAGAATTGTATCCTTTACTGTACATACTGTATTCTTTAATTTTTAATTTGTTGTCATACTGTCTGTGCTGATGGCTTGGCTTAAGATTTTGATGCATAAATGAGGTCACTGTTGATCAGTGTTGCTAGTGGCTTGGCAGCTCTTCGTAAAAGCATATTGGGTTGGAAAGGTGTTTGCCTATTTTTCCAATTATTTAATAGATGTATGGTACCATTTAAAAGTGGTTGTATCTGAATTACTGTGGGGATAACATACACTGTAATGGGGAAAAATTACCTAAAACCAATTTCAAAATGGCTTTTCTTTGTATTTCAGTTTAAAAACCCAGTGCATGTACGCCCTCTGAGATGCAATAAACACCTTGAACAAAGAAAATGCAAATGTTATCTTTGTCTCTTTGATTATGTTTTAGGGGAAATAGTCTGTCTCAGATGACACACGTAGCATATACAAAATATTGAAAATTGAAAACCATTCTGAGTAAGAAATGCTTTTATAATTTTATAATAAATGAAAAACAAGAAAAAGGACAATTTTAATCAGCTGTCATTAAACTTGGGCCTCCATGGCTGCTGCCAAATAAACTGAAATTCTGTATTCCAGAAAAGAAAAGGATGAACTTTCTTTTAAAATATGCAATTAAATTCTTATGATAGTTTTATGAGACTTCTCCATGGAAGTTTAAGAATGATAGGAGTGTGATCACACACTCGCATGCACGTGCACTCAGACACAAAATCTATACTAGCCTATTTTAATAAAATTGGATGGCTTTATGCCTACAACTAAGTTGTTACATCTCAAAAAGTAGTCTAATCTCAAATAGAAATATTTCTCAAATAGAAGCATATTCTTATGTCTAAAACTATCTTTTCTTTAGTTACCTAGTTTTGTATCTTGAGAACTGACTTTTAGAAGGAAGTATCTGCTTCTGTAATATGATCTTTATAGATTACATTTGATTATTTATTACTTTGTGGGCCTATCATAATAAAAATGTTACATTGTAAATAATTTTAATATTGAATTTTTAAAACTATGCTTTTTCTCTTCAGTGAGTGGCCCATGTGGTATAAATTCTTCCTAGGCAAAGCTACAAGAGCATTATTTTTAAATCAGATGCTGGAGCCTTGCCTTGGTGAGATTCTTGGTATCCTTGTAGGGGAATTGTCTTATAGATGAGTTGCTGCGTGAGGTCCTCTGGTACTCAAAAAATTAATCTCTCTGGATAGTTTTCAACACAGGTCCCATTTATCGGTGGTCTCCCTCCACATGGTGAGTGTGCCTTTCTAGCCCCACCTCTGCCTCGACTCAGCCCTCTGCATGCACACACACGTGTGTACAAGCACCCTATTCTGTGTGACTATTCTGTGTGTGACCACACCACTACTCATGCAAAGGGACACCAAACACTTTGCTGGCCCACACAGGGCTCTCTGCCCAAAATTACCTCACCAATCCCACCAGTGCAGCTAAATCTCACTTGTCCATCATGGCTCCCCACCCTACTCTTTTCAGAGTACAGTTTTCATCAGCCTTTATGGCACTTGACATGTTGTATTACAGTCAGCTGTGATGATGGCATCTTCTCTGGCCAATTGTGAGCCTCAGAGGAAGGAACCATCTCCTCCTCTTCATAGCCTCAGCATCTAGCCCTTCAGTCAGTGCCAGGTAAGTGTCTGAAGGATGAACACATACCTTAGTTCTTAGAGGTCTCTTCACTTAACCTGGATACTGCTGAGCTATTGTAATATTTCTGATCCCTGAAGAATATCTTTCATTTATTGTCAGATGTTATTAGAGTTTTAATAGCCCCTATCAGCTCATTGTATAGAGAACTAACACCAATAAAAACCATCTTAAGCTGAAGATTTGAATCATTTTATATATGGTGTAATGATTGCCAGTGATTCTCTCAGTTATAAAGTGTCTCCTTTGTTCTCTATCTTTTGTGTTGTTTATTATAGTTAAAAAAAAAAGAATAAAGACCAAAGACTTTTTGGGAGGAGTCATGGGGTTCAAAAGAGGAGGAAAGGAGCGAACGTGAAAAAAGAAATGAGAACTTGATTCACAGAAAGATAAATTATGCAAAGCCATCTTTCTGCCTCTTAAGTAGACACCTTTAATGATATATCCCCAAATTTTTGTTGGTGGAAAAAGAACATGGTCTTGCAGCGGTGATTACACTGTTTCTACTGTGGAAGTAGTTGTTGAACGTCAAAATGAGTGTCATCTCAGTTGGAAAGGCACGTTGGTCTATGTTTTTGAGGCATCAGGTTTTGTGGTAGTGTATTGTTCATCCTCTTGGGCTGTAAGACCCAACCTAGGTGTCACCTCCCCTAGGAAACTATACTTTTCATCATATCTGCCCACCTTGATAGAGTTGATCCTTCTCAAATGTGTTCCTTCAGTACCTTTTTCTTCACCTTTTCCACGCTGTTTTTTTAAATATATGTCTGACTTCCTTACTATGTTATGAATTCTTTGAGGAAGGGTACCATCTAGGCCTTAATTCTATATCCTATATGCCTAAGATTGGACTCAATAAAACTTTGTTGAACTATATTGAATTGAGCTAACCTACATTGTAAAGTGGATTTTGAATAAAAAATATGTAGTATCTAAATTCCAGGAAATAAGTAAAATTGGATTTTGTCTCTTCCTGTAAAGTGATCACATATGTTCAGGAATTTTGTAAATTTGACTCATTTCTTACCATCATAAAACAGTGTTATGACAAAGTTATTGCTAAAATCTTTTTCCCATTTTATAAAAATACTGAAAAGAACACCATCTCTGTATTTGATAGTTTTACCACCACTTTCCTTACCAAAGTACTTAAGGTGGTTTACAAGAAAAAATATAAAGGCAGGTAAAACTGAGAAGACGTTTAACCTGGAAGCAAAAGACAAACATCGTTGTGCACAGAGAGCGAGCCGTGGGAGGCGGCAGAACACTTAGGAAAGAGAGGCTGTGACGGTAGTTCCCCTCCTGGATGATCCTCACAATTGTCACAGTTACCTGCAGAGCTTAATCAAATGTAGAATTCTGGGCCTCACTCTCAGGGACTCTAGGGTAGGTCTCGGTGGGGCCCTGGAAATGGGCTTTCTAAAATAATTCCCTAGGTCATCATGATGAGCAGCCAAATTTGGAGACCACCAGGCAAAGGGAAACCATGAAATATCATAAATCCATTGGACTCATGGTGTGTAGCTCTATTTGACTTACAGATGATTCCAGCAAAAGAGAAGATTTCTAAATACTTCAAAATAGGAAAGCCACGAAGAATATTTTGTTTCATTTGGCCTAAATTGTGACATTTAGTTACTAGTCATAAAAAGGCGGTCCATATGGCATTATGATACACTAGTTTCCACCAAAACCCAAGCTTTAATTTGGAGGTACGTGCAGGAGAGAGATGCTGCTATATGTGGGCGGATGACTGGCCAGGACATCCGTCCGTGGAGCCACATCACTCACGTCCCAGTCTACATTAAGTGGCATAACCGCCCATTTGGTGGGTACAATGGTGTCGTGTATTTTCCCAGGCCACAAAGAAAGCCTTTTAAAGTAAATGTCCCAAGTGCAGTGGCAGAATACTAAATTCAGTTCTGTCTCAAAAATAACACACTTTTATTTTTAGGCAATTGCTTGATAAAGTGGTACTTTTGTTTGGCAGTAGAATCTTGGCACCAAGCCCATCCTGATTTTTAAAAAGAAAAAAAATAAGCACTTTTGTAGGTATTTCAAAGACAAATTTTTGAAACATTTAAAAGCTGTATCTTCTAGATTGTTAGCTGCCAATTTTCCTAAAAACTGACTCATTTAAAGTAGTTTTGAGAGAAAAGAAATTCTTACATTCTCCCGGACCTCTCTACTGTCTACTAGTACATTCTTTTCTCCTATGTCCTGAGATTGATGTTGTTTTGTGATCTGGTATCTGTGTCAGTAGCGGGAGTTTCAATTCTAAGTAAAGCAAAAATTACGAAGTCTTGACTCCTGTAAATTAATGGGAAGGGAAGCAATGGTAAGGGGAGGTGCTTAGAATAGAAAGAGGGGGTCTCCTCCTTATCTTCCAGAAGCCTCAGTACTCTAAGGATTATTCTTGGGAAGTCCTTGAATTACTTATCTAGATGAGAAGAAATAAGCTCCTTAATGGAAAGTTCTTAGAAAAACCTTATGTTGTTAGCTAAACCCCAGTAAACTGGAAGTTTAAGACTTCCCAACACGTGCACCAGCACACATGCACACACACACACGCTCACACACACGCTCACACTAGTTCTTCTGGGATAAATGATTGCTGATCTTTGCTCTTAGAAAATTCCAGTCTTTCTTTCAATTATATTAGATAATTTCTATGATCTTATAATATTAATTACAGTTGTCAGCATATTATATTTGGTGAACACTTACTTCACACAGGGCAGTCTACTGTGGTTGGACAATTAAAGATATTCCACATCCTGAATTTTTTCCATTATACCAGAGTTGCTGTATCTGTATGCTGTGGTGCTAGCTGTATGTATAAATTGGGTGCAGCTGTATGAGAAATTCTAAATAAATAACACACATGAACCTTCAAATCCACAAACATTTTAATAGTTAAGGATTTGGGAAAGATTTTTTTTCTTGACTTTTGAGATTAGAATTTCGTGGAGTATAAAACCAATTGAATTCTGTAGGCCACTGATGTTTCTCTTCTTTTGTTAAGCTTTTTTGGAGAAATTTTTTCTACAATGTAATGCCTTCCAAAATTCATACTGAACGTAATTTTATATTGATTATGCAGTCATTATTGTAAACATAACGTGTATAGGTATGCCTTCATAGGCAAGTGTGGTTCATGTAGCAACTTGCACCAAAACTCAATAGCTCCCGATTACTATAGTTTTATAGTTTCTATCCCTTTTTTAAAGTCCTTTAATAGTTTGTCTGCATCCTCCTTTTCTGTCAGGTTGTCACTTCTTGGGACTGCTGTAGACTTGCCTTGGCAGCTGCCTTCTAGTTATAGTTTAGGATATCAGATAACCACACTTGTTAAGATTATTTCTAGAGTAAAAATAGCTTTGTGTCATCCATTTTTGCTATTCAGAGGAAATTTTTGGCTTAATATTTTTGTTATATTTTAGATACTTGAAATTACCAGCAAAGGCAATTGTAGATAAGTGACATGTTAATTGTATGGTATATTACAAATTAATGATGAAATTAAGTGTAAAATAGAAGAATAAGGAAAATGAGTGGCTGATCAAAAGCCTAGAGGAACTTTCCAAATTTATCTGTATTAAGTTGTGTGAACAGTTTCCAAAAAGTTCCCCCACACTTTTCAATAGATGAATACCTACACAGAGGATTTCAATAATGTAAATCCAAGTTTGAGTATTAGTCAAAACATCTACAAATATAGATCAAAGTATGATCATAGAGCTTCCGTTTGGTCAAACCACATTGCAAGACGGTGATCATCACATTGATCGCAATGTGGATTGAAGTAGACATCCTAAGTAGCCTGGTTGTCCCAGTGCTTGAGAAAAGTGAATGGATTTTAAGATGTTATTGGAAATTTTAAAATATTACTAAAGCAAAAAGACTTTGGAGACAAATTTTGAGGCAGAGATTATCTGATTAAATGTTTACATGGCAGATGGAGAAGGAACTACAGGAGCCTGGCACCTGTCAGTCTGAAGGCACTCGTATCAGACACACACGAGTCAGTAGGGGATATGGCAAATATCTGACTCCTTGCCAAGCTACAGTATTCTGATAGTAAAATTCTCATTACAAATAAATATTCCCATTATTTAAATATGTAGTTGTATCTTCCATACAATATACAATTAAGAAAATACCTCTAACATTCTTGAACCTTATCTTCTACACAGAGTAAGTAATGCCCTGAAAGAGTAATCCTCAGGGAATACTGGGTGATCTTTTTAAGTGTGTATTGATCATCTCCTCTGTGCCAGGTACAAGCACTTGAGATGATGATGATGAAAGTGGGGAGGAGATTGGTTGGGCCAAGCTGTCGTTCATACCCCTTTGCCTAGTTCCTCTGGTGACTGGTGTGTTTGTGAGTTCTCTGGGCCTGGCCCAAGGTGCAACTTGTGGACTTAGAATAGATACTTGAATGTTTGTGTCCCCCCAGAATTTGTATGTTGAAGCCCCACCTGCAAAGTAACAGTATTGGAGATGGGGCGTTAGGGAGGTAATTGGGGTGAGATGAGGTCATGATGGTGGGACCCTTATGGGGGGTGAGATTAGTGCCCTTACAAGAAGACACCAAAGAGCCCTCCATCTCTTTCTCTCTGTCTCCTGAGAGTGCAAAAAAAAGTCATGTGAGCACACAGCGAGATGGCGGCCGCCTACAAGCCAGGAGAAGAGGCCTGGAAATGAAACCTACCTTGTGGGACTTCCCAGCCTCCAGAACTGTGAGAAATAAGTTTTCATTGTTCACACAACCCAGTCGATGGTATTTTGTTTCAGCAGCCTGAGCTGATTAAGACAATACCGTACCTGTGGCTAACGCAAGCCAGCTGAGATTGGGATCACAGGTTATTTTGGCCACCACGCTCTAGACAGTTTCACTAACTGGATCGAACTGCCAGTTATTAAATACAGGAGGGAGTAGACAGGGAATTTCCCTCCCTAGACTTTATCTATATAGAAAATAAAATCATCTGAGGGTGTTTTTTCCCCCTTAGTTGAATGGTGAATCAATAAAGAATTGTGTATCTATCTATACACTTACCCCATCTGATGAGAACATGATTTCACCATCACTTAGACTAAATCTCTTAAATTTCTCTGAAGCTTATGATTTGGTTATTTAAGAAAGGGCAATTCTAGCTGGAAAAATCAGCATATTAAAAAGATTCTTCTATTAATTAACTGGTGATGTTTTAGTAAACCATCTCCAGTTTTTTATAAAAAGCAATTTTTATAAAATCATTTGTTAAGCCTTGGCAGGTACTTTTTAAAATCAGTAGCCAAAATATATTTGTTATAGGGAAACCACAACAAAGAATAATAATGCTATTTCCAGACTATTTATACCTGTAGATCCACATCCATGCAATGTCCAATGCTTGGTTCAATTGCATTATGCCAAAATTCTTAATGATCACAGCTCATTTTTCATGAGAGTAAACATCTAATTTACTAGCATAAGGCCAAAGAATTATGAGTACAGGAGTCCCCCTTTATCCACGGTTTTCCTTTCCAAGGTTTCAGTTGCCACCAGTCAACTGAGGTCTGAAAATAATGCTATGTCACAATGCTAGTCATTCACTTCACTTCATCTCATCACGTGGGCGTTATATCATCTCACATCATCACAAGAAGGGTGAGTACAGTACAATAAGATATTTTGAGAGACATTTACATAACTTCACAGTATATTGTTATAATTTTCTATTTTATTATTGTTAATCTCTTACTGTGTCTAACTTATAAATTAAATTTTATCATAGGTATGTATGTATAGGAAAAAACATACTATATACAGGTTTTGGTACTATCCATGGTTTCAGGCATCCACTGGGGGTCTTGGAACGTATCCCCCATGGATAAGGGGGATAAGGGGGGACTACTGTAATTGAAATGGTCAACACTGGGAAAAAATGCAAGATAAATACAATATAATTTTTACAGTAGCAAACTGAGCTTATTTAAACTAAAACAATGTTATAGTCCTGAATTTTAATAACTAAGTAATTTTTAAGTGGTGAAAATTTTCTTCTCATCACTAGACAACCACTTGAAGGGAATGCTATGGAGGGAAATTAAAATCTAAATTATGAAGTTAAACTAGATGATCAAAGTTCTCTTCGAATCCTGAGATTCTTTCCATGAAATAAGAATTCCAAAGAATTCTTTTATTGACAAATAAAAAGGGTAATGATTTGTCCGGAACTCTGATCTTGGTCATACATACATTTAAGTCTTTTTGAAAATTAACATTTGGGATTTAACCAAGAAGTATATCAAAAAGGAAAAAATAAGTCTCTTCCATTTGAGCAATCAACCAATCAATCAATAAAATGAAATATGTTCTTCGAGTAAAGGAAAAAAAGCCACAATTTTAAATTTCAGTTGCTTTGTAAATAGTTTTTTGATTTCAATCATTGATAAGTTTCTCTAAGCAGTAAGTCACTGTAGTCCTTTGTACACAGTAGACATCAAATGTGTGTGTGAATATGCTTGTTTAGCTAAGTGAATTCAATTTAATTTTCTATTTCAAGTCTGATAAGCGTAACAGAAAAAGTATGTGAAGTAAAACTTTCTGAGTAATACCGTACATTTTAGTGATCCTAAATAAGTCAAAGAAGATTCATGATTCTCTTGGAAAAGAGAAGGAGAGAATCGAATAAACCTCTGCAAATAAAATGAGCTAAATTTTATATTTTTGAAAAGTATGATTTGAAGAAAATTAAGTATATTCAGAATTTAACATTAAACACCAAACCACTGACACTAAGCACACTAAATTACTCCGAACTTACTCAAATCTCTGGAATTATTTTCTAAGGATCTATGATGAAGATTATGTGTGTGCTTGCAAGTAAGTATGCAAAATTCCCCTTGAAACATTTTTAGTGGCAGTGATCATATAGATATTTCCCCAAAAAGTTTTGATCAAAACTTTTGAGTCAATAGCACCAATGATAGCACACTACTCAGGGAAACATGTTTAGAATTAAACAGAATCATTTTTTTAAATAAATAACACAGTTAATGTAATCCATGCTGAAACCTTGTATTTAAAACAAAAATACACATGTAGTAAGAGTTACAATTTTTTGAAATTTTTATTGAATGATTTTTAACAGATTCACATTATAAAAGAATGTACACATAGTGAATTTCAGCTGTTTTGGACACCATTTACAAAATTGCTTTTTATCATAATGTAATCAAATATTCCTTTGCATACTAGTCAAGGGTATTACTTCCCATTCTTAAAAAATAAGTAAAATAAATTTGAACTCAGGCAGAATCAATGACTTGGGTGTGTCACGAGAGAAGAGAATGTGTGCCCTGGAAACTGCCAGGAAGAACACACCAGAAATTCGGCCTTCAATTCCTGGATTTTATGGTGCACTCTATTGCAGATCACTAAAACCCTTCAAATGTAATGGTCTGGACCTGTTTTGAGCCCTTCAACAAATATCTGTTCATTCAAGAAATACGTGCTGCGGGCCAACTCTGTGTTTTACCCCTGGGCAGCTGCTGAACCCTGTCGGCCACGATGGCCACAGTGAGTGTACCACCTTAGTCCCTAAGGAAAATAATCAGAACCTTCTTTTGAAAATATTATTTGTAAATTATGTTCATTTTTAGGAGAGTACCTATCTAAAATTACTAATCAGAGAATTCATCAAAGTAATATGCCTATGGCTCTATGAAGAAAGCTGAATTCTGTCAAGGGGGAAAAAAGGCCTTCTCTTGAAAAAAATTACAGAATTCCCTATCTAAAACTGTAATGCCTCATACATAGGAGAATGTATAGCCTAAAATGAAGTGGCTTTCAATGCATGATCATTTCTAACTTTGAACTCTCTTCCCTATGCATACATGAAAAGTCCATGTTCAGAATACTAGTTAAATAAAAACTTAAGACCTTAAAATGTCTCAGCTTCCCTATTTTTAAACTGGATTTATTTTATAGAACAAAGCATTTCTCCCATTTTTAAATAATACTTCAGTTGGTATTTTTTAAAGCAGTAAAACACTTGATAGTTTTGTTTATAAAGCTTGCTGTTCCTTGTAATTCTCCTTTTTTTTTTTTAAACCTAAAATTTCTCAGACCCAACAGAAATCACAATATAAACACAGAGAGCATGAGCTGAATGGGTCCATCTCGGAGTAGTACAATCTGTGTTGTAAATTACTGCCTCTAACCTGATTCTAATCTGTTACTGTATATGCAGTTTCACATTTAATATGCAGCTGGCATCCTGTTAGATTCTTCTTAGAGTGGGACCCTGAGAATAAGTCAGAAATTACATAATATTTATAACACCAGCTTGAAGTTTTAAAGAGTGTCTAATTTTTAAGAAGGCAGAAAGAAACAAGAATTTTCCCACAAATGAAACTTACCATCTTGTAAAGAAGAATACATACTTGGCACTGAAGTGCCCATCTAGTTCCAATATCTGTTCCTAAACACTTTTTAAATGTATGAAAATCTCCTACTTTTGAAAAAGTAAATTCATAAAAATGTTGAAATGCTATTGATAGGGTTCAAGTCCAGGCCTAACCTATGAAGTGATCTTGCTACAATCATCAGACCTGGTTTCCTCCGCAATTTAGATGATCCGCGAGCTCGTCGCGGCTTTCTGTTAGCCGTAAGTACACTTGGCATCATCTCCGTGAATCCAGAGGCAAATCTGGGCGAACTTGAGCGGAGTGATGCGCACCGCCACGTTATAGTCCTTCTGAACACCGTGGACGTCCACCCACTGGTGGCCTGAATAGATCGCAATGATTTTGCGCTTCCAATTCTTGTTGTCTGGCTCTTTCAGACGCAGATAGACCCCGGAGCCAGTGGAGCCCGACTCCGCATCGCAGTATTGATATAGGAGATCATTGGATTCATCGGACACGCTACAAAACCTGTAGACTAACTGATCTGCCCGGTCATGATCAAATCCTGAGAAGTGGATCATTCCGCCCGGCAGCTTCTTTATGGTTGGACTGATGCCTAGTTCCATGTACTTCTTTCTGTGAGCACGCTTCAGCTCCAGAAGAGCGTAGTCATAGTCCAAGGCGGCGTCTCCGCTCCCTCCTCTAACCCAGCCTTTGGGAATGTGGGTATTCTTGACCCGCGTCCACTGGAAGGAGGGCTGCCCCTCAGCGACTCTGTGACGCCGGCCAGACCCCTTTCTTCTTCTTCCAGCCTTGGTTCTCTCCTTCAGATTCTCTTCGCTACCCTCTCTTTGGTCACCACCGTTTGCTTCTCTCCTGCTCCTCCTAGCACCCCTGCGTTTCTTGCCGCCACCTTTATTTCTCATCTTCAACAGCCCTACCCTGAGCTTTTTAGTCCCTTTGATGTAGTCCCTTCCATCATGAACGCAGTGGGCGGCGGTCAGAACGTGATTGGGGGAAATGAGAATGCCACTGCAGCCCGTGGAGAGCTTCACGGCCGTATTGAAAGGGAAATTGGTTAAGAATCTTTTGTCCAAGATGCTGAACCTGCTGTCTGTGCCATACACCTGCCTCCTTCTCCTAACTGATGCTCCTCTCGTGGTGATATTTTGAGTTGGCTCAAGGACCAAACCTTGAACTTTCACTGTGGTCAAGGTTCGGGTGCCGTTCTCAAAGACAGTCTCGTATGCGAGAGAATGTTCCAGTTCAGAAAGGCTGGGAGCTGGGAGTTCTTTCCGGCATTCGATGCCACACGCTCTATTTAACACCATCTTAGCATCTGCCTCAAAGGTGGGGCTGGTGAGATGGAAAGTCCTTTCACTGACAAGCCGGGGTATTTTTCTCAAGTGCCACATAAAATCCTGTTCCATTTCAGATCCATCAGTGAGGGTCCGTCCGAGGGTGAAAAATAACAACCAAAGTAGCATATTTTCCATTTTGTTTTTCTGTTTTGTCCTTAAAAAAAGAAAAAAAAGAAACTTTATAATGGTTTTTTTAAAAAAAAAATTTTCCTTTAGGCTTTGGATCCTGATGTACTTTTGCCACAAATAAGACTCTTTATTTTCACCATACTTAGATTTTACTGAGATCAGACACCCTGCTAAATAGGCTCATTCAGATTTCCAAAATTACTAAATTGTTTTTTACCCAATCTTTTCTCCACCAGCCCTAACATACCTCCTCCACACACCTGCTGTCTCCACTCTACCTCCCCAGACAGCCCAGTGCCTGGATGGGAGGTGCTGACTGGGGTACTCTGTTGCCTAAGGCCCACTCCCTCCCTCCTAAGGGTCTCCTACACCCTTATTTCCAGATGACTTAGAAATAAAGATAGCAGCAGATGTCCTGACTTTCCCTGCACTTAGCTACTTAAAATCCAGGATTATAAATTCCCATTTCTGAAGCGTAAATGCCTAGCACAGAGCTCGAAACACGTTCACTGGAATACAGTGAATTTTCCTGAACCATGGTTTGCAGACCAAGCTGATTGATGGTGTACTTGAAATCACTGGATAATGTTCTAAAAGCAGTACAGGTTTAGAAATGAATAAATGAGTTCATCTGCTATTGACCCACTTTGATTTTTACAAGTAGAAACCCTTATCATAAAAAGAAAATATACAGCACAGGCCATTTATGCTAAAGTAAGAAAAATATACGCTGCACTTTTTTTTAAACAATGTTGTCCTTGGAACTACCATCTAAGCAAAGCAACATAGAAAAGTGGGTCATAGTAGGATTTCACTGTATATTAAAATTCGTTGTACGAATTTAGGGAGCACAGGCCATGGTTCTGAATTTGCCACTTGGGGGAACATGATCATGATTCAGTATAGTCCCTTTCATCATGGGTCTCATCATCTAAGAGCAGTGTTCTTGCGTAAGTATTTTGAAAGTTGCCAGGACTTCATAAATTATATAATACCTCTTTTATTATTTACGTCTTCTTGCCTTCTTTACCTGCTTCTCTAGGCTCACTGGTACATAAATCTATTTAGTAAAACTGATGTTTGTCAGTTGTTGCTCTGTGGAGGTGGGAGGAAGTCATAGCACTCTTTGGAGCAGCAATTTTGAAATTTATAAGCTATGCTCCAAGTCGTTTTTAACTAATAGCTAAAATATAGAGGCTTAGCAAATTATTTGCACTTTGCATAAAGCAGAGGCAATTCAAGGTTAGATTATTCTAACAATATTTTCATTCTCAGTGCTTTCTGATAAGCTTTTTTGCAGGGTAAGCAAAGCTAATGAAGAATGTTAGAATGCCCGCAACCCAGGGTACACCCATTGGCTCCTGAGCACTGGAATGAAAAGCAAAAGTTGTCTCTGATGCAGAGTTGAATATGGACATCTCTAAGACAACAGAGTTCACTCTGCCATATACAAGTACAGAATTTTATTAACTAATAACATTCTTTTATTTATTTATGAGTTAGATTAGCCCTGAGCTAACATCTGTGCCCATCTTCCTCTACTTTATATGTGGGATGCCTGCCACAGCATGGCTTGATAAGCGGTGTGTAGGTAGGTCCACGCCCAGGATCCGAACCTGCAAACCAGGGACCACTGAAGCAGAGCGGTGATCTCAACTGCTAAGCCACTGGGCTGGCCCCAAACTAACAACATTCTTTTGATAAAACAAAAATGCATACTATAGTAACTTCTTTATTGTTTGAACATGATATATTCACCAAAACATGACATAATTAATTTGAATCATCATATATTTGAACATATTAATAAAAAATTTATAAACTTCCATTTTTTCATCTGCTCACACTTGAATGCTGAGTAATGGTGATTCTGGTTAATATTAGACTCTATTCTTTGCTAAATAGCTTGTAATTTGTTTTACTTTGGAGATGGGGCATTCTCGTGTAAAGAGTGATAGACACTGTCAAAAAATCAATAAAGAATATACTTCAGGAAAAATCCACATTCATCTCACAATATTTTCTAATTACCATGGCGAATTTGACTTTATATAAAGCAGTAATTATATTGGTGATGACTTTGTTGAGCCACTTAGTATTTTCTTTATCTTCTGCAATTTTCATAATGAGCATTTTATCAATTTTATTTAATTGTATTGCAATGAAAAGACTAACAATTCAGTAACTCTCCTGAGACCTTGAAATCCTCTGTTTAACTGGGTAGCTCCCAAAATGAGAAATTATGACTTTGCCTAAAAAAAAAAAAGCTAAAATCAGAGTTATTTGTTGCCTCTTATCTTATTAACAGAGCAAAATAGATGATTAAAAAAAGATATATGCATATCTTTTATCTACTTGATTCTTAGCAAAATTTCAGTCAAGGCAGTTTTGTGGTGTGGGAAACAAAATTTTTAAAAATTGACTTTTCTTTTAGCCCTTTATGACAACAGCTGTCCATTGCGTACTTGATATATGATTACATCAAAGACTGAAAGCCAGCCAAATATGCATGTTGAGAAATACATAGAATCCCTTTGTACATTTTAACATTTGATCCTAATGATTGTGGAGTAATAAATGTGGGAAAGTCTTTTTGTTTGTTCAGACCCTTCAACTGCTTGGAGGAGCCCCGCTCACATTAGGGAGGGCAATTGCTTTCCTTAGTCTGCCAATTCAACTGTTAAACAGAATACTTAAACCCAGAATAGTGTCATTCCTAGGCAAAAGAGAGCATGTCTAAATCATAGTGCTGTGGTATTGTTACCCTAGTTAGGTTTTATTTTTTTCAGTACTATTTAATTTAGTCTTGCAACTTTTTAGCTAGTTACGGATTAGAAAGGCAGAATGCAAATATACAGTGATAATTGACAAGACGATCTTTTACTACACAAACATCGAACTAGAATATGGGTCTCAAACATAGACATTCCCCTACCCTCTACCAAATAAAATATACACCCGGTGCCGTAATTCTGTAGGCAGACTTTTAAGAAAGCCCCAGGTAATGGTCAATTTATGTGTCAACGTCACTGGGCCACAGGTGCCCAGATACTTGGTCAAACTTGGTCTGTGAGGGGTTTGGACGAGATTAACATTTGAATTGACAGACTGAGTAAAGCAGATGGCCCTCCCCACTGCGAGCGGGGCTCATCCAATCAGTAGAAGGGTCTGAACAAACAAAAAGGCTGACCCTCCTGTGAGTTCTGGGGAACTTCTCCTCCCTGACTGCTTTGAGCTGGGACATTGGTTTTTTGCTGACTTTGAACACAAAATGAAACATGAACAACTCGAAAGAATGTTATCAGTTTGTTAATAAAATTCTGTACTTGTGTATGGCAAAATAAACTGTCATAGCAGGGGATCCCCAGATTGTTGTCCCCAAGACCAATAGCATCAGCATCACCTGGGAACTTATAACTGCTAATGCTCAGCGACAACCCCAGACCTGCTGTCAGAGCTCTCCGGGAAGGGGTCGAGTTCCTAGCCACCTGTGTTTTAACTAGCCCTCAGACATTTCTCGTGCTCAGTACAGTCTGAGAACCACGGCCAAGGCCCTGGTGTAGCAGCTTGAGCCACAACCCAGACGGCGACCTTTCCAGGGATGATTGCTTAACAGGGTTTCAAATGACATCTGCTTTGTCTTTGTGAACAAAGTGAATTTATTCTGAACTTTGCTCTTTTACTGTGTTAGCAACAGCTAATATCAAATGGCTCAGCCATTTAATAAAGAACCAATATAACTTACTTTTATATAAGTGATATAATAATATGTCTGAAAAGATTCAAATTCTGTAGGCTTCTATGTAATGCCTCCAACAGCTGATGCTACAGACGATGCAGTGGCATCAGTTCGCAGGCCCTGTCTGGTGCCCTTGGAGGGAGCTCTGTTGGCAGTGCACCACAGGAATAAAAGCCATGCCCACATCTATCCTTGGGCATGGAAAGGGCAGAGCCTTGTAATGTGGCCTCAAATCACAGTAATAAGAGGACATGAATTTAGTTAGCCTGTCTAATTTGGCCTGTAATTTAAAATTGCACAAATGTTTAAGGACACTTTCTTTTGGAAAAACCAAATTTGCCCTGTGGTGAAATGTCAATGTCATGTAAATGATAGCTCTTACTGATAGAGCAATCCATGTTCAGTGGATATGTCTACAGATGCCCGTCACCCAAAAAGCACTAACACGTTGATCTAAAGAGACACAGTCCCAATTGGTGAGGCAGCGATAATATTTTAAAAGCTTTAATGCCCTGTGCCTTCCCTCATCCTCCTCCTTTTTCCTGTCTTCCACTATAATTGTGACCTTCACTGTCACTTTCCAGATGGCTTGGAGTTGGGGCTTCAAATTCCAATTTTGGTTAATGAAAGTGAAGTGGCGGTCATCACTCTCCACCATGAGTCATCGTACACATAGTCGATTATGGGTTGGATCATGGAGACAAATGGAGTGAAAGGGAACTAGGGAGGAAGCAAGAATATCGGGATATGGAGATGAACTTTACTGATGGAGCAGATATTATTCCACATTTGTCCCTGGTCTACCTTAACAGAAATGATCACACGTAACTACAAGAGGTGACTTACGATTACTCTTTTTTTATTTGTTTGCTTATGCTTTCTTAGAAATCTCATTGCTCATCATGTTTGGAATATTTGAGTGTCTACACCAGACAGTGGTCACGAGTGCAGACCAAGGAGTGAGAAGACTTGGGCTAAGGTCTCATCTTGACCACCCTTTGGGCATACGAATTTGGGCAGTTTATTGAGTTCACTTAAGGTTCAGTTTCCTCATCTACAAAGTGGGAATAATAGTAATCTCTACCCCAGAACATAATTGTGGGGATTAAATGAGATGATACCTGCAAAGACTCACCACTGAGCCCAAAGCATAGTAAGCAGTCAATAATAGGTTCCTTTATAATTATTACTCTACCTTAATGGGTGAATTAATATCACTTTAAAACAGTATTGTTATATGAGCCAAAGTTATAGCACTTCTAGTTTTCTGAAAAGTCAATTTCACAGCAAATATTTTTATTTCAGGATGGTTTCCCACACACTCCCAAACTCCCTTTTTCTTGGTTGTGTTTTGTTTGTTTTGTTCAAGGACAGCTTCACTTTAGAGACTTACCAAATGAATACTTTCCTAATTACTCATTTCTATGAATATCTGTGGCTCTGTAATATATTTTTCTTGTTGCTATTAAACTTAAGTGTGATTAAACATTACCCAGCCACAGAACACTCAAATTGCATTTCCTGTGTCTTATTTATAGCCTGGATCTACATTAGGAATTCTGGAACTGAAGCAGACCCTCAGCCTAAAAAGAAACAGAGTCTACGTCAAAATAATTAAGGGAGCGATTTACAGTGAAAGAAAAACCTGACTTTTTGAGTGAGTCTGTCTAGAGTGTACAGAATTTTACTATGGCATGATATAATTATATTCTAAGGCTCAGTTTCTCTTTTGTTTTTTGGTTTCTCACCCTGAGAAGTTTATAATTTGGCTTAGGTAGGGCAGGTAGACTAATGAAAGATTCGATGATTGCCCACTATATTAAGTATTTCGAACGGATTGTTTTTCTTGTCTATGAAAATGAGGATGCTAACTTACCATCAAGGATCTGCACTGAATTGCTTTCCCTCACCTGGCAATAGAGTCACACTTAGGCCTTTCCTTTCACCTGGTCCCTTGTAATGTACAGTGAGGCAGTGTCCAAATTCACGTGGATAGTATGCTGCCACGGAACATAATTTTGCATTAACCTTTCAAACATTTTCAGGGGTGCTGGTGTGGGTCAGGGACTGCTCAGTCAGATCAATGACCTTGTGTGGCCAATACCAACTTCTACCTTAATGTATACGTTAGGACACACCAATGATCGCATAGCCACTTTCTACAACTTGCTGTCCTTTATTTAGCCATCCACCACCACCACCTGCCCCTCCAACATCGCTGCCTATGTTTACACACATACATGAAAACATGCACCAGCCATTCTCCTCCACTTCCATCCTCCACCTGCTCAGTGAAGATTGACACACAACACGTAGACATTGTGTCCTGGCCCAGATATTCCAATAACTGTAGAGAGGAGTGCTGGCTTAGGCAGAAGGCCACAGCAGGAGTGGGGGAGCATTACCAGTAAGAGTAAACAGCTGTAAAGCGAGCATTAAATGGATTAGGTTTGGAAGAACACTGTAGAAACTTTAATAGTCACTTTCACAAATCGGGAGCAGGTGCAGAGGAGAGTAGACACTTTATACAGTTCAATTCCTGGCCCACTTTAGGCCCCCAGCGAATGTTAATCATGGACTAGGGGATTGAATGGAGGTGGTGTTTAAGTTAAAAGGTGTATGGGATCACAATGACGAGCAAATAACAGTGTTAGTGACGTAATGAAGGTGGAGAGCAGTAACTGGGGTGTTTCAGTGATTATGGAGGCAGTGGGCTTTGAAGCCAAAACTTAAGGACCCCTGCAACTTCTTAGCTGTGACTTGGTGAAGGTTACTTAATCTCTCCAAACATTATTTTCCATATTTGTTAAATAGTGATAATATTTTAGAGTATTTTTGTGAGAAGCTTATACGATATATATAAGCACAATGACCAGAGCACTCAAAAAGTGGCAGCAATTATTACTGTTAAGACCAAAAAATAGAAGTCAAAACATAGGGAGATATATATAAGGCGTTTCCTACTCCTCTAATGGCTGTGTACCTCATTGTCTATGCCAAATAATGGCTCCCAAAGAGAGCCACATCCTAAACCCCAGAAGCTGTGAATATGGTCCTCACATGGTAAAAGAGATTTTGCAAATGTGATTAAGGATTTTAAGATGGGATTAGCTGGTATTATCCAGGTAAGGCCGATGTAATCACAGGGACTCAAAGAAGAAGAAGACAGGCAGGTCTAGAGTGAGGAGGAGCTGGGAGGAAGCAGGCGGAGGTCAGAGTGATGCAGGGCTACAAGCCACTGGCTGCGGGCTGGCCTCCAGAACTTCAAAAAGTCAAGGAAGCAGATTTTCTCCTGGGCCTTCCGTAAGGAATGCAACCCTGCCGACTCACTTCAGACTTCTAGCCTCCAGAACTGAAGTCGTTAAGTTTTCGCTAATTTGCTATAGCAGCAAGTGGAAACAAATACACTTATAAAGGTAAGAATCTAGTTTTTAAAACTGTCTGCCCTGGATACTTAGAAAGAAAGAAGTAGTAAGGAGTGATATGAAGTGGAAAAGCATGTTTGGTTGAGAGACTTAAACATAAATGGAAATTTTCATTTTAAGGAAAATCAGACAGGCATGCAATTTTAGAAATAAAAACAGGAGATCATGACGAAACTTTGTGGTGGCATAGAGCAGGATTGCTAGAGAGGAACAAGGACTGGCAGAGGGTAAAGGTATTTGGTTATTCAGCACATGCATCCTGAGTGCTCCCTAGGCTGGGCATCCGTTCAAAGCGACTTCCCTTGTTTAGGAATCTCTGTGAGGGCCCTCCTTAGCTATTAAGTAGGACTAGAAAGTTTCTAAATGTCTTTCAGCTCTAAAATCCTAGATTAAATCACTAATGAGAAAACCCAAGTAACTAACTCATCAATGATCCTCAAGAAGCTCCAATTCCTAGTCCTCTGGGTAGGAATTTGCCTGCTATCCATATTGCTACCAGTAGATGGCAAAGCCAGCCCGGTGATGGCAAACCTAAGAGCCAGCGTTTAAACGGTTTACATTCACTGAGCCACGAAATAGAATTTATTATAAAAGCATGCAAGATTCAGCAGGGGGAGAAGTCTAACTGGTTGATAGTATACCAAACTGTTGTCACATATGGAATTTATCAGATTTCGAAAACCCACCTACAGGCCACGGAGCCCATCCTGATGAACTGAGGGCTGATAATGCTGTCTACAGCCAGACAGGTTTCTGGCAGGTGACTTTCCAACAGCCATTGTGGTGCCAGCACACTCCCCCTCTGACCTACAGCACTGTTAAATGGTCTCTCATATGCTCTGCAATTCATTTCAACACTAAGGAAAATCTTCAACCTGCCAAATAGTTCACATATGTTTATGAAATATTTTATAATCCATTACTAAAAGATAAGATCTCCGCTGGTTCTAGGCTGAAAGTAAATGGCGAGAAAGTTCATTGACAATGTGCCAATTGCTATTCAAAATATCATACCATAGCGCTATTTTCAAGTTTAGTTTCAGGAATGTAGACAAAGTAATGTCTGCTTAAAAAGTTTGGCAATACTTGAGGGAAAGGAAGATGGTAAAGTTACACAGTTGATTACTTTACAGTAACCCACAAGTTCTGTTTCTCATCACAATAAAAAATAAAACCCCCTTTGTTTTTTCGCCCTTTTCCAGGACATGTAAATTTCAATTTATGCAATGGATATGGTGTGTGTAAATCAAATTTGGGGTGAATAAATTTCACCCAAGGGGCACTAGCAGAGCCCCCAGGGAACCTCTGCTGGCGTTCTCATGCCTGGACACAGAAAGTGCACAGCCCATGGCTCTTGACTTATTTTTATATCTTGAAAGTTGGCCTTTGAAAGCAATGAAGATCTGTAAATATGTTAGGTTCGCTGCTTTTCAGACTTTAAAGCATCTTATGATCACAATATTTTTAGCTAATCATACCTCAGCTTAACCTATTCGAAACTTAAAAAGAATTTAGTTAAGCAAAGTTATAAAATAATAACTGTGAACCACTAATTTCACTTTGCTGTTTCCTAACTTCTCAGTCTCAGATTTCTTATCTGCAGAGTTAAGACAGAGCTGGGTGAGGTAACTTCAGCCTCCAAATTCTAAGTCTGGTCCTAACTCTTAAAATGCAATCTGCTTGCCTTGGATATTTGAGCATTGGGTAGAGAAAGATAAATAATTTACTCATTTAGAGAAATTAACTCATATTAGCAATTGTTTATTTTAACATATAATGAGGACATACTATGTACCAAGCACATAGGCTAAACAATCTCACATTTAAAAACACGAAAAAGATTCTTAAGAGCGTATAGGTTTCTGAGCTGTCTGGAAGGAAAGTGAGGAGAGTCCAATGTCTTCTTACACTAAAGGAGCTCCTGGAATATTTCCCAATAGCATTCATATGGTGCTTGGCCACTACTTTCAAGCCTAGATGTCTTATTTGGTTGGAATTTTAACATTCTCTGTTCTAAATTATAAAGCAGATCTAAGCATAATTCTCCAAGCAGCAAAATATGACTTTTATAACCCTCTATGGAGACAAATGCACTTGGGATAAAATGAGAATTAATTTCAGAGGTAAGAAGGGTTCACAAAAGTGGAAAAAACACCCAGCTAGAACTTGCAGCTTCTTTTCAAACTGATGACAGGGTTAAAAGGTCAGAGGAATCAGGCAGGAATGTTTCTACAATTTCTCAAAAACTTTTTATGATAGAAAATTTCCAAACTACGCAAAAGTAGAGGGAAAAGTAGAGAAAAAAGTATTGGCCCCGTGTGTCTATCACCCAGCTTCAACAATTATCAATATTTTGCCAATCTTGTTTCATCTATCTCCTCCCTCCTTTTGTTCTGTTTTGGGGTTTTTGCCAGAGTATTTTAAAGCAAGTCCAAGACTTTTCAATTTCATTTCACCTTCTCATTTCAAAAACGTTTTCCACTGCTCCTTTTGCTGACCTGCGCAGCAAAACCGACGAGAGAGAGGGAGAGAAAGAGACGGAGATTCTAGCTTTCATAGTAACCCTGCCAAAGAGGCTTTCAACCAGAGCAGGCTTTCCAGGAATGCATTTTACACCTTTTGCAATGGCATCTGTTAATAATCATAAAAATAAAGAGGGTCCCCTCTGGTGCTGCTCAAGTAGAAAGAATTCCGTTTATATTCCAATGCAAACACTGTTACTGTTAATGTTACACCACGCAGGCGCCAGCACACACAACTGCCTGTCGGAAGAGCAGTTTCTTTGAGAACTTGAAGTGCTAAGTTTGATCCCTGTGTTTAGTAAAGCCCTTCAAAGAAGCTCTCCTCGGGCGGGTCCTGCCTTTCTCAGGGAAACTTCCAAGTTCTAGAGTCTCGCCCTGTGCTGGGGGGCTCCATCCTTCCTTACCTGGAAAGCTTATTCGGTCCCTGAGGGCGCTGCTCACCTGGAATCCCAATGTCCCCAGGCAGTCACCCAGGCTGGCGAGGGAGCGGGGTGGGGGCGCTGCTGCACGAGCCTCGCGGACAGCCCGAGCCTGGGGCCGCCCGCCGCCGCCCGGAGCTCGCGGCGGAGACTGCGGAGGAGATGCGAGCTGAGCCGGGCGCCGCGGCGGGGAGATGGGAGGGGAAAGGGGGCGATGACGCCGGGCGGACGCGGGGGAGGCGAGGGGGAGGAGGTGGGCGAGTGGAGAGGATGGGGAGGGAAGGAACAGGGATGCGCGCCGAATGGGGGGTTTCTTTGGAATTGCGGAGCAGACCGGGCACCGTCTCACCCCAGCATCTCTGCCTCCAGAGGGAATTAGCTAAGCGTTAGGAAAAATTCAGGAGTGGATTCACAGGAGATGTCTGTCTCTGTGAGACGATGCATCCCTGAGATCCTCTCAAGAAGATACGCTAACGTGGGGGAGGGGAGACGGCAGGGCGCGCAAGGTCTTTGAGCCTCATTTCCCCGGGGGCACTGTTTAGACCTCAGCCATCTAGAAGAACCAGACCCCATCCCAAGCCAGTCGCTATCGGCGTCCTCGCTTCCCGGGAAGTACTACCCAAGGGCAAATAGGACTCGTCTCAGCGCGAAGCGCCAGGGCCGCCTCTAGCTCAAGGTCCCCGCAGGCGCCCACACTCGACCGAGGGACCCGCGACCACGGGCTGGGTGGCTGGGTCACCCTGTGAGCATCCTGCGCCGCCTCCAGGGGGAGCGCGTCCGTTTCCGTCTGTCCAGCGAAGGCTAGTCTTGGCTTTCTCTGCTTTTGGCGAGTGTCTTTTAAGATCCTTGCCCTCCCCAGTCCCACCAGCTTAATTTTAACCCCATACCTTCTCACTCTCTTTTATTCTCCTCCTTAGGAGAGGTGCTCCTTCGAGGTGGGGGCCCTAGGCAGACGGGAGCCGCATTGATTCAATATCTAACTGTGTTTCTCCTGGGTTGCAGGTCTGGAGCAAGATGCGCTGATACGACGAGTACAAAAACTCTGTCCTGGCCCTCAAGGCGGGGAGATCGAGTAAGAGCACAAGTATTTATAACACAAGGTCTTAGCATGTCCCACAACACGTGGCTCATTAGTGGGTTTATTGCGGTTCTCAAGTTTCTATATATTGTTTTTTATCTAGGATAATTTGTTCTGAAGCTCTCTGTCTCGCTGATTAGATCGTAATCTTCATATGCGTTTTTGAGTCACCACTCTCTGCCATAGGGCCTGGGGTATAATGAGTGCTATGTGTTGAACTAAAAAAGTTTGCCAGTGAAATGGAGTGTGAGGAAGTCATAGAGAAGGCCCAGAACTCAGAATAAGTCCCATCTGACTCTAAATTGCTGTGCCCTGGGCCTCAGCTTCTTCACCTGTAAATCAAGAAGGTTGGACTGGAGGAGTTCGGCAATCTGTAATTCTCAAACATTTTTGAGATTCGAACACTGCATAAATGCAGAAGGATTTGTGAGGACCCAGGTCTGTTTCCTTTACCTCAGTCAGCACTCCTCGCCGACATCACATAAAGCCGACTTCCAGTGCTCTAACATTTTCAGGATCCCCTTCCTGATCCTTTTACTCCAAGCCCTCTTTTCCCCCCAGCTTCATTAACATATAACACTGTATAAGTTTAAGGTGTGCAATGTGATGATTTGATACATGTATATATTGCAGAATGTTTACCACAATAAGGTCAGTTAACACATCCTCTACCTCACATACTTACAATTTTGTTATGGTCATTATGGTGAGAATGTTAAAGCTCGACTCTCATAGCAATTTTCGAGATTACAATACAGTATTATTAACTATAGTCACCATGCTGTACATTACATCCCTGAGCCTTATTCACCACAGAGCTGACAGTTTGTATCCTTTGACCAACATCTCATGATTTCCCCCACCCCTCAGCCTTTGGCAACCACCATTCTACTCTGTTTCTATGAGTTTGATGTTTTTAGATTCCACATATAAGTGGAATCATACAGTATTTGTCTGTCTGTCTGAATTATTTCACTTAGCATAGTGCTCTCAAGATCCATTCATGTTGTCTCAAATGGCAGGATTTCCTTCCTCTTTTATGGCTGAATGATATTCCTATCTATATCACATTTTTTTTAATCTACTCATCCCTCAATGGACATTTAGGTTGTTTCTATGTCTTGGCTACTGTAAATAATGCTGCAGGGAACATAGGAGTGCAGATATCACTTTAAAATAGTGATCTCATCTTCTTCAGATGTATACCCAGAAGTGCAATTGCTGGATCATTTGATAGTTCTATTTTTAGTTTTTAGAGGGACTTTGATACTGTTTTCCATAGTGACTACACCAATTTACATTCCTACCAGCAGTATACCAGGGTTCCCTTTTCTCCACATCCTCACCAGCATTGATTGTCTCGTATCTTTCTTGATAATAGCCGTTCTAACATGTGTAAGGTGATATCTCATTTTGGTTTTGATTTGCATTTCCCTGATGATTAGTGATGTTGAGCACCTTTTCATATACCTGTTGGTCATCTGTATGTCTTCTTAGGAAAAATGTCTGTTCAGGTCCTCTGCCCACTTTTTAATTGGATTATTTAATTTTTTTGCTATTCAGTTGTATGAGTTCTTTCTATATTTTCGATATTAACTCCTTTTTAGATATATGGTTTGCAAATATTTTCTCTCATTCTGTAGGTTGCCTTTTCATTTTGTTGATAGTTTCCTTTGCTGTGCAGAAGCTTTTTAGTTTGGTGTGGTTCCACTTGTTTATTTTGCTTTTGTTGCTTGTACTTTTGGTGTCAAATCCAAAAAATCATTGCCGAGACCAATGTCAAGTAGCTTTTTCTCTATGTTTTCATCTAGGAGCTTTATGGTTTCAGATCTTACATTTAAGTCTTTATTCCATTTTGTGTTAATTTTTGTGAGTGGTGTAAGATAAGGATGCAATTTCATTCTTTTGCATGTGGATATCCAGTTTTCCCATCATCATTGTTTGAAGAGACTATCCTTTCCCCATTGAGCATTCTTGGCTCCCTTGTCAAATATTGGTTAACTATATATGTGTGGGTTTATTTCTGGGCTCTTGATCCTGTTCCATTGGTATATGTGACTGTTTTTATGCCAGTATCATATTGTTTTGATTGCTATAGCTTTGTACTGCAGTTTGAAATCACGAAGTGTGATGTCTCCAGCTTTGTTCTTTCTCAAGATTGCTTTGGCTATTTGGGTTTTTTTGTGGTTCCATATGAATTTAGGATTATTTTTTCTATTTCTGTGAAAATGCCATTGGGATATTTATAGGGATTGTATTGAATCTATAGATGGCTTTGGGTAGTATGGATATTTTAACAATATTAACTCTTCTGATCCTTGAACATAGGATATCTCTCCATTTATTTTTGTCCTCTTCAATTTCTTTCCTCAGTGCCTTTTGGGTATATAGGTATTTAACTTAATTAGTTAAATTTATTCCTAAGTATTTTATTCTGTTGGAAGTTATTGTAAACGGGGTTGTTTTCTTTATTTGGATTTCAGATAGTTAGTATATAGAAACGCAACTGATATGCAGATGTTGACTTTGTATCCTGCAACTTTACTGAATTTGTTTAAGTCAAACAGTTCTTTGGCGGAGTCTTTGGGATTTTGTATTTACAAGATCATGTCATCAGCAAACAGAGACAATTTCACTTCTTCCTTTCTGATTTGGATGCCTTTTATTTCTTTTTCTTGCCTAATTGCTGTGGCTAAGAATTCCAGTACTATGATAATTAAGAGTGCTGAGAGTGGGCACCCTTGTCTTGTTCTCCACCTTAGAGTGATAGTTTTCAACCTTTCACCATTGAGTATGATATTAGTTGTGAGCTTATCATATATGGCCTTTGTTATGTTGAGGTGTGTTCCTTCTATACCCAATTTTTTTGAGAGTTTTGATCATGAAAGTATGTTGAATTTTGTTAAATGCTTTTTCTGCATCTATTGAAGTGACCATATGATTTTTGTCTTTCATTCTATTAATGTGGTGTATCATATTTATTGATTTGTGGATGTTGAACCAGCCTTCCTTCCTGGGATAAATCTCACTTCATCATGGTGTATGATCCTTTGAATGTGCTGTTGAATTTTGTTTGCTGGTATTTTGTTGAGAATTTTTGCATCTATGTTATTAGAGATATTCACCTGTAGTTTTCTTTTCTTGTAGTATCCTTGTCTGGCTTTGGTATTGGGGTATTTCTAGCCTCATAAAATGAGTTTAGGAGTGTTTCCTCCTCTTCAATATTTTTGAATTTGAATTGACAATTCTTCTTTACAAGTTTGGTAAAATTCATCCATGAAGCCATGTGGTCCTGGACTTTTCCTTGTTGGGAGGGTTTTGATTACTGATTCAATCCTCTTATTGGTCTGTTCAGATTTTCTGTTCTTTTTTTTTTTTTGGAGGAAGGTTAGCCCTGAGCTAACTACTGCCAATCCTCCTCTTTTTGCTGAGGAAGACTGGCCCTGAGCTAACATCCATGCCCATCTTCCTCTACTTTATATGTGGGACGCCTGTCACAGCATGGCTTGCCAAGTGGTGCTGTGTCCACACCCGGGATCTGAACCAGCAAATCCTGGGCTGCCAAGATGTGAAACGTGCGCACTTAACCACTGTGCCACCGGGCCAGCCCCAGATTTTCTGTTTCTTCATGATTCAGACTTGGTAGGTTGTATGTTTCTAGGAATTTATCCATTTCTTCTATGTTGTCCAATTTTTTGGCGTATAACTGTTCATGGTAGTCTCTTATGATCCTTTGTATTTCTGGGGTATCACTTGTAATGTCTCCTTTTTTATTTCTGTTTTTATTTATTTGAATGTTCTCTCTTTTTTTCTTGGTAAGTTACCTAAAGCTTTGTCAATTTTGTTTATCTTTTCAAAGAACCAACTCAGTTTTGTTGATCTTTTCTATTTCTTTTCTATTCTCTATTTCATTTATTTCAACTCTGATCTTTGTTATTTTCTTCCTTCCACTAACTTTGGACTTAGTTTCTTCTTGTTTTTATACTTCCTTAAGGTTTAAAGTTAGGTTGTTTATTTGAGCTCTTTCTTTTTTCTAAATGAAGGCATTTATCACCATAAACTTCTCTCTTAGCACTGCTTTTGCTGCATTCCATAGGTTTTGTTATATTGTGTTTCCATTTTTATTTGTTTCAATATATTTTTTAATTTCCCTTTTATTTTCATCTTTGCCCCATCTGTTGTTCAGGAATGTGTTATTAAATTCTACATATCTGTAAACTTTGAAGTTTTCCTCCTGTTATTAATTTCTAGTTTCACACCATTGTGGTCAGAAAAAGATAGTTGGTATGATTTCAGTCTTCTTAAATTTGCTGAGGCTTGTTTTGTAACCTAATGTATGATCTCTCCTGGAGAATGTTCCATGTGCACTTGAGAAGAATGTGTCCTCTGCAGCTGTTGAATGGAATGTTCTGCATATGTTTGTTAGTCCATTTGGTCTAAACTTTAGTTCAAGTCTATTGTTTCCTTACTGGTTTTATGTCTGGGTGATCTGTCAATTGTTGAAAGTGGGGTATTGAAGTCCCCTACTGTTATTGTATTCTTTTTGATTATTCCCTTCCAATCTGTTATTATTTGCTTAATATATTTAGGTCCTCTGATGTTGAGTGTATATCTATTTACAACTGTTATACCTTCTTGATGAACTGACCCCTTTATCATTATATAATGACCTTCTTTGTTTCTTGTTGTGTGTTTTGACTTGAAGTCTCTTTTGTCTGATATAAGTGTAGCTACCCCCGCTCTCTTTTGGTTTCCATTTGCATGGAATATCTTTTTCCATCCCTTAACGTTGTGTCTCTGTGTGTCCTTGAAGCTGAAGTGCGTCTCTTAGAGGCAGCATATAGTTGGGTCTTGTTTTTCTATGCATTTAGCTTTTGATTGGAGCATTTAATCCATTTAAAGTAACTATTGATAGGCAAGGCCCTACTGTTTCCATCTTGTTAATTGTTTTCTGGCTATTTTGTAGTTCCTTTGTTCTTTTATTTCTCTCTTGCTGTCTTCTTTTGTGAACTGATGATTTTCCATAATGGTATACTTTGATTCCCTTCTCTTTATCTTGTATGTATCTACTATAGGTTTTTGTTTTGTGGTTTCCCTGAGATTTACTTGAAACATCTTATAGATGTAACACTCTATTTTAAGCTTATAACAACTAAACTTCAATCACATACAAAAACTCTATCCTTTTATTCCCCCACCACATTTTATGTTTTTGATGTCACAATTTACATCTTCTTATATTGTGTACCCATTAACAAATTACTGTAGATATAGCTATTTTTATTACTTTTGTCCTCCAACCTTTATACTAAAGTGGTTAACATAGCATCATATTACGGTATTAGAGTATTCTGAATCTAATATATACTTGCCTTTACCAGTGTGTCATTTATTTTCAAATGTTTTCATGTTTCTAGTTAGCATTCTTTCATTTCGGCCTTTCTTGTAAGGCAGGTCTAGTGGTAATGAACTCTCTCAGCTGTTGTTTATTTGGGAAAGTCTTTATCTTGCTTTCACTTCTGAAGGACGACTTTGCTGAGTAAAGTATTTTTGGTTAGCTGTTTTTCTTTCAGCACTTAGAATATCATCTCATTCTTGCTTGGTCTGCAAGGTCTCTGCTGAAAAATTCACTGAGGGCCAAGTGCAGAGGTGTGTGGTGGCACCAGGTCCAGGGGATAATGGTGGCTCATGGGCTCAGGCCACGGGAGTCCACAACATTGACAACTGCATTGTCCTTGGTGAGCACTGCAGTGGGTCTGCAGAGGCTACAAGGGCTATTTGAATCTTGAGCACTGCCTCCAGGTCCAGCAGCTGGAGAGCAGGGCAAGCACCAGTAGTGGCCAGAGCTGGTCGTATGCACACACTCAACTTTGGGGACCAGCTGCAGATGCCTGCAAACTGGCAGAAGCTTGTTGCAAATGCACACTTAGTGTTGAGGGCCAGGGCAGGCAGCAAGGGCTGGAGCCAACTACTGGTGTACTGACTGCTGTGGGGGCTCTGGCTTATAGCGTGCACTACGGTGGTTGGTGGGTCTTGCACAGGCACACAGCAGTGGAGGCTGGTGATGGGGCTTGGGCCAGGGGCACGCAGGTGCACAACTGGAGAGGCTGGCTGCAGATGAGCACAGTGGTGCAAGCCTGTGATAGAAGATAGGGCCTAATCCAGGCCCACAAGCAGCTACACAGGCTCTAGCTTGTTGGTGTGCTTTCGCATGGCTGCATAGTCTTCCCCCGGGCATGTGCATGGTGGTGAAGGCTGCTGATGGACATCAGGCTGGCAGGAGACAAGTGCACAGCTGGAGAGGCCAGCCTTAAGCACACACACAGTGGTGTGGGTGAGCCATTAGAATCCAGGCTGGTGTCTTGCACTCACGCATCCAGAGAGGCCTGGGCTGGCTGTCAGTGTGGTTCCTGGGCTCTGGCAGGTTTAGCCGGGAGGGAAGGGAGAGAGAATCAAATGGCTAGTGTCAGCGAACATGAGTACCTGTGGGACAAAAGCCAGTAAAATTTGCAAGGTGTCTGCAGTGACTGTGCTGGCCATTGGTTTCTTCAGTAGAAAAAGCTGCTGGGTTTGTCTACAGAGCAGGTCACTGGGAACCAGTCACTCCCACTGTGTGGCTAATACTGGTAGCCCCTGCTTTTTTTCTTTATTCCTAGCTGTCTTTCTGTGTCTTAGCTTTGCTGGTCTCCAGGCGGGGGGAGTTAAACCAAAGCAGGACCTTCAAGGGGTGCTTCAAAAGGCTGGGGAAGCTGGCCACTCACCTCGCTCTGACTTTCCCTGTGAGGGCAGTTCTTTTTAGCTGGGAAACTCCCTCTTGGTGCAGAGCAGTGCCAGCGGTCTTCCTTCCCTCTTTGTGTGGTTATTCTCAAGTTGTTTGTTCCATCGTGTTGCTGACGTTTCTTACATGGACTCCAGAGCTCTTCCAGAGCCATTTTTGCTCTTGGATGAGCTCTCTAATTGTTGATCTTCATGGGGACTTGGAAGCTGGGGTCTCCTACTCCACCATCTTGATGACTTCACTCCCCACTCGACCCCAAGCCCTTGCCTTCTATTCCTGGATCTGTTTGAGGTTGTCTTAGCATCAACTTGACTTTTTAAAAATTAATTAGCTAATTAATTAATTTCTCGCTTTACCTCATCTGGCCTTGATGCTTGATAATTACTACTTCTCTGTTTCCAGGATTCTGGCTTCTCTTCACCAGGATTCCTTTTTCTGGCCTAATCCAGTCACTCAGGTTTTCTGTAGCCTTGTATGAGCAATTTAGACACCCACACTCAACTATATCGCAAAAGAGCCCCTTCCCAACCCTTCAAGTTCCCTATTCATTCTGGTCCCGTTATGATTATCCTACAATTTTCCAATACTCCTCAACCAGTTTTCTACATGAGAATGAACACTTTGTACAGTATGACTCCTACCAGTTAGTAAATAATGCATTGTAGGGAATGTTATCACTTAAAAAAAATAGCTCTAATAATGAAGTTTCTAGCTTTCTTTCCCCAGCACTCCTAGAGTTGGTCTTCAAATACTGTGACCATCATGGCCAAAGATTTGATCAGATTACTTTCTTTATTTAATTTTTATCTTGCTGAGGAAGAGTGGCCCTGAGCTAAGATCTGTTGCCAATCTTTCTCTTTTTGCTTGAGGAAGATTAACCCTGAGCTAACATTTGTGCCAGTCTTCTTCTACTTTATATGTGAGTCACTGCCATAGCATGGCTGATGAGTGTTGTAGGTCCACACCTGGGATTTGAATCTGCATACCCAGGCCACTGAAGTGGAGCACGCTGAATCCAACCACTACGCCATGGGGCCAGCTCTGAGCAAATTATGTTTAATACAATTCAAGGCCTCCATTGATGCACCAGTAGCATTCATAACTAGTCATCCTGTGTGGGGCCCCTAACCTAACAACTACCTCTCCAGAATGGACCAAGAAGCCTGGACGCATTTCTTGTTACATTTCAGGTCATTAGAGATATTGTCACCCCAGGAGAAGTGGTGATCCCTGTCAGGTCTGGCCATGATTATGGCTATACCACTGAGCTTTTTTCCCTAGACTTGATTTCCCAAGAGACTCAGATCAAAATAGAACAGCTCCCTTTCCATGGCTAAATCTTATTTGTTATGGAAATGTGCTTGGAAAGTTTTAGCAATGGAAAGACAGGAAGAGGAGATGCTTATGGTCCATGGTCAAGGTCTAAGTCATGCCTAAACTTTGTGGAAGGGACATGACTTGCTGTGGCTGGAATCTTCCCTGTTAACTTTTAATCCCAAGGTTTGATCAAAACCTTTTACTCATTGGGTAGTATGGATGTTTGAAAACCCAGATCCTCTTGGTTAGGACAGACTAAGCAAATTAAGCAAATTTAATGATATGAACAATTAAAAGATGAGGAGACATTTGTCCTCAGATTAGATTTACTCTGATAGGAGTCGCCTATGATCAGCTAATTTGAGGAACAGTTGCTGGCTTTCCACGAATCTGTACACCACTGACTTTCTCCATCTTTCTCTGTGGCCTAGAAAAAGCAATGATGAATTCCCAAGAGGAATCTGAAAGTTGGGTCCCTCACTGCAGCCATGCTGCAGCCCTTCCTCCATTTTGGGCCTGCTGTCTCTGATGGGCAGTGCTGATCTCTCCCTCCTGAGTGTGAGCGCTGGGCCCAGGTACTTGCCATACCTTTTTGAAATTATTTGTTTCTTGCCTGCCTCCCATACTGGACTGTGAGAGCCTCAAGGGAAGCTTTTATATCGCCAGCACTAAGTGAGTATCTGGAATTTAGAAGTTTAGTGAATGTTAACTGAGAAAATGAAGAGGTCTCCAAAAATGGACCAGAATTAAGAGATTCTCCGCCATTCTCATCTGTAGTTTAGAGTAGAGAAGTTTATCAGAAGAAACTGGATCTCCCACAGAAATCACTGAGAGTTAAGCTAGAGCCATCACAAGCAAGTGTGAATTAAAAAATCTGAAGAGGACATGGACCCCAGGGAACGCAGCCAGGACTAAAACACTGGGCCCCCGCCAGAAAGTCTCCCAGAGACAGGGTTTCATAGGGCATTGCTGGAGGACAGGGACGCTTGTAAAGCTGAATTTATAGGAATGTAAATTGAGGTTGATGGGGCAGAATCATTTCTACTCCAAGCTTGGAAGCTCATGATAACATTTTGTCTGTTATTACTATGTATTTTTTTCAATTCTGGAAATAGTGACAAATAACTACAGGACATGAGCAAGCCTTCAATAAAGATCTTTATCGGGGTCAAAATGATCCTGAGCAAACTACGCTTTCAATCATGCATCCAGTCAGGAAGAATAAAGGCTATTCCTCCTCTTTCTACATGGCCCCTGAATATGGCACCCAGTCCGTCTGGGGCTTGTCACACGGTGCACTCAGTGGAAATGTATTTGGAGTTGGAAGACTCAAGTTTGAAGCTGAATGCTGCCACTTATTAGCTGTGTGATTTGGGGTAAGCCACTTGACCTTTCAGAGCCCCTATTCCCTATTTGAAAGATTAGTGTGATGAAACTTGCCTGGAAGAGTGGTTATAAGGGATAAATGTGAAAATATATGTGAGTGTCCTTAACTGTGGCCTGACACATGATATGTGCTCGATAAGTAGAACTAGAATCCTACCTCCACAGATCTAGAAAAGTGGACCCTGGGAGAGAGCGTACTGGGTGACATACGGCAGAGGTCACTACTTCACTCCCAAGTGTAATCAGAAGCTGATTTTTGTAATAGACCCAGGGACCTCTAATGTCAGCTTCTTCTCTCTGTTATGCTTTCCCTTCTGTTCTCATTATACCCAAGACTCTGACTAGGTCCACAGACAAAGCATCAACTAAATCAAACAGCCTTCATAATATTTAAATAACCTCCTAGAGGATAAACAAATGGAGTGATCACCAGAGGTCAGAGTGAAGAGACGAGGAGAGGAGCAGTGGGAGATGGGAACAACAGACTGGGCCACATTTGATCCTTGGGACAAATGTTTCAGACTGCAGATGTTTTGAGGTAGCTTGTAAACTGGAAAGTTACCTTGAAAATCCAGAGTTTCCAGTTTTTTTGATGAAAACTTAGAAAATCAGGCAAGTCGGGTCCACATTCCCTGATGGCAATAGTCTGCTGGAGCTCAGTAGGAGCTAACAATTTGGAACAGGCCGTCTTGAACTTGAAAGTTGTCTCCACTCCTTTTTGTGTGCCCTGGATCCAGTCTAAGTATTGGCTTCCACTTGCCGTCTCTGAGCCTACTGTACTATTTACTCGGTAGGGAACAACCTGAAAAAATAAGGTCAGTTTGCAAATTAGAAAGATAATCCTGGAAGCAGAAGGATCTGTTGTTGGGAGAGGGAGCTGAAGTGAAAGAGAAGGATTAAACTTGAAGTAGAAAGATCAGCTAAGAGGTTATTGCAATCGTTCGAGCTAAACTTCATGAAGGTTCCAACTAAGCAGTAGGCTTGGAGATGGAAGAGGACAGATTCCAGAGACATGTCGGGGATAAAACTGAGTGAGCTGGTGACTGAACATGGAGAGTAAATGAAGGAAAAGGAGGATTTCAGGGCTCAAAATAAATCAAGGCTATGTACAGGATGTTTATTACAACAGTTTTTGTATAGTAGCAGAAAAATGCAAACAAAGTGAATGCTCATGAGAGCAAGATCGTGGAATACACCATGGTACATGCATTCTCCGGGACAGTATGCTGCCATTATGAGGAATAAGTCAGATCCAAACCAGCTGCCTGGGAGGGATTTCCTCACACTGTAGTTAAGTGAAATGCACTGAGGAACATGTAGAAGATGAACCCATTAATATCAAAGCAGAAACCAAAAGACCTACATATGTATGTGTCTGCAAATATGTATACACGCATACGTATATATGTAAGTGTATGTGACGTACATATTTGCTTACGATTATGTGAGCAAAGTGGAGGAGGAAGGGAATAGGAGACAAGCAAAAAGATCTATATTATAAAATGTCTTTGAACTTTTAAAAGAATTATATGATTCTATTTTTGTTGAATTGCATATATGTATATATAATCATTAAAAAGATGCATGAAATGGTTCTATGGAGCTTGAGGGATTCCAATTGATTTTAATTTTCTTATATTGTTATAGATTATTTATAAAATTGGTATAAAACCCTCACAATATGTGAGCCTAAAACAGCTTTAAAAAATAAACTTAATTCTTTAAAAACCCACAATAGCTCTATTTTCATTGTAGACAAACACAGACCAAGGTATATTTTTTCAACATTTCAACATTCCTCTCATTAGGTTTAAATGCTGCCACGGCCATTTACCAGCTGGATGAACTCCGGCAATTGATGTAATCTGTCTCTCAGCCTGATTTTTCTTATGTGAAAAGTGGGAAGGATAACCTCAACCCTGAAAGGTGGTTGTTAGGATCAAATAAAAGGGTATCCAGTAAGTGTCTGGCCCATTGTAGGCTCTCCTCAGATAGCAGCCACTATTTTTAGTACTCTTAGAAAATACTGTTTAAATGGCCGTCCCTCACCCTCCTGTCCCCTATTCACAAGAGTGACACGATTGATTTCAGCCATGGCCTTCAGTTCCTGCCCTGATACTTTTCTGTCCAGGTCCAGGAATAATGGTTCCTCCCCTTTTCTCTAGACTTTAATCAGTTGCTTGAGGCCAAGGAGGAAATGCTGGGCCGCTGGCCGGTGAGCAGGCATCGGGACTCACATAGTTTCTTCCTCGCCCTATTTTTAGCTGATCTGACTTCTTAGTTTAAAACTTACCATCAAATTCAAAGTTATTTTCAAACCGCCTGTCCTCGTTTAACCAGTAAAAGTCTTTTTTGTTTTTGCAAGTTTTGCAAGTTTTATTTTTGAAAGTTTGGCCCACAATGTAAAGAAAAAGATTAAACAAATGTGGGATTTAGGTATGAAAGCATTACGAGGGGCTCGGTAACCAGCTGATGTGTTTACAGAGCCGCCCCTCCCTCCCGGCCCCAGCAAAAGATCATAGAAAAGATTTGAGCTTTTGACACAAATATGGTCAAATCGCTTTGGAGGAACTAAGACCACCTTGTATGTGCGTATCTGTTTAGTGTCTGCACTCCTGGAGAAGCAGAGATGCTGAGATGTTGCAGGTAAAGTGTCAGCCCTGAAGCTGCTTAAGGATTTCAGTTTTGTTGTTGCTGAGAAATTACGCATAAGACTGGGTAAAACTTAACCATTCAATTTGCTGAGTTCTTTGTTTTATTTCTAAAATCTATCATTGATGTAGGAAAAATGTATAAGTGAGTTTATAAATGCAAATCCCAATCGGTTGAAAGTCTCCCTCAAAGTTTGGTTCATAGCACACAATCTGTGAGAACTGGAGTCTGTCCTGGTCCAGAGCTTTCCAGAAGAACAACAGGGGCCCTTTTATGACTAGGAGTTAATCTTTGGGTATTTCTTGAGTTTGTTGACTTTTTTCATAATTTATTTGTGTAAGAATTTTATTTCTGAATAGAGTTTCCTTCTTTTTTCTCTCTAAATTACACTTTAATCTTCTTCAATCAGCAGAATAGTTTAAATATTTTAGAAAACAAACCTTCAGATGTGGCCACTAATGGGTAAAATTTCTATTTCATTTGGTTTACCATGATTAATAGAAAAGCAGAAACCAACATTTACTGTTTGTAATGCCTCGGGCATTGTTCTTGACCAGGGTTTCTCAACCCTGGCCCTGTTGACGTTTTGGACTGGATGATTCTTTCCTGGGGGCAGGGGCTGTCCTGTGCGTTGGAGAATGTTTAGTAGCATCCCTGGCCTCTACCCACCAGATGCCAGTAGCACACTCACCAGTTGTGGCAACCCAAATTGTCGCAAATATTACCTAACACCCTTTGAGGGGCAAAACCAACCCCAGTTAAGTACACTCACTGTTCTCGCCACTTTGACACGGGTCATTTTATTTCCTCTTTACGACAGAGAATATGAGAATTTACACGAGGTCACGTAGTGGGTCAGTGAGTGGGCTCCTGGGCGTCCGAGTTCAGTTGGTTTAATTCCACAGCTCCTCCTCTTTTAGAGATCATGCCAGAAAAAAAACAAAAGAGAGAGAAGCCTGACTTAGGGTCAACATTTCTTAAAACATAAAGGTTATTGCGGGTGCTATTCCTAATACTTTCTACATCCTCAAACCCTATCCTTGGCCCCAGCATGTGCTTTAGCTGCCACCAACCCCCAGCCCTCCCTTCTGAAAATATCTCATGTTTTCCTGATGATCATAGTTGTCTGACATGAGCTTTTTCAGCTTTTTCTTCTTCACTTTAACCGTCCTTTACTATCCTTCTTTCTGAAACCAACCCCTCCACCTGTGCCCTGCATGAGACCGCCCCTCCCCTCCCTCTGACCTTGCTTCGTGAATTATCGCTATTGCAAACCTTCCGTCCTTCTCGAGGCCTGAGAACATGGTTATCTCTGTGACGGTTAATTTTATGTGTCAACTTGACTAGGCCATGGTATCCAGATATTTATTCAAACATTAGTTTAGATATTTCTGAAGGTCTTTTTTTGATGAGATTAACATGTAAATCAGTAGACTTTGGGTAAAGCAGATTATTCTCTATAATGTGGGTGAGTCTCTCCAATCAGTTGAAGGCTGACCTCTCTGGAAGAAGAGGGAATTCTGCCAGGAGATCACCTTAGGACTCGAAATGCAACTCTCATCTGGGTCTCCAACCTGCCAGCCTACCTGGAAGATTTTGGACTTGCCAAGCGTCCACAATCACATAAGCCAATTCCTTAAAGTAAATCTGTCTTTCTATGTAGACATCATATTGGTTCTGTTTCTCTGGAGAACCCTAATACACCCCCCTTTCCAAAAAGCCTTTCCCCTGAAGCTGCTTTGCATCTAAGCTCAAATGCCCCTTCTCTACAAAATCAGCTCTGCTGTTCTCTCTACCTCTTCTGCTGGAATTGTTCTTGTAGTTTTCATAAGGAGATGTTTGAAATGTTGAGATCTCCGCCCTGTGAAACAGGGACCTTATCTATTTCACTGTTACATTTCTAAAATATGTCTAGCACAATAACTTGAGTATTGTGGATAGTTAAGCTTATTCATTTGAAATGTCAAATTTTTCTCTAAATGAGGTTTAAAAACATCTGAAAAAATGCAACAATAAACATTTCCTTTTGATATTTCTGTATTTAGATGTTTGAATTTGAACTCTGTTTATTAAAAACATCCTTTGGGGGTAAGTTAGCCCTCTTTTTTCTTTAAAAAATGTTTTTCAGAGTTGCAGTAAAAGAGCAACCCAAATGCAGAAACCTGTAGCTTTGTTTATGGAGCTTGAAGATCAGAGAAATCATTCCCCAAACCTAAGTGGTGATGAATAAACATGTGGCGAGTGGCTGGCGGACATTTTTTAACCTTCATACACGTTTAACTCTTTCACTTCTGGCCATAATGCCTAGGATGCTCTTATAAAATTAGAACATTAGAAAAAAGTTGAATTAATTATATTTAATTTGATTTTTTTTAAAGCCAATAAGGGAGAAAAGTGCAACAGGGTTCAGAGAAGGAGTATTTCTGCTGTTAGTGAAAAATAGTCATATTGGATAGAATCTTGATCTTTAGGCTAAAAACCAGAAAGTGAGTTGTAAACCAGAAACATATTTTTAGGGAATTATAAGGAGCTTTTAAAAACTCAGTGGGGATTTGTCACCGATGTTTTTTAAAAGTTTTTAGCAACACTCAGAGCACTCTAAATTGAAGATAGAAAAAAATTACCCACAATAACCAAAACACCATAAATTAAATCACTTCTGCTTTTATATCTGTCTCTAATTTTACAGTCCTTGCCCATACAGATTTATAATTTTTTCCAACATTTTATTATAAAATGTTTCAGACACTTCACTCTATCCATCTTATTTTTTAATACATTTCAAAGTAAGTTGCTGACATCAGCATACTTTACTATGACCAAATGGGATTTATTCCAGGTATGTAAGGCAGGTTCAACATTTAAAAAACAACTAATATAATCCATCACAGCAACGGATTAAAGAAGAAAAATCATATGATCATATCAATAGATGCTGAAAAAGCATTTGACAAACTCAACACCCATTCATGATAACAACTCCCAGCAGACTAAGAATATAGAGAAACTTCCTTAACTTAATAAACAGAAAACCTGTATCCAAGATCATACTTAATGATGAGAAACTAGATGCTTTCTCCCTAAAATTTGGAACAAGGATATCCCCTCTGTTCTATTCAACATCATACTGGAAGTCCTAGCTAATGCAATAAGGTAAGAAAATAAATTAAAAGTATACAGATTGGAAAGGAAGAAATAAAAGAGTCTTTGTTCACAGATGGTATGAATGTTCGTATAGAAAACACCAAAGAATCAAGCAAAAACCTGCTGGAACTAATAAGCAATTACAGCAAGGTTGCAGGATACAATGTCAATATTCAATAGTCAATTATTTTCCTATATGCCAGCAATAAACAACTGGACTTTGAAATTTAAAAAAAAACATCATTTTCAGGGAGGCGGGACCAAGATGGCAGAGTGAGTGGTCTTCTTTGTCTCTCCCCCATCGAATCCATAACTAATTGGACATTCACCAATTAACAAAGGATATCCAGATAGCATCTCAAGATGCCTAAGAGTCTCGTGCTACTACACATCGGAAGGCAGACGGACTTCCCCCCAGGAGGAGGTGGAAATAGGTGAAAACTCTCCGACCCCCAAGCCCCGGACAGCCTAGCTCCTGCAGGAGGCTGTCTTCCAGCGGACTCCCCCATAGCATCGCCACACACCAAGGGCGGGAGTGTGCACTCACCAACGGAGTGAAGGTGGAAACAGGTGACAACAGCCCTACCCAAGCCCCCCGCGTTACACCTAAGCCCAGGGGGAATCCCCAGGGTCTCGCACCCACCGGCAGGGAAGGCCTCCGCTCGCCATTAGCAGGGAGGCCCCTCCCAGAATCCAGAACAAAGAGAAGCTCCTGGCGGGCCCGGCACGACACTAGACCACAAGCTGCTGCTGGGCTCATGGTCTCCGGCGCATGGGTCGGTGCAGGGGGTGCCCGGACTTCCCATAGACGTGCTTGGGGACATGGTTGGAGCTCCAGCGCCTGGCTCTGTGGTGCAGCGGAAGGCTCCAGGGTCCCACACCTCCCCGGCAGGGAAAGCCTCTGCTTCGCCATTAGCAGGGAAGCCACGCCCAGAATCCAGGACAAAGGGAAGCTCCCTAGAGCAGAATTCCCCACAAGGCGGCAGCTTACAAGCCACCGCCAGGCCCACGGACTCTGGCCGTGTCCCAGACGAGGCAAGGGGCTCCCAGAGATCCCGTGAGAGTGGAGTGGGGCAGGGTGGAGCTCTGGTGAAATGGCTACGTAGCCCAGGGGGGAACTCCAGGTTCCTACAGCAGCTTCAGCGAAAGCCTCTGCACAGCACTAGTGGAGAGGTCCTGACTGGCAATTGCAAGGCGGGAAGGCCCTGGGGCAAAAGCAGCACAGCTAGGTGAGCTAACGACAGACTGCAGAAGATACCTATAGCTCTGCTGGGACCTATAGTGGACAGGTGTGATCTTGTGGGCTCTGTTAGGGACAAAGCAGCAATTATAGGTGATCCTGCTCCTGGCTGATGGGAAAGCCCACAACACCACTGCAGACCACAAGGAGGGAGCACGTCTAAGTGGGCTGCAGCAGTAGGCACCAGCAGCCTGAGGCCCCCTTGCGATTGCCCCCACAACTGACGAGGGACCCCACAAGACCACTGTGACATGAGGAGGGGTCCAGGTCCAGTCAGTAACAGCTGACAGGGTTCCTGGTTGGTGCAGTCTAAACAGCTGCCCCCACACACACACCAGTCGCAACAAGTGGAAGCAGTGACTAAACTCTATCTCTATGCGGAGGCACAAATCCATGCCATCAAGCAGTATGAAAAAATATATTAAATCTCCAGAACAGAAGGAAAATGATAAGCACCCAGAAAACAATCCCAAAGACAATGAAATCTATAACCTAAATGACGATGATTTCAAAATTGCCATTATTAAAAAACTCAACGAGTTAAAAGAGAATTCAGATAGACAACTCAATGAGTTCAGGAGCTATGTCACAAAAGAGCTTGATACTATAAAGAAGAACCAATTAGAAATACTGGAGATGAAGAACACAATGGAGGAGATTAAGAAAAATCTGGACTCTCTGAACAGTAGGGTCGATAATATGGAGGACAGAATTAGCAATTTGGAGGATAGGAATATAGAAATGCTGCAGACAGAGGAGGAGAGAGAACTAAGACTAAAAAGAAATGAAGAAACTCTCTGAGAATTATCCGACTCAATTAGGAGATGCAACATAAGGATTATAGGTATACCAGAGGGGGAAGAGACGGAGAAGGGGGCAGAAGGCCTGTTCAAAGAAATAATAGCTGAGAACTTTCCAAACTTGGGAAGAGAGTTGGAACTTCATGTGACAGAAGCCAGTAGATCTCCAAACTTTATTAACGCAAGAAGATCAACCCCAAGGCATATAGTAATGAAATTAGCAAAAGTCAACGACAAAGAGAAAATACTAAGGGCAGCCAGGCAGAAGAAAATAACTTACAAAGGAAACCCTATAAGTCTATCAGCAGATTTCTCAGGAGTGACCTTACAGGCTAGAAGAGATTGGAATGAAATATTCAAAACTCTGAAGGACAAAAACCTGCAGCCAAGAATACTCTACCCAGCGAAAATATCCTTCAAATATGATGGAGAAATAAAAACTTTCCCAGATAAACAAAAGTTAAGGGAGTTCATCGCCACAAAACCTCCTCTTCAAGAAATGCTCAGGAAGAACCTCATTCCTGAAAAATCAAAAAAAGGAAAGGGGTTACAAAATCCAGAACAAAGGAGATAAGCAGAAAGACAATAACACAAAGTAACAGCTCTCCATCAGGACAAAATGCAAAAGAACTGGAAAACAAGTGATAAAATGGCAACAGTAGGCCCCCACATTTCAATAATCACTCTAAATGTGAATGGATTGAACTCTCCAATCAAAAGGCACAGAGTGGCAGGATGCATCAAAGAACAAGATCCAACAATATGCTGCCTCCAGGAAACACACCTCAGCCCCAAAGACAAACACAGACTCAAAGTGAAGGGATGGAAGACAATACTCCAAGCTAATAATGAACAAAAGAAAGCAGGTGTTGCCATGATTATATCAGACAAAGTAGACTTCAAAGCAATGCAGATAAAGAAAGACAAAGAGGGGCAGTATATAATGATAAAAGGGATGCTCCACCAAGATGACATAACACTTATAAATATATACGCACGTAACAGAGGAGCACCAAAATTCGTAAAGAAACTATTAACAAAACTAAAAGGAGACATCAACAGCAATACAATAATAGTAGGGGACCTCAACACCCCATTAACACCAATGGACAGATCATCCAGACAGAAAATCAGCAAGGAAATTATAGAATTAAATGAAAAATTAGATCAGATGGACCTAATAGATATATATAGGACACTTCATCCAAAAACAGCAGGTTACACATTCTTCTCAAGCGCTCATGGAACATTCTCAAGGATAGACCATATCTTGGGAAACAAAGCAAGCATCAATAAGTTCAAGAGGGTTGAAATAATATCAAGCATCTTTTCTGATCACAATGCTATGAAACTAGAAATCAACTACAAGAATAAAACTTGGAAAGGGCCAAAAATGTGGAGACTAAACCACATGCTACAGAACAAACAATGGATTATTGAAGAAATTAAAGAAGAAATCAAATATTATCTGGAGACAAATGAAAATGAAAACACACCATACCAAATTATTTGGGACGCAGCAAAGGCAGTCCTAAGAGGGAAATTCATTGCAATACAGGCTCACCTCAATAAGCAAGAAAAATCTTACATAAACAACCTCAAATGACACCTAACAGAATTAGAAAAAGAAGAACAAACAAAGCCCAAAGTCAGTAGAAGGAGGGAAATAATAAAAATTAGAGCAGAAATAAATGATATTGAAACAAAAAAGACAGTAGAAAGGATCAATGACAAAAAGAGTTGGTTCTTCAAAAAAATTAACAAAATTGACAAACCCTTAGCCAGACTCACTAAAAAAAAGAGAGAAGTCTCAAATAAATAAAATTAGAAACGAGAGGGGAGAAATCACAACAGATACCGAAGAAATACAAAGGATCATAAGAGAATATTATGAAAAACTATATGCCAACAAATTGAACAACCTAGAAGAAACGGATAAATTCCTAGACTCATACAACCTACCCAAACTGAATCAGGAAGAAATAGAGAATCTGAATAGACCAATCACAAGTAAAGAAATAGAAACAGTAATCAAAAACCTCCCCAAAAATAAGAGTCCAGGACCAGACAGCTTCTCTGGAGAATTCTACCAAACATCCAAAGAAGATTTAATACCTATCCTTCTCAAACTATTCCAGAAAATAGAGGAAGATGGAGCACTCCCTAATACATTCTATGAAGCCAACATCACCCTGATCCCCAAACGTGACAAGGACAACACAAAGAAGGAAAACTCCAGGCCAATATCACTGATGAACATAGATGCAAAAATCCTCAACAAAATTTTGTCAAACCAAATACACCAATTCATCAAAAAGATTATACACCATGATCAAGTGGGATTTATACCAGGAACACAGGGATGGTTCAACATCCACAAGTCAATCAACGTGATTCACTACATTAACAAAACGAGAAACAAAAACCATGTGATCATCTCAATAGATGCAGAGAAAGCATTTGACAAGATCCAACATCGATTTATGATAAAAACCCTCAATAAAATAGGTATAGAAGGAAAGTACCTCAACATAATAAAGGCCATATATGACAAACCCACAGCCAACATCATACTCAACGGACAAAAACTGAAACCCATCCCTCTCAGAACAGGAACAAGACAAGGGTGCCCACTTTCACCACTCTTATTCAACATAGTACTGGAGGTTTTGGCCAGAGCAATTCGGTAGGAAAAAGAAATAAAAGGAACCAAAATAGGCAATGAAGAAGTAAAACTCCCACTGTTTGCAGACGACATGATCTTATATATAGAAAACCCCAAAGAATCCATAGAAAAACTATTAGAAACAATCAACAACTACAGCAAAGTAGCAGGGTATAAAATCAACATACATAAATCAGTAGCATTTCTATATGCTAGCAATAACTAACAGAAAAAGATCTCAAGAACTCAATCCCATTCACAATTGCAACAAAAAGAATAAAATACCTTGGGATAAATTTAACCAAGGAAGTGAAAGATCTATACAACAAAAACTACAAGACCTTCTTGAAAGAAATCGACGACGACATAAAGAGATGGAAAGCCATTCTATGCACATGGATTGGAAGAATAAACATAGTTAAAATGTCCATACTACCTAAAGCAATCTACAGATTCAACACTATCCCAATCAGAATTCCAATGTCATTCTTTACAGAAATTGAACAAAGAATCCTAAAATTCATATGGGGCAACAAAAGACCCCGAATTGCTAAAGCAATCCTGAGAAAGAAGAAGAAAGCTGGAGGCATCACAATCCCTGACTTCAAAACATACTACAAAGCTACAGTAATCAAAACAGCATGGTACTGGTACAAAAACAGATGCACAGATCAATGGAACAGAATTGAAAGCCCAGAAATAAAACCACACATCTATGGACAGCTAATCTTTGACAAAGGAGCTGAGGTCCTACAATGGAGGAAAGAAAGTCTCTTCAACAAATGGTGCTGGGAAAACTGGACAGCCACATGTAAAAGAATGAAAATCAACCATTCTTTTTCACCATTTACTAAAATAAACTCTAAATGGATCAAAGACCTAAAGATTAGGCCTGAAACAATAAGTCTTCTAGAAGAGAATATCGGCAGTACACTCTTTGACATCAGCTTCAAAAGAATCTTTTTGGACACCGTAACCCCACACATGAGGGAAACAATAGAAAGAATAAACAAATGGGACTTCACCAGACTAAAGAGCTTCTTCAAGGCAAGGGAAAACAGGATCGAAACAAAAAAACAGCCAACTAACCGGGAAAAAATATTCACAAGTTATTTATCCGACAAAGGGTTAATCTCCATTATATACAAAGAACTCACACAACTCAACAATAAAAAATCAAACAACCCAATTACAAAATGGGCAGGGGACATGAACAGACATTTCTCCAAAGAAGATATCCGGAAGGCCAATAGATACATGAAAAGATGCTCATCATCACTAATCATCAGGGAAATGCAAATCAAAACTATACTAAGATATCACCTTACACCTGTTAGAATGGCAAAGATATCCAAAACCAAGAGTGACAAATGTTGAAGAGGCTGTGGAGAAAAGGGAACCCTCATACACTGTTGGTGGGAATGCAAACTGGTGCAGCCACTATGGAAAACAGTATGGAGATTCCTCAAAAAGTTAAGAATAGAAATACCTTATGACCCAGCCATCCCACTGCTGGGTATCTATCCTAAGAACCTGAAATCAGCAATTCCAAAAGTTCCATGCACCCCTATGTTCGTCGCAGCATTATTCACAATAGCCAAGTCATGGAACCAACCTAAGTGCCCAGCAACTGATGATTGGATAAAGAAGATGTGGTATATATATACAATGGAATACTACTCAGCCGTAAAAAAAGGACAAAGTCGTCCCATTCACAACAACATGGATAGACCTTGAGAGTATTATGTTGAGTGAAATAAGCCAGACAGAGAAAGATGAACTCTGTATGACTCCACTCATAGGTGGTAGTTAACATATGGACAAAGAGAAATGATCGGTGGTTGCCAGGGGAAAGGGGGGTGGGGGGAGGGCACTAGGGGTGAAGTGGTGTGCCTACAACATGACTAATAATGATGTACAACTGTAATTTCACAAGGATGTTAACTTTCATAACCTTAATTTAAAAAAATCATTTTCATTAGTACCAAAATTCTTTTAAAGAAATACTTAGGTATAAATCTAAAAAAATATGTACAAGGTCTATATGAGAAAAACTACAAAATGCTGGTGAAAGAAATCAAAGAATATCTGAATAAATGGAGAGCTATCTATGTTCATGGATAGGAAGACTCGAGATGTCAGTTTTTCTCAGCTTAATTTATAGATTCCACACATTCTCATCAAAATTCCAGAAAAAATATTTTTTACATATCAAACGGATTCAAAAGTTTATACAGAAAAGCAAAAGACCCATAATAGCCACCACAACACTGAAGAGGAGCAAAGTCAAAGGACTGACACTACTGAACTTCAAGACTTCCTGTAAAGCTACATTGGTCAAGACAGTGAGGTACTGGGGAAATCACAGACAAGGAGAGCAAGATAACAGAATAGAGAGTCCAGAACTAGAGCTACACAAATATACTCAACTGACCTTTCACCAAGGAACAAAGGCAATTCAGTGGAGAAAGGGTAGTTTTTTCAACTAGTGGTACTGGAACTACTGGATTTCCACGTGCAAAATAATAATAATCTTACAGACCTTACATCCTTCACAAAAATCAAATCAAAATGGATTCTACTTGCAAAATACAAAACTATAAAACTTCTAGAAGACAAATAGGAAAAAATCTAGGTAACCTTGGGGTTTGATGATGAGTTTTAGATACAACACTGAAAGCATGATCAATGAAAAAAAGTTGATAAATCAGATTCCATTAAAATTTAAAACTTCTGCTCTGTGAAGGACACTGTTAAGAGAATGAGAAGACAAGTCACAAACTGGGAGAAAATATTTTCAAAGCACATATCTGATAAAGCACTGGTACCCAAAATATACAAAGAACTCTTAAAACTCAATAACAAAAAAAGAACAAATTAAAACACAGGCAAACAATTTGGACAGACACTTCACCAAAGAATACATACAGATGGCAAATAAGCATATGAAAAGATGCTCAACATCATATGTCATTAGAGAATTACAAATTAAAATAAGCACTACACATCTATTAGAATGGTTAAAACCCACAATACTGACAATACCGAATGCTGGTAAGGATGCAGAGCAACAGGAACTCAGTCATTGCTGGTGCAAATGCAAAATGGTCCAGCTACTTTGCGAGACTGTTTGGCAGTTTCTTAAAAGGGTACACATAGGCTCCATAAAATTCAGTAATCATGCTCCTGGGTAGTTACTTAAATGAGTTGAAAACATATGTCCACACAAAAACCTATACATGAAAGTTTGTAGCAGCTTTATTCATAATTGCCAAAATTAGAAGCAACCAAGATGTCCTTTAGTAGACGAAAGGATAAATAAACTCTAGTACAGCCAGACAATGGACTATTACTCAGCAATAAAAAGAAATGAACTATTAAACCATGAAAGACATGGAGAAACCTTAAGTGCATATTGCTTTGTAAAAGAAACCAGTTTGAAAAGGCTACATGTGGTATGTTATAGACCGAATTGCACCCCACTCCACGTTCATATGTTGAAGCCCTAACCCCCAATTTGACTATGTCTGGAGTCGGGGCATTTTGAGGGATAATCAAGGTTAAGTGAGGTCATAAGGGTGAGGCCCTGACTGATAGGACTTGTCAGAGAGGAAGAGACACCAATGCTCTCTCTCTTTCTCTGCGCGTGCAGAGAAGAGTCTATATGAGGACACAGTGAGACAGCAACTGGCTAGAGGTGAGGAAGAGAGGTCCTACTGGACACCAATCCTGATGGCATCTTGATATTGGATTTCTGGCCTCCAGAACTACGAGAAAAAGAATTTCTGTTGTTCAAGCCCCCCAGCCTGTGGTATCTTCTTACGGCAGCCTGAGCAGAGAAATACACGGTATGATTCCAACCATTTGACATCTGGAAAGGGCAAAACTATAGAGACAGTAAAAAGATCAATGGCTGCCAGGGGGTCAGGAAAAGGGAGGGAGGTTTGAATAGGTGGAGCACAGGGCATTGTTAGGGCTGTAAAACTATTCTTCATGATACTGTAATGGTGAATATATGATCTTATGCATGTGTCAAAACCCATAGAACTGCACCATACAAAGAGTGAATCCCAATGTAAACCACGGACTTTAGCTAATAATAACGTATCAGTATTGGTTCACCAGTTTTAACAAATGCGCCACACTAATGCAAGATGTTACCAATCAGCAAAACTATGTTCAGTACTCTTTCTGCAATTTTCCTGTAAACCTAAAACTCCTCTAAAAAATAAAATCTATTAAAACTCTTAAATTAATATTCTTATACATGAGTACCAGTTTTTTCCTTGACAATTGCATGTACTTTATATAATACCTATATTACCCAGTTGTCTATCATATTCTTGAAAATAATTTTCTGGCTCGCTATTGATATTTTAAAGTTAAAGGTTTTTTTCACTTTACGGAAGACTTGCCCCAATCAATTGAAAATATAGCATATTTGTGATCTGAATGATGATGACAAGGTTGGTTCACTTTTTGAAAAAAGTAACTTTCACCTGGAACATCTGAAAACACTGCATATTCAGTCATTTTCACGTTTGCTATGAGTCTACCACGTGGAGGAGCTGAAGATGAGGAAAGAAGGCAGTGTTGTCCAGATCCGCTTCACAAAGTTGAGTGTCACTAAGATGGGGAAGCCTTCCTGCCAACTAGGACCTTGCTTGGGGTGGCGGTGGCTGCTAGGGAACCATAGATGCCCAAAGTCATATATATTCTTTTCTTCAGAGACATTAAGGAACAATTCTGAATTTGTCCATATTGAGTATCTGCACAAGCGAAAAACAAAAACACACAGTATCTCCCTTCTAAGTAAATTCCCAGAACCGCTCACATTTTACCGCCCCCTCCCGCACCTGACTCTTCTCCCTGCATTTTTAGCCCTGCTCCTATGCTCCAGCTTTCAATGCCGGCTCTGGTCTCTCAACTTCCTTTTGTTGTTCCCTCTGTTGCATTCTGTATAAATTTTCTCCAGTGTATTTTCCAGTCTATTGTTAAACCCATCTATCAATGTTTTGGTTTTTTTAAAAAACTTTTTATTTTGGAGAATTTCAAAATTCTCCAAACATATACAAAAATAGAAGAACATAATGAATGTCTATGTCACTATCACTCAGCTTCAACAATTGTCTTTTTCTATCTATATTCCTGCCCATTTTCTCTCCATCCAAGTATTATTTTGAAGCAAATCTGATAATCCTTTTTAAGGCTACTTTTGCACACCTTGCTCTCTCTCTTTGCTAATCAAGCCCTGGCTCATGCTTGTTCATCCTCTAGGAGATTCTAACAGCACCTTAGGGTTTAGGGAGAAATGAATGGGAAAGATAAATGATGATGACACATCACCCAGGCAGAGAGAAGAAGCTGATGTTAGAGGTCTCCGGGGCTATTGCCTCTCCTGGGAGTCACATGACACAGTGATCAGCTTGTAATTATGGTGCGGTAGTGACCTCTGTCACGTCATCTGTTGTATTCTGCTCCTGGGGCCACTCCTCTGGATCCGTGTCTTGTGGCTCAAGAGGTTGGAGTTCTGAGGTTCATTACTGTATGTGTACTGAACTTCTTTCAAGACAGACCTCAAATAATTCCTTCAGACACATTTCTGAGGAGTATGAGCTCAAAAGGAAACGAGACACATGAGTAAGATCCAGGAGAAACAGACCCACAGAGACTGTAGACACTGGAATCATTAGACATAAAATTTTAAATAACTTCATTTAATGTGTTTAAAGAAATGAGAGCATATTGAAAATACGTGTAAGGATAAAGAGATTAGTTCTAAGACAGGAAACAGCAAATGTTGGAGAGGGTGTGGAGAGAAGGGAACACTTGTTCACTGCTGGTGGCAGTGCAAACTGGTGCAGCCACTATGGAAAGCAGTTTGGAGTATCTTCAGAAAATTAAGGATAGATCTACCATATGATCCAGCTATTCCACTGCTGGGTATTTGTCCAAAGAACTTGAAAACACAAAGGCATAAAGATACTTGCACCCCTATGTTCATTGTGGCTATTATACACAATAGCCAAGACATGGAAGCAACCTAGGTGCCCATTAAGGGACGAATGGATAAAGAAGATGTGGTATTTATACACGATGGACTACTACTCAGCCATAAGAAATGACGAAATCCGGCCATTTGTGACAACATGGATGGACCTTGAGGGTATTATGCTGAGTGAAATAAGTCAGAGAGAGAAAGTTCAAATACCATATGTTCTCATAAGTAGAAGATAAAAACGACAAAAAAAGAAAAAACACATAGCATTGGAGATTGGACTGGTGGTTACCATTGGGGAAAGGGGGAGGGGGGAGGGCAAAGGGGGTGATAGGGTCACATGTGAGGGGATGCACTATAATTAGTGTTCGGGTGGTGAACATGATGTAATGTATCCAGAATTCGAAATATGATGTAAATTGGAAAAAAATTAAAATTAAAAAAAAAGAGAGATTAGTTCTTTAAAGACCAAGCAGATTTGAAAAAGAACAAAATAGAATTTTTTGAAATGAGATTAAAGATAACTGAAATTAAAAACTCAATTGATACTGCCATAAATCAGCTAGTCATGCTAAAAACATCAAACCTGAATGTGATTAAACTCTAATTCCAGCTGTCAGTTTACAGGAGCTGGAGGAATTATCCACAGATAAGCAACTGGCAAAATCCTAACTGTAGAAAATTCTATAGGACAAACAACACATTTTATTACAATGGATTGCAAGGAAAAAATAAAATATGAAGGAGAACCTATTGATTAAATGGCACCTTAAAAGACATATTTACCAATTTCAATATTCATACTTCATTTGGATTCTGATTCAAACAAATTGTAAAAAATATGACATTTATGATACAATCAGAAATTTGAACAGTTCCTGGATGTTGAGCCTATACGTGGATATTATCCTGTGGATAATAAGGGATTATTGTTAACTTTGGACGTGGTAACAGTATAGTGACTTTGTATAAAGACAATAGTTCTTATCTTTTATAGATACATACTGAAGTATTAACGGGTTTCTATTTTAATTGTGCTGTGGCCAGAATTAGGGTAGTTTGCCATCCTGGTTTGCCCAGGACTCTCCCAGTTTTAGCCCTGAATAACCCTCATCCCAAGAAAACACTTAGTCCTGGGCAAACCAGGATGGCTAGTCACTAGTCTAATGGCAGTTCTTTGAAACTGATTGAATTATCAAGTTATGATTAGATTATTCTTGTTAATCATTTTGACTGAATGTTCTTGAAGTGAGTTAAAATCTCCCATTTTTAATGTATTTTGCCATTTTAGCCTTATAATTGGGTTGGGGTTTTTTTTGGTGAGGAAAATTAGCCCTGAGCTAACATCTATTGCCAATCTTCCTCAGCAAAGAGGAAGATTGGCCCTGAGCCAAGATCTGTGCCCATCTTCCTCTGTTTGTGTGTGGGATGCTGCCGCAGCATGGCTTGATGAGCAGTGTGTAGGTCTACCTACCCCTGGGATCTGAACCTGCAAACCCCAGGTCACTGAAACAGTGCACAAACTCAACCCCTAATTAAGCCCCTAATTCTGTTAGTTTTTGCTATCTATTGTAATATACATAGAAGTTTATACTTGTTCTATCTTCTTGACTCCTTTAATTTCCTTTTATTGCTTCTCTTTATTCTTGTTAATGCACTTAATTCTAAATTTTATCTTATTATTTTACTGCTATTATAGCAGCTTTCTTTGGTTAGTACTTGCAGGGTACATCTATTTCCATAACTTTATTTTCAAACTTTCTGAGCCATTTTCTAGTAATTTTCTGTATGTAGCATATACCAAGACTTATTTTTTAAAATTGATGTGATAATCTCTCTCTTTTAATAGGTGAATATAGTCTGTTTAAATGCATTAGGATTTTTCTGTCATTAGAATTTTTATTTCTACCGTCTTAGTTTGGGTTTCCTGTTTAATGTCCTCTCTACCTACTTCCTTTGTCCTCTTCCTGTCTTCTCATTGAATGATAACGTTTTCTATGCACCCTTTACATCCTCAGAAGCTTTGTGAGATAAGGGTTATTTTTCTATTTTGATTTTTTAGTGGTTACATTGAGCCTAGCATGCCTATGACTTCAGCAGAACTCTCCCTCGTTAATTTCTTTTTCCTTTTCTGGTTCTTGGAAATGTTTATATTCTGTTGATCCTGATAATGTCTTTGTCAATCTCTCCTTTTCACATTTTACATACATTTCCATGTAGAAATCGTTGCTGTCTCATTTTTTTACATTTTTTAATTGAGTTCATAAGAGTTTACTACATTGTGAAATTTCAGTTGTACATTATTTCTTGTCTGTCACCACATACATGGTGATTTTGTCTTTTTTATGGCTGAGTAGTATTCCATTGTGTGTGTGTGTGTATATATATATATACATATACATATACATATATATGTATGTGTGTGTATGTGTGTGTATCAGTCTTCTTTATCTAATCATCAGTCAACGAGCACTTGGATTGTTTCCATATCCTGGCTATTGTGAATAGTGCTGCAATGAACATAGGAGTGTGTATGTTACTTTCGATTGTTGATTTCAAGTTGTTTGGGTAGATACCCAGTAGTGGGATAGCTGAGTCATACGGTAGTTCTATTTTTAGTTTTTTGAGGAATCTCCATACTGTTTTCAATAGGGGCTGTACCAGTTTGCATTCCCACCAGCAGTGTATGAGTGTTCCTTTTTCTCCACATCCTCTCTAACACCTGTTATTTTTAGTCTTAGTGATTACAACCATTTTAACAGGTGTAAGGTGGTATCTTAGTGTAGTTTTGATTTTGATTTACCTGATGACTAGTGATGTTGAACATCTTTTCATGTGTTTACTGGCCATCTGTCTATCTTCTTTGGAAAAATGTCTGTTCATATACTCTGCCCATTTTTTGATCAAGTTGTTTTTTGTTGTTGCTGTTGTTGAGTTGTTTTAGTTCTTTAAATATTTTGGAGATTAACCCCTTGTCAGATATATGATTTGCAAATATTTTCTCCTGGTTGATGGGTTGTCTTTTTGTTTTGTTCATGGTTTCCTTTGCCTTGCAGAAGCTCTTTAGTCTGATGAAGTCCCATTTGTTTATTTTTTCTTTTGTTTCCCTTGTCTGAGAAGACATGGTATTCAAAATGTTCGATGTCAAGGAGCATACTACCTATATTATCTTCCAGGAGTTTTATGGTTTCAGAACTTATCTTCAAGTCTTTGATCCATTTGGAGTTGATTTTTGTGCATGGTGTAAGATAATGGTCTACTTTCGTTCTTTTGCATGTGGCTCTCCAGTTTTTCCAACACCATTTATTGAAGAGACTATCTTTTCTCCATTATAGATTCTTGGCACCTTTATCAAAGACTAGCTGTCCACAGATGTGCGGTTTTCTGGGCTTTCAGCTCTTTTCCACTGATCTGTGCACCTGTTTTTTACTAGTACCATGCTGTTTTGATTACTATGGCTTTGTAGTACATTTTGAAGTCAGGGATTGTGATACCTCCAGCTTCGTTCTTTTTTCTCAGTATTCCTTTAGCAATTCTGGGTCTTTGGTTGCCCCATATGAATTTTAGGATTTTTTGTTCTATTTCCACGAAGAATGTCATTGGGAATCTGATCGGGATTGTATTGAATCTGTAGATTGCTTTGGGTAGTATGGACATTTTAACTATGTTTATTCTTCCAATCCACGTGCATGGAATCTCTTTCCATCTCTTTATGTCATTATCAGTTTCTTTCAATAATGTCTTATAGTTTTCATTGTATAAGTCCTTCACTTCTTTGGTTAAATTTATTCCTAGATACTTTATTCTTTTTGTTGCCATTGTAAATGGAACTGTATTCTTGAGTTCTCTTTCTGTAAGTTTGCTGTTAGAGTATAGAAATGCAACTGATTTTTGTAAGTTGATTTTGTACCCTGTGACTTTACTGTGGTTGTAATTATTTCTAATAGTTTTCTGATGGATTCTTTAGGGTTTTCTATATATAAGATCATGTTGTCTGCAAACAGCGAGAGTTTCACTTCTTCACTCCCTGTTTTGGATTCTTTTTTTTCCTTTCTCTTGCCTAATTGCTCTGGCCCAAACCACCAGTACTATGTTGAATAAGAATGGTGATAGTGGGCATCCTTGTCTTGATCCTGTTCTCAGAGAGATGGCGTTCAGTTTTTCCCCATTGAGTATGATGTTGGCTGTGGGTTTGTCATATATGGCCTTTATTATGTTGAGGTAATTTCCTTCTATCCCCATTTTGTTAAGATTTTTTATCATAAATGGCTGTTGGATCTTGTCAAATTCTTTCTCTGCATCTATTGAAATGATCCTGTGGTTTTTATTCCTTGTTTTCTTTTTTTGAGAAAGATTAGCCCTGAGCTAACTACTGCCAATCCTCCTCTTTTTGCTGAGGAAGACTGGCCCTGAGCTAACATCCATGCCCATCTTCCTCTATTTTATACGTGGGATGCCTACCACAGCATGGCTTTTGCCAAGCAGTGCCATGTCTGCACCCGGGATCTGAACCGTTGAACCCTGGGCCACTGAGAAGCGGAACGTGGGAACTTAACCACTGCACCACCAGTCCCTATTCCTCATTTTCTTAATGTGATGTATCACATTGATTGATTTGTGGATGTTGAACCATCCCTGTGTCCCTTGTATAAATCCCACTTGATCGTGATGTATAATCTTTTTGATGTATTGCTGTTTTGGGGTAGCCAATATTTTGTTGAGGATTTTTGCATCTATGTTCATGAGCAATATTGGCCTGCAGTTTTCCTTCTTTGTTTTGTCCTTGTCAGGCTTTGATATCAGAGTGATGTTGGCTTCATAGAATGGATTAGGAAGCATTCTATCTTCCCTAATTTTTTGGACCAGCTTGAGAAGGATCGGTATTAAATCCTCTCTGAAAGTTTGGTAGAATTCTCCAGGGAAGCTGTCTGGTCCTGGGCTTTTATTTTTTAGGATGCGTTTGATTACTGTTTCAATCTCTTTGCTTGTGATTAATCTACTCAGATTATCTATTTCTTCTTGATTCAGCTTTGGGAGGTTGTAAGAATCTAAGAATTTATCCATTTCATCTAGATCGTCCATTTTGTTGGCATCTAGCTTTTCATAGTATTCTCCTATAATCCATTGTATTTCTGTGGTATCTGTTGTTGTTTCTCCTCTTTCATTTCTAATTTTATTTGTCTGAGCTTTATCTCTTTTTTTCTTTGTAAGTCGAGCTAGGGGTTTGCCAATTTTGTTTATCTTCTCGAAGAATCAGTTCTTTGTTTCATTGATCCTTTCTACAGCCTTTTTTGTTTCAATAGCATTTATTTCTACTCTGATTTTTATTATTTCTCTCCTTCTGCTGACTTTGGGCTTTGTTTATTCTTCTTTTTCTAATTCAGTTAGGTGTAGTTTGAGATTGCTTATTTGGGATTTTTCTTGTTTGTTGAGGTAAGGCCATATTGCAGTGAATTTCCCTGTTAATATGCCTTTTGCTGCATCCCATATGAGTTGGTATGGTATGTTTTCATTTTCATTTGTCTCCAGATATTTTTTTATTTCTCCTTTAATTTCTTTGATGACCCATTGGTGGTTCAATAGCACGTTGTTTAGTCTCCACATCTTTGTCCCTTTCTCAGCTTTTTTCTTTTAATTAATTTATAGCTTCATAGCATTGTGATTGGAAAAGATGCATGTTATTATTTCAATCTTCTTAAATTTATTGAGGCTTGCCTTGTTTCCCAACATGTGATCTATCCTTGAGAACGTTCCATGTGCACTTGAGAAGAATGTGTATTCTGCTATTTTAGGATAGAGTGTTCTATATATGTCTATTAAGTCCAACTGGTCTAGCTTTTCATTTAATTCTGCTGTTTCCTTGTTGATTTTCTGTCTAGATGGTCTATCTATTGGTGTGAGTGGAGTGTTGAGGTCCCCCACTATTATTGTGTTATTATTAATATCTTCTTTTAGGTTTGTTAATAGTTGTTTTATGTACTTTGGTGCTCCTGTCTTGGGGGCATAGATATTTATAAGTGTCATGTCTTCTTGGTGCAGTGTCCCTTTGATCATTATATACTGCCCCTCTTCGTCTCTCTTCACCTGTCTTATCTTGAAGTCTACTTTGTCTGATATAAGTATTACAACACCTGCTTTCTTTTGTTTGCCATTAGCTTCAAGTATCATTTCCATCCCTTCACTCTGAGCCTGTGTTTGTCGCTGGAACTGAGATGTGTTTCCTGGAGGCAGCATAATGTTGGGTCTTGTTCTTTAATCCATCTCATCACTCTGTGTGTTTTTCTTGGAGAATTCAAGCCATTTAAGTTTAGGGTGATTATTGATATATGAGGACTTGATGCTGCCATTTTATCACTCATTTTGCAGTTCTCCTGCATTTCCTTTGTTTCTTGTCCAGTGTATTTTGGTGTACCAAGTGAGGTATGTAGTTTTCTATGTTGTGTTTCTTTGTTTTCTCTTTTATTACTTGTGTCTCTGTTCTGCTTTTTTGTTTGGGGATTACCATGAGGTTTGCATTCAAAATCTAGTAGATAAGACAGTCTATTTTTTGATGGCCTCTTATTTCCTCAGACTAAACCAATTCAGTCCCTTTCATCTTCCCCTCCTAAGTTGTTTTTCTCACATCTTATTCCATCTTGTGTTGTGAGTTTGTGATTAAAATAAGATTATCTTTGTTTTTGGTGTTTTCCTTTCCTTTATCTTTAATGCTATTCTTTTTTTTTTTTTAAAGCAGGTGAATACCATTCCTTCAACTCTCTCTCCTAAATTACAGACAGGTATGTACATTATTCCATGGTTCACCTGAGCATGGGTTTTTTTTTCTTTTTTTAAAAGATTGGCACCTGGGCTAACAACTGTTGCCAATATTTTTTTCTTTTTTTTCCTGCTTTATCTCCCCAAACTCCCCCTGTACACAGTTGTATATCTTAGTTGCACGTCCTTCTAGTTGTGGGATGTGGGACGCCACCTCAACGTGGCCTGATGAGTGGTGCCGTGTCCGCGCCCAGGATCCGAACCCTGGGCCACCACAGTGGACTGCGAGAACTTAACCACTCGGCCACGGAGCTGGCTCCTTTAATGCTATTCTTGAGTATTTGCTAACCTGTTCTGATATATAGCTACAACTTTCCGATTTTGTCTACCTGTTTATCTCCTTACTCTGGGCTTTGTAACCCCTTTCTCCTTTTTTTTTTTCCAGGTATGAGGGCCTTCTTGAGGATTTCTTGTCAGGGGGTGGGTCTCATGGCTATGAACTCCCTTAGCTTTTGTTTATTTGGGAAAGTTTTTTTTGTCCATCATATGTAAAGTATATTTTCATTGGATGGAGCATTCTTGGCTGAAAGTTTTTGTCCTTCAAAGGTTTGAATATGTCATTCTACTCTCTCCTACCCTGTAAGGTTTCTGCAGAGAAGTCTGCTGAAAGCCTGATAGGGGTTCCTTTGTAGGTTATTTCTTCTGTCTTGCTGCCTTTAGTATTTTTTCTTTGTCATTTCCTTTCGCCAGTTTCACTACTATATGCCTTGCGGTAGGTCTTTTTACATTGACTTATTTAGGAGATCTGATAGTCTCTTCCACCTGGATTTCCATCTCCTTCCCTAGGTTTGGGAAGTTTTCTGCTATTATTTCCTTGAACAAGCTTTCTGCTCCCTTCTCTTTCTCTTCTCTCTCTTGAAAACCTATAGTTCTTATGTTGCATTTCCTAATTGAGTCAGATATTTCTTGGAGACTTTCTTCATTTCTCTTTAGTCTTAGTTCTCTCTCCTCCTCTATCTGGAGCATTTCAGCATGTTTATCCTCGAGCATTCAGGGAATCCATATTTTGTTTTATCTCTTCCATTGTGTCTTTCATCTCCAATATTTCTGATTGATTCTTCTTTACACTTTCAATCTCTTTTGTGAAGTAGCTCCTGAACTTGTTGAATTGTTTCTCTACATTCTCTTTTAACTCATTGAGTTTTTGATGATAGCTATTTTGAATTCTCTGTCATTTAGATTATATATTTCTGTGTCCTCAGGACTGATTTCTGGGTACTTGTCATTTTCTCTCTGGTCTGGAGATTTAATATAATTTTTGATACTGCTAGAAGGCATGGCTCTCTTTTTCCACATCGTGGTATTATTTGCTCACAGTTACCACCTATCACCACTGGGCGGAGGTCAAGGGCTGCTTATTCTGAGGCCTCTGCCTTCAGCCAAGATCCCAGGCACCGGAGCCAGCACTGACGAGGTGGGGAGAGGGGTGCTTTCTTTTGTGTGCTCTTGGGGTTTTCTTGCTCTACCCTCGCTATCTGCTCTCCTGGGGTATTGGCTAGATGTAGGCACCCCTGTGTTAGCTTTCACCACGGTAGGGGCTTTCCCCTAGGCTGCAAGGGCCCTTGGGGATCTTTGATGTTCTCCTGAATGAACTTCCACTGCCCCATTCCTTTCCTGTCAGAGCCACCTGTGGTCCAGGATCCCAGTCTTTTGGGGAGGGAGGGAAGTTTTGTTACCCCATTCCACCTCCTCCAAAGAGGGCTCCAGCCTCTCCACCCTCCGTTGTATGGCTGTGTGGGCCTGTCAGATGTCTTTTGTGTTGTGTTTGGATGTCATCTGTTGGAGTATGAATGTCTTTTTTCATTGTATGGTGGAGGGGAGAAATTACCGGGAAAGCTAACCTTGCCATGATGCTGACGTCGCTCAATCATTGCTATCTTTTAAAAGTAGATACTGACCATCAATTAATTTATCACACAACCTTGAGTGGAATTCAGCCATTCAGCTAATCATTTCTTACACTACAAGTTGAAGATCCTTTATTTTTCATGCTCTTTCTGTATTTTAAGTAACAATTTGTCAAAATTTTACAAATATATGTAGTTTATAGATTAGTTTTACTATATCATATATTCAATATGAAAGTTACTTATTAAAGTGTAATTTATATAGAGTAAAATACACAAATCTTAAAAACACAGATTGGTAAACTCATGTAACTACCACCAATCAAGATATAGAACATGTCCATCTCACAAAAATATTTCCCGTGGTATCTTCCCAGAAAATAAAACTACCCTCTACGGTAACCACTGTGCTAGCTTCTATGACTGTGAAATAGCTTTGCCCCTCCTAGAACTTCAAATAAATGGAATCATACAGTACGTACTCCTTGTGCTTGTCTTCTTTTGCTCTCAATATGTTTTTTAGTTTCATCCATGTTGTAGTATGTATCTGTACATTCTTTTTTATTGTTGTGTAGCATTCCATTCTACGGATATACCATTCATATATTTATTCATTCTTCTTATGATGAATATTTGGATGGCTCCTAAATTTTGGCTATTATAAGTGAATATGCTATGAACAGTCTGGCATATGTCTTTTTGCAGACATAGCTGTGTCATAGGAAAGGTACTTGTTTGTGAATAGAAACAGCAAAAGAGCACTATATGAGAGTCACAATTACTCCACATCTTGCCAACACTAAAACTGTCAGTCTTTTTAATTGTAGAGCTATAGTGGATGTATAGAAGTATCTCATTGTGTTTTTAATTTGCATTTCCCTGTTAAAATAATATTGTCGAATATTTTTCTTATGCTTGTTAGCTATTTAGATATCTTCTTTTGTGAATTATCTCCTTGAATCTTTTGCCTTTTTACAAATTGGGCTGTTTGCCTAATTATTGAATTGTAAGAGTCTTACATATATTCTGGATACAAGTCCTTTGTCAGATATACATATTGCAATATGTTCTTCCAGGCTCTAGAGCACCTTTTCACTCCTAAATAGTATCTTTTAATGAGCATATTTAAAAATTTTCGTGAAGACCAATTTATCAATAAAAAATTTTGTAGTTAGTGATGTTTGTGTCCTGTTTAAAAAATCTTTGCCTATCTCAAGGTAGTTTTAGCTTTCAAGTTGACATTTGATCTACCAAGAATTGATTTTTGTCTATGGTGTGAGATAAGGGTCAAATTTTATTTCTTTTCCATATGAATATCGGGTTGCTCTAGCATCACTTATTAATAAGACCATCCTTTCTCTTTGAAATGCATGAGTGTCTTTGTTTTAAATCAAGTGACATATGTACTTGGGTTTATTTCTGGACTCCCTCTCTTCAGTTCTATTGATCTTTTTGTCTATCTTTACACCAATACCATATTATCTTAATTACCAAAGCTTTAGAGTAAGTTTAAAATATGTTAGTGTAGATCTTCTAACGTGGTCCTCCTTTTTTTTCAAGATTGTTTTGGCTAGTTTAGGCCCTTTATATTTCCAAATAAATTATAGATTCAGATAATCCATTTCTACACCCAAAATTAAGTCTTCTGAGATTTTGATTGGGATTGTGTTAAATATATAGCTCAAATTAGGGAGAATAGCTATCTTAACAATTTCAAGGTAATGGTATATCTGTCCATTTATTTAGGTCTTCTTTAGTTTTTCTGAGCAATGTTTGATAATTTTCAGTGTATAGATCTTGCACACTTTTTGTTAATTTGCTTGTCTTCTCTAGCATCTTAAAATGGAAGATTAGGTCGTTGATTTTAAAACCTTCTGCTTTTCCAACATGCATTTAGATACAAATTTCCTGCTAAGCATTTCTTTAGTTGTATCTCACAATTTTTGCTAATTTGTATTATCATTATTCATTCAAACTAGTTCCTAATTTTCCTTGTGATTTCTTCTTTGACCAACAGATAATTTAGAAATGTGTTGCTTAATTTCCAAACATTTGGGAGCTTTCTAATTATCTTTTTGATGCTGATTTCTAATTTAATTCCACTGTGGTCACAAAACATATTATGTGTGACTTTGGTCCTTTGAAATTTATTGAGACTTGCTTTATAATCCAAAATGTGGTCAATTTTGTGAATGATCTATGTGCTCTTAAATAGTATATGTTCTTTTATCTTTTCATAGTTGTTGGCTGTAATATTCTATCAATGCTTTATAAATGTCCAATTAGGTCAGATTGTTCATACCTTATAAATTGTTACTGATTTGTTTCTGCCTGTTCTATCAATTACAGAAAGAAAGGTTTTTAAATCTCTAATTCTAATTGTGAATGTATCTATTTATCCTTTTAATTATATCAATTTTTACTTCTTCTTTTGAAGGTATGCTATGAGGCACATACACTTTAAGGATTATTATATCTTCCTATTGAATTGACCCTTTTATCATTATTAAATGCCCTTCTTTATATCTGGTAATACTTTTTGCCTTAAAATCTATTTTTTCTGATGTTATAACCATAGCTACAAATTTTATAAATATAACATTAATTTTTAAGCTGTCTTATGGTTAGTGTTCATATGGCATGTAGTATTTATGTTTCTATCACTTTACTTTCAACTATTCTGTGTCTTAATATTTAAAGTTTGTGTCTTATAAGAATGTTGTTGGAGGGCCAGCTAAGTGGCATAATGGTTAAGTTTGTGTACTCTGCTTTGGTGGCCAGGGTTCATGAGTTCAAATCCTGAGTGCATACCTACACACTCCTTGTCAAGCCATGTTGTGGTGGCATCCCATGTACAAAATAAAGGAAGACTGTCACAGATGTTAGCTCGGGGCCAATCTTCCTCACACACACACAAAAAGAATATTGTTGTGTCTGTTTTTTATGCGGTCTAATAATATCTGCCTTTTAGTTGGAAAGTTTAGTCCTTTCATATTTAATGTAATTACTGATATAGTTTTAAGTCTACCATCTCAGTATTTGTTTACTATCTGTCCCATGTGTTCTTTGTGTCTTTACTCCTTTACTGCCTTCTCTTGGGTTAATCAAAAATTGCCCCACATTTTGTCTATTCTTTTATAGTTTTGATGATGTAGGGAATAAATTACTAACTCAAAAGCCTTGTGCACTGAAATTCACATAGTCACAGTTCCTACGTTTATACTTTCACGTTGTGGTTGTTATTTTTTTCTATGTGAAAATCCTTAGTCTCCTATTACAAGGTATATGTGGGTCGTGCATGTGTATAGAAACGTGTGTGCATGTGAGTGGGTGTGCGTTGTGCATATGTAAATGTGTTGTATGTGTACATGTGTGTATAAACATGTATGCATGCACATGTGTCTGCTTGTATAGTGTGCCATGTGAATGTTGCTTTTAATTCCTAAATAAATAAGTGATGAAATTTTAGAACATACTTCATACTTTAATTGTATCTCTTCATTAATTTCTGAGTACAGTGAAGTAATTGGTTAAATGACAACATACTGCTCTATCAGAATAAATAGTTCTGTCAAACTGTTTTAATTTGTAAGCCAGAATTTAACTCAAGTGTTTGAAGAAAAAAGTTGTACATTCATAAAATCTCTCAAGTTGCAGATATGAATGATATCCTGATTTAATTCAGTATATATTTCCAAAAAAATCTTACAACAAGATTCATGAAAGCCGTCGTAAGATATCACGTCAGCCACTTCTAACATAGGAGAAACGTGTGCTATCTCAGTTTCATGTCAACTTTTTTCTTTTTGACTGATTTCTTAAGGAAATACTTTTCTCTCCCTTGGTAATGTAGTTGAACTTTGTTTGGACAGCTTCAGGAGGAGAGAAGTCTTAAGAGAGATTTGGGGCATACTGCCTAGAGGAACTCACTTCCATTGATGACTGACGTGATCCAGCCTTGCAGCATACAGGTATGGTGCAAGTCTGTGCATGTGTGGAGACTATGTTTTACCAAGGGTTTGCCTGGTGAAATGGTGAAACTGAACCTTGGGGAATTTTGAGAAATAATTCTGTGAAACATAATTGTAACTAAGGTCTCTTTAATGTGGCTGAGGTCTTCTCTATTAGTAGTAATGATATTAACTTCTTTTACCTTGATTTTGGCACGGTGATAAAGTCAAAAAGACACAGTCATTCAACAGATTAATTCACAATTTTTAAGTGCTTGTAGTGCTGGGTATTCTGCCAGGCACCATGGGTAACCCAAAATTAAAAATGCCGAGTTACTACTCAAGGAAGATACAGTCAAATGGGGGAGCTACAATAGGAACACAATAGTAGGATAAGGTAGAAAGTGACGAGGCCCTTAAGTTTGAGCAAAGTGCTAAGGGAGTTCAGGTGGGAAAGATTATTTCCAATGGAGGCTGGGATTGGTCAAAGAATGTTTCATGAAGGAAGTGGACATTTGAGTTGGGCCCTAAAGGAGGGGTAGAAATTTGATAACTACTAATGAACTAGAGGGTATTATTAGAGGTACACACTTGGCCAAAGGTGCAGTGATGGGTTTAGGGGAAAAGAAAAAATTCTGTTTTGTTGGTATATGAGGTACAAGTAGCAAAGTGAAAATAGATAATTCAGGAAAGATAAGATGGACCATACCAAGAAGAATTTTAGATGCCAAGCGTCACTGTTACTGATTAAACAATTAACTTTTATTATTCCCTTTACTATGTGTTAAAAATAGGACCAGCTGGTGGGTAGACATACGCATGTCCACATGGTTATGTAGAATGAAACATGGTCTGTGTATATAGGAAGTAAAATACAGTTCTCTCAAATTTAAATGATCTCCACTCTTTTCAATTTTATTGGTTTTTAAAAATGCTTTTTTAGTATTTATATTTAGTTATGTTTATATTTAACCTTCTATTTATATTCTATTTATATCTACCTATCATTTACAATGCCATTAATTAGAAAGCTAGTTCAAATAGCAAAATGGTTTTCCATTGATGTACCCATGGCTATCTTTATTAGGACCTAGACTATTACTTATTGTGTTTTAGTCTGCCAAGGTTATAGAGATTTCCGTGACCTTTTTTCTCTTTGCTTAATTTTTAGCATGCAGAACTTCCTGAGCTGGACATACTAGCCAACCTTTAACATTAAACATCGAGGACGTTTATGGTCACTACTTAACAATTCCGCAGTTGTTGACCTTCTATTCTGTATTCCCCCTAGTTCTAGTCTATGGTAGGTGGAATTTGTCTCCCTAACTTCCTCACTCCTGGTGTATACACAATTTCTTCTAGTTATTCAATCAAAAACTAATCTAAGTGTTGCTGTGAAGGAATTCTGCAGATGTATCTTAAGGTCCCAAAGTTGACCCTAAAATAAAAAGATTGTCTGGGTGGGCCTGACCTAATCAGATGAGTCCTTCAAATCTGGTTCTTGGAAGTAAGAGATAGAAGAAGTCAGAGATTTTAAATATAAGGGAGATTTAACAAGGGAGAAAAATCTTGGTTGCTGTCTTTCAAGATAGAGGAGGTCATGTGGCAGGTGGCCTCTAGGAGCTGAGAGTGACCTTTGTCCTTCAGTGCAAGAAATTGAATTTTCCCAACAACCTGAGTGAACTTTGAAGAGAATTTTTTCCCAGAGCCTTCGGTCATGACCTCAGTCTGGCCAATACTTTGATTCCAGCCTTTGAGATCCTGAGCAGAGACCCCCCCAGCCATGCTGTGCCTGGGCTTCTGACCCACAGAACTCTGAGCTAATAAATGGGTATTGTTTTAAACTGGTAACTTTGTGGTAATTTGCTATGCAGCAAAAGAAAACTAACACATGGCCCACTTCTCCTATATCATCCCTACACACTACAAGGCACACCTCTCAGAGGAGAACAACCTGCTTACAGGCCTCGTGCTCATCATTACCAGGGATATTCTACTGGTACATTATTCAAATAGTGCCTTCTGATGGGGTGCGGTCAGGTTTCTAAACTTTTCCTTTTTATCTTTCTTTTCAAAAGTTGTAAAATATTTCAGACATAAGAAAAAGTCTAGAGAATATTATAACCAACCACTTTGTATCCATTATCTAGGTTAAGAAATAAGATATCACTGACCACATGAAACCCCTGTGTACTCTGCCCCAGTCCTGTGCCCCTCGCCTCTTCCCCAGAGGTAATCACTGTCTTGAATTTGATGTTTCTCATTCCATATGTGTTTTTATACTAACGTGTGTATCCATAAATAATATATAATACTGTTTTGCCTCTTTTTTAAACTTTACATAAATGGTATCACGCAGTCTGTGACTTTCTGCAACCTGTGTGTGTGAGTGTTTTCCACTCAATGTTATGTTTTTGAGAACAGTTTTATTTTATTTGGGCTCCTAGTATCCCTGGCTGAAGGCTGGGCCGTCCCTCACCCAGGAATTTATAAGGATGCTGGGAGGACATATGAGCTGATGGATAAGAAATAAAGTTTATTACCAAAAGGGCAAAAGGAGTCCCAAGGAGAAGGGGTAAGGTTCAGTCAGAAGTGAAGCAGGGAGGAAGCCAAAAGAATGGATCGGGCTCTTATACTGGGTAGGAGTTTGGGCTAGGGAAGAGTTCTTTTGCACAGGTTGGGGGTTATAAGATTTGAACTTCTCGCTGGTGCCAAAGGATGAGTGGTATGCACTCGCCCTCTTATCTAGGCTGCCCAGATGTGGGACAGGCAGAGAAGGGGGTGAGGATCTGAACACTGTCAATGGTCAACCATCCAAAGTGGAGGAAGCCTCTTTATTCTGGCCATGTTGGGAGATATAACACTAGTTAGCTCATTTTTATTGCATAATATTCTGTTTTGTAATTATCGCTGTTAGTTCCTCTTTTAATGAATATTTAGGTTATTTCTAATCCTCAGCTATCTCAAACAATGCTGCAGAGAACATGCTTATACATGATTCCAGGTACATATGGGAGAATTTCTCAGAGTACATGCTTAGGAGTAGAATTTCTGGGCCACAGGGCATGCGTATTTTCAACTTCGCGGCTACTTTCTATCGCTCTGTAGAGTGGCTTACAGGTTGACGCTCTTTCTAGCTGTGGAGGGATGCTTGTTTCTTCACACCTTTCCCAATACTTGGTCTTGTCAGACTCTTTAATGTTTGCCAATCTAACGGGTGCGATATGCAATTGTATTGTTTTGATTTGCACTTCTTAATTATCAATTACCAAGCAGATTGAACATCTTTCCCTATATTTATTGTTCATTCAGTTTTATCCTTCCAGAAAATGACCTTCTGTCCTGAACTCTGATCTTTTTTTCTGTTGGAATGTCTTTTTCTGTTTAAAACTTGATCTGCGGGCTGGCCCCGTGGCCAAGTGGTTAAGTTCGTGCGCTCCGCTGCAGGCGGCCCAGTGTTTCATTGGTTTGAATCCTGGGTGCAGACATGGCACTGCTCATCAAACCACACTGAGGCAGCGTCCCACGTGCCACAACTAGAAGGACCCACAACGAAGAATATACATCTACGTACCGGGGGGCTTTGGGGAGAAAAAGGAAAAAATAAAATCTTAAAAAAAAAAAATTGATCGGCAGTGGAACAGAATTGAAAGCCCAGAAGTAAAATCACACATCTATGGACAGCTAATTTTCGACAAAGGTGCCAAGAATATACTATGGAGAAAGGAAAGTCTCTTCAATAAAAGGTGTTGGAAAATCTGGACAACCACATGCAAAAGAATGAAAGTAGACCATTATCTTTCACTATACACAAAAATTAACTCAAAATGGATTAAAAACTTGAAGGTAATACATGAAACCATAAAACTCCTAGAAGAAAATATAGGCAGTATGCTCTTTGACATTGGTCTTAGAAGGATCTTATCAAAAACCATATCTACTTGGGCAAGGGAAACAAAATAAAAAATAAACAAATGGGACTTCATCAGACTAAAGAGCTTCTGCAAGGCAAAGGAAGCCATGAACAAAACAAAAAGACAACCCACCAACTGGGAGAAAATATTTGAAATCATATATCTAAGAAGGGGTTAATCTCCAAATATATGAAGAACTCATACAACTCAACAACAAAAAAACCAAACAACCCAATCAAAAAATGGGCAGAGTATATGAACAGATATTTTTCCAAAGAGGATATACAGATGGCCAACAGGCACCTGAAAAGATGTTCAACATCACTAATCATCAGGGAAATGCAAATTGAAACTATAATGAGATATCACCTTACACCTTTCAGAATAGCTATAACTAACAAGACAAAAAAGAACACATGTTGTAAAGGATGCAGAGAAAAGGGAACCCTCATACGCTGCTGGTGGGAATGCAAACTGGTGCAGCCACGATGTAAAACAATATGGAGACTTCTCAAAAACTTAAAAATAGAGATACCAACAACCCAGTTATTCCACTGCTGGGTATTTATCCAAAGAACTTGAAATCAACAATTCAAAGAGACTTAGGCACCCTTCTGTTCACTGTAGCATTATTTACAATAGCCACAACATGGAAGCAACCCAAGTGCCCATCAACTGATGAATGGATAAAGATGTGGTCTATATATATACAGTGGAATACTACTCAGCCATAAAAAAGGCAAAATCATCCAATTTGCAGCAACCTGGATGGACCTTGAAGGTATTATGTTAAGCGAAATAAGCCAGACAGAGAAAGACAAACACCATATGATTTCACTCATCTGGGGAAGATAAATAAATGCATGCACAAAGAGAACAGATTAGTGGTTATCAGAGGGGAAGGGGGTTGGGGGTAGGCATAAAGGGTAAAGGGGCACATATATATGGTGACTGATAAATAGTAACATACAACTGAAATTTCACAATGTTTTAAACTATTATGATCTCAATAAAATAAAAACAAATTGATCTGTAGGCTGTTTTTACATTTTCTAAATATTAATCCTTTATTCAGTATATACCTTGTAATAAATTCCTTCAGTTTGGGGTTTGTCTTCATTTCATTTATGGTGTCTTTTGACATATAGAAGTTTTTAACTTTTATTTTTCCTAGTTTATTAATCTTATCCTTTATAGTGTGTAGTTTTAAATCTTGCCTAAAACCATCCTTTCCTAATCCAAGGTCATATGTTTTCTTTTCTTTCCTGTATTTTCTTTCAGAAGTTTTAAAGCTTTTCTGTCCACATTACATCTTTTATTCACCTGAAATTTGTTTTGGGCAATGATATGAGGTAGACATTGAAATATTTTTCTCAGTATGAACCACCAGCTGCTCCTGCATCCTCTCCCCAGTGATGTGAAATGCCTCTTCTGTTCCTTAACAAGCTTCCACATATAAGTGGATCTGTTCACAGGCCTCCATGCATTTGTTCTGTCCCTGTGCTAGACTTACTCTTTCTTAAACCACTCTATTGTAGTTACTATAGCTTTGGGATACAAGATACATGATATTTTATTTTATTTTTTAATTTTAATTTTTTCATTTTAATTTTTTGCTGAGGAAGATTCACCCTGAACTAACACTTGTTGCCAATCTTCCTCTTTTTGTATGCAAGCTGCTGCCACAGCATGGCAGCTGACAGATGAGTAGTGTTGGTCCGTGCCTGGGGACTGAACCATGCTGCCAAAGTGGAGCGTACCAAACTTAACCATGAGGCCACCGGGGCTGGCTCAAGATATGTGATATTTTAAAGGGTGAGTCCCCTTTGTTCTTCAAAATTATTTTCGCAGTTCCTTGCCCTTTGCTCAATCATGTGGACTTTATGCCAATTAACTAATTAACTTGGATCAAAAAGGCCCGTTGGATTTTGGATTTGGGGAGAACTGAAGTCTCATTGAGACATTCCATCCATGAACATTTGTTTCTGTAATATCTCTCAAAAACTTTTTAGTTTTATTTTTTAAAAGTCTTACATACTTGTCAAAGATTTATTTCTAGATACCTTACATGTTTAGTTGCTATTTATAAATGATATCTTTAAAAATTATACTTTTGAACTATTTGTTGCCAGTTTTTGGGAACGCACTCGGCTTGCACAATCATTTATCTGTTGCTTCCTTCTGATACTTTTACGTAGAAAAGCATGTAAGTTGAAAATGACAGTTATGTGACTTTTTTAAATCTTTATATCTCTTTCTCTTTATATCTCTTTCTCTTAACTATATAACAGCTATATATTTTATAGCATGAGTGTGTATATATATGGTGTTACACCCTGTGCTATATATAATATATGGTATTATACCACATTTATATATAATTATGCTATAAAATTTATAGCTATTGTATATAAAGGATAATATAGTATATGGTATATACCATATTTATGATATTACTATAGCTATACTCTGTAATGGAATATTAATTATATATATGATTATACATACTAAAATATACAAATATACTAATTATATATTATACAATATTAGTATATACTAATATACTAATTACATATATAATATATATACTAATTATATAGTATAGCTATAGTAATGCCATGAGACTATCATTAGTAGATACTACAAGAAGAAAAGCTGTCTAACCTGTAAAGGGCTATTGGTGATGACTTTTTTTTTTTAAAGGTTTAATTTTTTTCCTTTTTCTCCCCAAAGCCCCCCGGTACATACTTGTATATTCTTCGTTGTGGGTCCTTCTAGTTGTGGCCTGTGGGACGCTGCCTCAGCATGTTTTGATGAGCAGTGTCATGTCCGCGCCCAGGATTCGAACCAACGAAACACTGGGCCACCTGCAGCATGGCGCACAAACTTAACCACTCGGCCACGGGGCCAGCCCCTGGTGATGACTTTTTAGTGACAAGCCCAGGAGCTGATTTAAATAGCTATATTCAATAATTCATTACTAGAATTAGACCTGTAAAAACATGTCAATGTTTGCCTAAAATAAAATTGAAAATGCTGTTTATCAGGATCCATTAGCTTAGGCTTGGCACTTTAAGTCAGTTTTCCAGAAATGGTAATAAGTTTGTGTTGACCTGGCTGAACTTTGGTGGTAAGTGTTCCTCAGGACCAAAGACATGGAATTAAATATTAAGTATAAAAGGATAATGCATCTGTCTGCTCAGGCTGCCATAACAAAATACCACAGCCTGGGGGGCTTAAACAACAGAAATTTATTTTCTCACAGTTCTGAACGCTGGGAGTCCAGCAGGGTTGGTTTCTGGTGAGGGCCCTTTTCCTAGCTTGCAGATGGCCGCTTTCTTGCTGTGTCCTCACGTGGTAAAGAGCAAGTGATCTCTCTCTGGTGTCTCTTCTCATAAAGACACTACTCCTGTCAGATCAGGGTCCCACACTTGTGAGTGCATTTAACTTTTCACTACTTCCTTACTCCAAATACAGCCACACTGGAGGTCAGCGCTTCATTCGTGAAGTTGGCAGGGATACACATATTCAGTCCATCACAGAGCTATTTAAATACATCTACTTAACATATTTTCCAGGTTAACTGGTCTTCTGCATTCCCTCTATGAAAGGCATACAGACTTATGACCTGACAAATGCTCGTGGCTAGAAGGCTACTCACAAGTACGCCTCACACTACTATTCCCACATTTGAGTGGTAAGCTTGTTGAGACTCAGTTGTGTTCATTGCCAAACTTGTTTATACCTGTTGAACTTATTATTGTCATTGTGTAACTTAATTTAATGCAATGCAAATTAACATATATGAAGGTAAAAAGAAAAAGTTACTGTTTCTATGGAAACTAAATTGACAATTCCTGGAAAGATTCAATAGTTTTAAAAATTGTCATCAATCAGTTAAGACAATTATAAAAGATTAGAAAACAAAAAGCAAAAAATTTGTGATCTGTACCAAGATTGTTTCATAGGCATCTTTCGTTCTCATTCCATTTTAAAGAAACTGAAACTGAATATTGTAACAAATGCATTATACATATTGTTTATGCAAACTTGTGAATCATGGAACCCCCAAAATCAGCAGAGTCAGGTAATAGGCTCTAATAAGGGCTGACAAATCATGCACATTTACACGTTTTATGTTAAAATGAAGTGTTAAAGCATATTTTTATTATTTTTAACCACCTTTAGTAACCAACTGCTTTTCCCAATCACCTCAGAAAACCTCCCTTATGCTGCTGACCAGGGCTGTGCTGGGGCCGTAATTAGCACTCTAGTGACGACGCAGAGTCTGAGCCGCAGACAAAACTCCGGGCTTCAACACTGTCGCTCTTGTCTGCTTAGCTCAGCAGCCAGCCTCCAGCATGTGTAAATAGAGGTGTGTGTGAGCACAAACTATCAAAAGGCTGGGTTTTTCACCCACATCGTTCATTTCTGAAGCTAGAAAATAATGTGGTGAGTGCGCTGACACACACTACCGCACACAGTCCCAGGACACATCGTCCTAGGAGGGATCATCTCCTCTAGAATACTGCTTTTTCCTTTAGCTGCAGTGATTAAAAGGACCTTCATTTCTCAGCCTTTGCACCCGAAGTGTGTGTCAAGTGTAGCAAAAGGGAAATACTAATCACACTTTAGAGGGAAACACTACCTTTCATCTAGAAAGTTCACATTTTTCAATAGATGCTTCCCTTTGTCCTGACAGCACTACAATGGGGTACATAGCAACTAATTCAGTTTACGTTTTCAAATAGGAACAGCATCCAAGAGAGGCCCAGCTGTTCTCTCTGATCCTCCCATGAGTCCTCTGGTTCCGGTCTTACTCACTCCCCTCCGCCAGGCCCACATGTTCAGAAAGTTCTCCCTGCCATCAGCTTTGCCAGATGCTGTTTATGAGCCTCCACGTGTTTGCTGCCTGTAGCTCGCACCTTAGAGGCAATGTTAAAGGGCTGCTGGAGAACTGCGTCTCCTCCAGGGTTCTACTCCCCTGCCATCCCAGCACGACCTTCAGTGGATCCAAGCAGGACAGAGGTTGTGAGCGTGCAGAGAGAGCCGCTTCAGCTAAAATCTGACAGGGCAATGATCGCCCTGTAACTGCTAACTAGTAAAAGGCTTTGCTGACTGTAAGTATTTCCAGACTGCTCTGCGTTATCAGCAGCATCATGACAAATACGTGAAAGTGACTAACAGGGCTCTTTTAATTCTAATCAAATGGCCAAGTTATCTTTAACAGGGAGTGATGTGGATTTATGTTCACTAAGGTTAATCTCTGGTTCCACTGGATTGTCTAAATGAAAATAACTTGCGCTCACAGCAGCCATAATTAGAGGGAGGGGAAGACAGCCCTGAGCACTTTGTAAATCAATCTGAGGACAGTGGCAGAACAAAAGACTCTTAGAGCCGGGAGGGACGTTGGAATCCATCTAGTCCAAATGCTTATTTTACAGATTAAGAAATAGCCAACGTGTTTCTCATCAGGAACACTTTTGTCATTTGGGCAGGACTCTTCTTTACTGTGAGGGACTATCCCACATGTTGCAGGATGTTTAGCATCCCTGGTACCTGCCCACCAAATGCCAGTAAACTTGACAGTAATTATGACAACCAAAATAATCCCACAAACTTCCCACTGTGCCTGAGGGAGGTGTACCTCTCCCTGTTGAAAACCTCTGAGCCAGTTGCTCACAAACAGGAAGAAACATATGCTAACACAACTGATTCACTGACAGCCCTGCTGAAACTTTAATGTGCGTGAGAATCAACCAGAGATCTTGTTAAAAATGCAGCCTGTGATTCAGTAGGTCTGGGATGGAGAGAGAGTCTGTATTTCTAAGCAGCTCAGAGGTGATGCTGAGACTGCTAGTTTATGGATCCCACTTTGAGTAACAAGGGTCCAGGGATCAAAGTGAGCAGACATCTGAACCATCTTGCTGTCCATACCAGTTCGTGTCCCACCCCAAGTTGTGGCTGTGGAATGCCGCAAAAGGCTGAATGTATGGGTTTATCAGGAGATCTGCTCTGGCTTTGCCTTGGGGACCCTGCTTCAGTCTGTTTCTTCTCCTGGGTGGCCTGATGGCAGACTCCACCTTTGCCTCTGCACAGCAAGCTTCAGACTATTTTTTGTTTCCAGAGCCTGACTTTATGTAAGACCATCTCTTATAGTCTCCTGCCCTCACCTGTCAAACTGCAGTTCTTGGAAACCCGGTTGAGAAACCAAAACCAAGGCGCCTGCTTGCTAGGTGAGCTGGCAGAGGCGGGCGAGGTCCGGGAGAGCCTATGAGCTGTTATGTGTCTTGATGACAAAGCTGACCAGAGCCTGTGTTTTCTGACTCCCTGCTCAGATATCCTCCCCAGTGGCCCATGTTCTTGTTTCCATCTCTTCCCATCATTAAGTGAAACTATGTGTCACCAGGTATGGCTGTTTAACTTATCAGGAAACTGCCACCTACTCTGCTTCAGCAAGAAGGTTCCTTATGGATCAGCTTCTTGGTTGAACTGCAATGTGGAGAACTTCTGCAATGTGTAACAAATGGCATACTGAGATATAAGTGCCTGCAAGTGTTTTTGTCAGGTTTTTTCCCATTCCTAGCACTTGGAAGTAGTTGGTGGGAAGATTTTGAGAGGGGTTCATCTCCTGTGGTGATAAAACCATGAGATATAAAGGAACTCAGTGACTATAGGAAACAAGCTCCATATTCTCCATGATCTTTTCTGGTTTCTTTCATCCCTTTTCAGCCAAAGAAACAAGTCAGAAGGCCATCCATGTGGGTGGGTAGGCATTTTATTGGGAGCAAGGTACTCTGTAACTCCATAACGTTTGTCTTAGCCTGGGTTCCCCTGAAAGCACAGCCTGAGACAAAGTTTTGCATGATTGTCGTTTATTTGAGGATGGAGATCCTATGGAGCGGCAGGGCAGACAGCGGGAGTCAAGCAGAGGAAGATGTGGTCAAGTCGGCCACTGCTACAGGTGGCCAGTGCTGGGTTCTGCCTGGATCATCTGAGAAGCCCCATGAAGGGCACCTGAGAACTCTCTCACTAGAGGACGAAAGGAAGAAGCATTTACCTATCACCTCCCACACCCCATTGGTCAAGGGTGGGCCCATGGGTCTTGACTCCCCTGAACTTCCAGGTTGTGCAGGTATGAGTGCCCAGAAAGTTCCTGACGCACCTCACTACATCAGAGCCAGTCAAAATCTGTGAAGAAATGCTAGAGCGAGAGGTGGGTCAAGTGAAATTTTAAGTGGTGTCTAAGAGAAAATAATCTTGAGACGATGGAGGATATTTGGGACAGCTCTGGGAGTTCTGGGAAATGGAGACATCCCGCTTGAAGTGTCTTTAGTGTATTTAGCACAGGCTCTTGTCTGAATGGGAGCTGTACTTTCTGAAAGTCATACTTCCAAGCCGCGTCCTGTAATCCTGCTTTGTCACAGCAAGGGCCCATACAGAGTCTGCAAACCTCGCTCTTAGAGAATTACAGACTCAGTTTAGACTATTTCCCAAGTGTTAGTTTCTCACACTCAACTTTGATTACAAGAAGACTGGCCATAAAAACAGCTTTGGAAAACTGGGTATGCATATGTGAAAGAATGATGTTGGGCCCTACTTACACCATATATAAAATTAACTCAAAATTGATCAAAGACCTAAACATAAGAGATAAAACTCTTAGAAGAAAACATAGGGGAAAACCTTCATGACACTGAATTTGGCAATGATTTCATGGATATGACATCAAAGACAAGAAAAAATAAAAGTAAAAATAGATAAACTGGACTACATCAAAATTTAAAACTCCTGTGCATCAAAGGACAATCAACACAGAATGGAAGAAAAGATTTGAAAATCACATACCTGATAAGGAGTTGACATCCAGAATATGCAAAGAACTCCTACGACTCAACAACAAAGAAACCAACAACTTGATTTAAAAATGGGCAAAGGACTTGAATAGATATTTCTCAAAAGAAGATATACAAATGGCCAACAAGCGCATGAAAAGATGCTCATCACAAATCATTAGGGAAATGCAAATCACTACCACAATGAGATACCACCTCACACCCATTAGGATGGCTACTGTATTAGTTTTCTAGGGCTGCCATAATAAAGTACCATAGACTCGGGGGCTTAAACAGCAGACATTTATTTTCTCACAGTCCTGGAGGTCAGAAGTGCCAAGGCGTTGGCAGGTTTGGTTTCTTCTGAGGCCTCTCTGCTTGGCTTACAGATGGCAGCCTTTTTGCTGTGTCCTCACATGGCCTTTCCTGTGTGAGCACAGATCGCTGGTTTCTCTTTGTATATCCTCCTTCCCTCCTTTCCAGTCACACTGGATTAGGGTTCAACCTGATGACTTCATTTTAAGTTAATGACCTCTTAAAGCCCCTATCTCAAAATATGGTTACATTTCTGATGTACTAAAGGGTTGGGACTTTGAATATGAATTTTGGGAAGACACAATTCAGTTCATAACAGCTACTATCAGAAAAACAGAAAACAACATGTTGGCAGGGATGTAGAAAAATTGGAACCCTTGTGCACTGTTGGGGGAATGTAAAATGATGCAGTTGTCACAGAAAGCAGTATGGCAGTCTTCAAAAAATTAAAAATTGGGGGCCAGCTTAGTGGCATAGTGGTTAAGTTTGTGCACTCCACTTCAGTAGCCGAGGGTTTGTGGATTTGGATCCCAGGCATGGACCTACACACTGCTCATTAAGCCATGCTCTGACAGCGTCCCACATATAGAGGAAGATTGGCACAGATTTTTAGCTCAGGGACATTCTTCCTAAGCAGAAAAGAGGAAGATTGGCAAAGATGTTAGCTCAGGGCCAGTCTTCCTCACCAGAAAACAAAAAAGAAAATAAAAAATAGAATTACCTTATGACCCAGCAATTTCACTTCTGGGTATATACCCAGAAAAACTGAAAGCAGGATCTTGAAGAGACATTTATGCACACGCATTATTCACAATAGCCAAAAGACAGAAGTAACCGAAGTGTCCATTGAAGGATGAATGAATAATCAAAACATGGTATATATACACAACAGAGTATGACTCAGTCTAAAAAAGGAAAGAAATCTGACACATGCTACAACATGGATGAACCTTGAGAACATTATGTTAAGTGAAATAAGCCAGTTAAAAAGATAAATAGTGTATGACTCCACTTATATGAGGCAGTCAAATTAAACAAGACAGAAAGAATGGCGGTTGCCAGGGGCAGTGGGGATGGGAGATCGCTGAAGGAGGAACTGTTTAACGGGTGTAGAGTTTCGGTTCTGCAAGTTGAAAAAGTTGTGGAAGTTGGTTGCACAACAATGTGAATGTGCTTGACACTGCTGAACTGTCTACTTAAAAATGGTTAAGATGGTAAATTTCATTTATGTATATTTTACTACAATTAAAAATAAGTAAAACAAAGTAAACCAACAAAAAATAGTTATGGAGGTGGTAGAGGAAGGAAGCCATCAGAAAATGGGTGAAGAGCTGGATAAATGGATGAACGAGAATGAGCAAGTGGCAAATTTTAAACTCTTATAAAACTGTTTCATTACTAAATAGGTATGTTTTAAACTACTAAAGTTGGCTAATACAAGCATATCTGTTAAGTGTCCCCTTTTTTGGTTACCCAGAAATCTGCTGTGAGGGAAGAAATGAGCCCTGTAAATCCTTCTCTCTTCCCCAGGCCTTGCTCGTTAGGCCTGTTGCGTAATGCTTAGAATCAGACCTGCCCTTCAAGGGCAATGACGACGGGGCCTCCCTGGGAGCTCAGGGCTGCTCCAGCTGCTGCTGCACAGCTGCAGGGTTCTCTGGGGAACTACTGGCTTAGGATCCTAATGAGCTTTTTCTACCTGTGCTCAAATTAGTAATGAGAACAGCTTGAAGACATCAGCTTGCAAGCTATTCAAGCAAATTGGAAAATCTGGAAAGACAGCTACACTGGCAGTAGTTGTTAATGCACTGTCATACCTCTTACGCTAGAATTATGTTGCTTCAACATGCAATCATCTTTCATATTCACCAGAAACCAAAAGTCATTTCTTGTGTAAGGCCACAGGGAAGTGGGAAAAACCTTTAACAATTGTTTTACATTCTGAATAGACTGGATTCCCATTTGGATTTTGCTGATGTTTATGCCATCTGCCATTTACCCATAGCATTTTATGGACATTCCGTAATCTTCTCCAAAGATGTGAATAAGATAGTATGCAATTCACTTTAATTACATATTATTAACTTTTACATTAATTTTCGTAAAAAGATATGATCAGTAAGAGGTTTTCTTACTGATGATAAAGTTATAATAATCACAATAAATGTCAGCATTTATGCAGAGTCTAAGAGAGACGACAAAGCTCAGAATGAAGGGAAGAGAAATTCATTTACATGACTAAAACTTGAGTTCTTACTATACTCTCAGAGTTGTTGCTGTGGGTTTGTGGTTTTTTTAAGGCAGTTATTCCCACTGTTTTAAAAGTTCTTAATCACTTTAGAATCAAGAAAGTTTAAGCCCAGTTAGCAGAATGAAATTTTAATATAAAATGCAAAATCCAGTTTTGAGCACTGGTTCATAGAAGAGACAAATATATTTGACATGTATGGATAACAGTAACTACAATACTATTTTACCTTACTACCATTTATTGATGCTCAGCACTGCCAAACATTGTTCTGGGCACTTTACATTTAATCCTTACAATAGCCCTAGGAGATAAATATTTTAACTACATTTTATACATGATAAAAATGAGGCTTACAAGATTAACATCTTCAATATCACAGCTTTAAAGAAGCAGAACTATCTGAAACTATAATTGCCTGATCCAAGGTCATGGGTTCATATTTTTAGTTCTGCTATGAGCCAGCCACTGCTGTATACACTAGGAATATATCAGCTTTAAACCACCATGATACCTCAGAATAGACCGTGTCAGAGAATTGAAAATTCTTGATCATCAGAGGCATTTAGGCAAGAATAAAAGACCATTTGGCCAAGATAGTTTCTATTGGATAGTAATCTGTAGCGTTCATTTCAAAGAAATAGAACATTACAACTTGAAGGAAATAATCGTTTAATCCAACCACTCCATGAATCAGAAGCATACTTTCTCCTTCTAATTCCATAAAATGCTTAGTAAACCTTGGGTGGACAGTAGTATTCATGAAACTGCAGTAATGCTAAGACTGCGACAGAAACTGGGTGTGGTTATCTTGTGGCTGAGCACAAAGCCAATGAAAAAGACACCTTTCCAAGTGAACAGCTGCAATATCTGCACAGTATTGACTGAATTCTAGAGTTGTTTGACCTGCTGCATGATATTATACAATCTCATAAAAAGGAGACTTTTTCAGAGTATACTAGCAGTGGAGATTGGGCATAAGCAAACCATGGCTAAGCTGCCTCCTGGTTGTGACAGGTCCAGCTTGACACTCTTTGGAGATGTGCCGTGAAAGTCTTGCTTCAATTACGCAGCAATCATACATGACACAATGGGCTACAGCTTCAGATGGGCCATGGGAGCAATTCTGTTTTTCGCACTCTTCTCCTCCACCCTCCTGTGTCTGGAAGTGAGCGACAGCTAAGAGTCACTACATTTACTGTCGTTGTTGCATAATAAAGCAGGAATGCACCAGGAGATGACTGATACTTCTGCTCTCTGCCTTTATTCCAGGGACTGTGCTGTTTTTATTATTAGCACATACAGCACTGTTGCTTTGAAAAATTTATATTTCCTTTTGTAGATTACAACACCTTAAAAAATAAAACATAACGTCAAGGGCTCTCTCTCTTCCCCCATGATATTTATGAGGGTGCCCAAGAGCACATTTAATATATAGCACACAAAAAGCACATGTACAATAAATAACTACCATTAAATGTAACAAATAACATAGATAACTATATTTTCTTCATCTGCCCATTTAGCTAAAGTGTTTCTGCTTTGTGTTCCTCAAATCCTCAAGGGAATGTGTTAGATGTCCTCTCTATGCTCATGACTCCCTAATGTACACCTTGAGCTTGAACTCTTTCCTGAACCTAGATTCATATATGCAGTGTCTGATTGACATCTCCTTTTAAACTTAACTTTGACCTACTTCCCCAAACCTATTTTCCCCTAGCATTTCCCTCAAGCCGTAAATCTAGGTGTCCTCCTTGAATCCTCCTTTCCCTCCATCTAATCCATTCACGGATCAGTTCCTCTTACAAATATATCCTGAATCTGTTCATATTTTTCCCTGTCTACTGCCACCATCCTACTGCAAGCAGCCATCACATTTTCTCCAGATTTTTCTAGTACCTTCAAAATTGCTCCATTCTTGCCTCCACCATTCTTTTCCACAAAGTGATTTAAATAAATGTATATATATACACACACATCTATCTGATATTCTCAGTACCCTGCTTAAAACTTTTCATGAGTCTCCACTGCACTTAGAGTAAAGCCCACACTCCTCCCCACTGCCTAGAAGGTCCTGCGTGAGCTGGCTCTCCTCCTCCAGTCACATCTCAGACACTCCCCGCTCATTCCCTGTGCTTCAGCTACTCCTTTCTCTTCTGTAAACTCACCGAAACTACTTCCACATCAAGGTATTTGCACATGTGCCCTCTGTCCAGAATGTTCTTCCCCCAGATCTTTGTATGGCCACAGGAGAATCAGCTCTCAACTCAAATGCCCGCTCAGAGAGGCTCCCTGACCTCCACATCTAAAGCAGATCCCTCCCAGCCCATCACTTTTTATCACCTCACTCCATTTGGGTTAATTTAGAGTAATTTTCTAGAAAATGTTCTAACGGAAATTACCTTACTTGTTTAGTCATTTCTTGTCTATCTCCCATTGTTAGAATGTGAGCCCCCTAAGGGCAGAGATCTGTTTGTCTCCTTCACCAGCTGGTGAAGGGCCTGGTACCTGGTAGGCACACAATGGATGTTTGTTGAATGATGCGGCTTTTCCTTAGGGCACAATGCGTGTTTCAAGGTAAGATACCTGGCTGGGTTACAGAGTCCATTTGCTTACTTACGATAAAAGATGCAACCCAAAGACAGAGATATCAGAGGCCTCATCATTTGTTTTTCTAATAAACTCCTTTTTCAGCATCATAGTCCACTAATATGAATTACATTCCTATCTTTTGGACATTAATTATAATAGACATATCGAGATCATTGAGTCTGACTCTTGCTTTTCACAAAAGGCATAAGTCTGGACTATTAGGGTTTTTTTCTGAGGAAGATTAGCCCTGAGCTAACTACTGCCAATCCTCTTCTTTTTGCTGAGGAAGACTGGCCCTGAGCTAACATCCATGCCCATCTTCCTCTACTTTATACGTGCCTACCACAGTATGGCATGCCAAGTGGTGCCATGTCCGTACCTGCGATCTGAACTGGCCAACCCCGGGCCGCCAAAGCAGACCTTGCGCACTTAACCGCTGCGCCACTGGGCCGGCCCAATTAGGTATTTTTTTTTTTTTTTCCAAAAGATTTTACTTTTTCCTTTTTCTCCCCAAAGCCCCTCTGGTACATAGTTGTATATTCTTCGTGTGGGTCCTTCTAGTTGTGGCATGTGGGACGCTGCCTCAGCGTGGTTTGATGAGCTGTGCCATGTCCGCGCCCAGGATTCGAACCAACGAAACACTGGGCCGCCTGCAGCAGAGCGTGCGAACTTAACCACTCGGCCACGGGGCCAGCCCCCTCAATTAGGTATTTTTAAAACAGTGAAGAATTAACAGCTTTCATGTTCTTCTTTGAGAATACTGGTGTTATAGGTGGGAATTTATATTAATTCCTACAGTCGTTGACAAAGACTCTCTAACTGACCAAACTTTAATCAGGCTCCTCTAAGCCCCCTTCTTGACGAGGCCTCAAACTTTGCCTCTAAGAACTATAACTTTCAGCACAAACGAATCCACTCCTCACACTTGAGACTTGAACAAACATTAACATAGTTTCTATCAGCTCAAGGCTGTGTTCCCAGGGTGACGACCCCAGCCCCCTTAAAATGCCATGCCTGCGAAAGCTCAATGCTGCCCAAAGAATTTTTTTGTTTGTTTTAGCCAAAACCTGATTATAGGCCTCTGACTACCCTTTTCTTGGAGAATTTACTTTAGAAAACATGCGATTGTAAATCCTTTCTCTCTCTCATTGAGATTGTATGTCTTACAATCCAGGAATGTCTTTCTCAAGGATCTGGGAGCCACCCTTTGAAATGTAATCATCAAGAAGTATAGGGCCACTGTCTCTTAGTCTCTGTAGGGTAGTAGCCTAACTTCCATACGTGCCAGTTAGCAGACACCGATGACCTAATCACATTGACCCCAAACCCCCGTCTCCTTCAGTACTATTTCTTTAGCACATCTGGCATTTAAAAATACTTCCTGCCTTTTGTTTTGCCAAGTTTGGCTCAGTTCTGCACTGAAGTCTCTCTCACCTACTGCAGTAGCGCAAGTAAAATCTGTCTTGTCACTTTGAACAAGAGTCTGGCAAATAATTTCTCTTGACCATGAGCTGGCCAGTTATCATGTGCTGCATGTTTGGCTGTGTTTTAGTGTGGATGAATTCTCCCAGATTGGGTGCTACATCTAGCCAGCCTTTTTGGTTTCTCAAGATGATGATATTTCTAAGGAATGGTTCTTAACACTGTCTTCACTGTGGTGGGAGATGGGCTCAAGGAAGGTCCTAGGGACGGATGTCAATCTAAGAGAGGAAAACGATACAGCCATGCCCTGAAGCCATGCCCAGACGCCTCCATCTCTAAGACCCTCTTGATAATCTAAATCAAGCCACTCTGGATTCCGTGTCTTATCTCCTTTGGGTCTTGCAGTCTTGAATGCCCATGGAGACTCCAAGTCCAGCAGACAGTTGGATACAGGTCTGGAGCTCGGGAGAGAGATCTAAGCTTGGAGACACAGTTGAAGTAATCAATGTTCAGATGTAAACTGAGTGGATAAGATTACCCAGCAAGAATGGGTTGACTGAGAAGAGGGCCAAGGACAAAACCTCCTAGGAGACACTAATGTTTTCAGAAAGAGTGGAGGACTGTGCTCCTCAAATTTTTACGTATCATAGCACACATAAAAAGTAGCATTTATATGGCACAGCGCAGGTAAAGTGTAAGAGATTTTGGGGTGTCTATATGGGGCTTGGTGAAATTTTTCATTACTTTACGTATTCATTTCTTAGGGCTACAGTAACAAAGAACCACAAACTGGGTGGATTAAAACAACACAAATTTATTGTCTCACAGTTCTGGAGGCTTTGAGTCAAAAACTAAGGTGTCAGCAGAGCCATGTTGCATTTGAAACCTGTAAGGGAAATTTTTTCCTTTCCTCTCCCTTGCTTCTGGTCATTTGCCAGCAATCTTTGGCTTTCCTTGACCTGAAACTGCATAACTCCGATATCCGCCTTTGTCATCAAGTGGTATTCTCTCTGTGTGTCTCTCTGTCTTCACATGAGCATCTTCTTGCAAGGACACCAGTCATATTGGATAAGCGGGCCCACCCTATTCCAGTAGCACCTCATCTTTACTAATTACGTCTGCAATGACCCTATTTCCCAATAAGGCTGTATTCTGAGGTACTAATGGTTAGGACTTCAACATATCTTTTTTTTGATATGTGTGGAAATTATTATGAAATCCATAATAATTTCTTTATATTCAGTAACTATAATAAGAAAATAAAATGAAAAGTAGTAGGGATGCTAAATATTGAATTTACATAACATTTAAGCTGACTTTTTGATATGAAATTTTATGTTTAAAATGGATATACTTTCTGATTATGTCTGATCTCTTCAAATTCTTGTTTATTACTCTTGGTGAGAAATGTTCACACAAATAGGTCATAAAAAATGTAAGATCGTTTTTATAATCGCTCAAAAATTTATGATGGCTGAAATTAAAAAGAATCTATCAGCCTCTCATTTTTTTTTTCCATTGACAAATGTAATAGTAAATTTCTTGCTAAGATGAGAATGGATTTTGAATCCAATAAACTTTTCTCTTGATGAACAAGCATGCATTGTTAAGTTAGTCATCATTTGGATAGGCTACCTTGGAGGCTACTAAAAGTATAGCTGGCACTAATATATTTGAAGACAGAATTTGGCCCTCTGATTGCAGTTGCAAAAGGAAAGAAGCCCTACTTGGCTTCCCCACTGCCACCAGCTGTGCACTCCTCTCCTTGGGCTACTAAAGTTGCTGTGCAACTCGGTCTCTACCAGAGACTCTCAATAGAGCAGTGAGTTCCGTGTGCTTCAGGGAAGCAGAGAGGCACACTTGCAGATCCACTCTTCTTGGGTGGCCCTCACAGGAGCGTAGACTAAAAATGCTCCTAATGACTGCTGTCAGCTAGGAGGTTCTATACTTCCGGGCCCTGTCTGGGTAAAGCGATCAATATCTCTCTGCTTCCTGCCTGTTGGGGAGCTCTGAGGCAGAGGAAGGTGAGTCCTTAAAAGGGCAACTGGTTAATCAAGAGAAAAAACAAAACACTGTGGTGTCCCAAAACCAAGGACAGCGTGGGCCACAATGTCAAGTCCTGATCATATTGCGAGTAGATAAGGACTGAAGGGTTTAAGAGGTTGTGGGAGACCTTGGTAGGAGCAGTTTTAGTCAAGTGGTAGGAGCCCAAGCACAAATTGCCATGAGTTACAGGGAATGGCAGTGAGAAGTAGGGACATTAGAGGTAGACAACTCTTCTGTAAGCTTTGATTACACTCAGTGTCTTGAAACTCCCTGGTTTTTAGTTTAGTTTTGTTTTGTTTTTGTAAAATGGGCAAATATTAAAATTCACCTCATAGGACTGTTGGGAGGATTAAAGAAATTAACGTGAAAGCTTTCTGAAAACTATAAAGCACCAGAAATTTATAAATACATTTATATATTATCAGGTATTTTTAGTTCTAGTGAAAGTCTGTGATTCTTCCCAAGGTACCCACCGCCCACAGGAGCCATTTCTTTTCACAACTGGTAAAAAAAAAAAAAAAGATAGTGAACCAGCAACAAGAGCTGGATGTAGCCAACATTTCTTGACCCTCTTTGGTGCCCAGGTGGTAAAGGGAGTAAATGCTCTGTGATGCCACTTCTAAGAAAGGAGAGAAAATCACCCCAAAGTGCTCTCTCTCTAAAAACTATCAGATTTACTCTTCGAGAAGAAAGTATTTTTATTAATTGATTCGACTTTGGCAAAATGCTGACAAGAAGCCAAAGACTTGATTAATTCTCTGAAATTTGTAGAGAATATAAATTTTAGGAAGACCTAGGAGTGTAGATTTTGGCTGCAGGTGACCTAGGCTGGGCCTAAAATCCGAATGGAAGTAGATCACTGGAAGGACCCACCAGTCAACCCAGCTGCACTGTCCCAAGCCTAGATGGAGTTTACTGTGATGTTCAGATGCAGGAAGAGCATGTTGCAGAAAAACGTGTTCCTAGATAAAAAAGAAAAAAAACCTGGCTTCCTTTCCATTACGTTTTCATGGTAGGGCAGTTAAACTGGGTAATAGGTATGTGTAGTGTTGAAGTGGTGTCAGGCATAGCTACATGTAACTGCAATTCACTGCAATTCTTTTTTTTTTTTTGAGGAAGATTAGCCCTGAGCTAACTACTGCCAATCCTCCTCTTTTTGCTGAGGAAGACTGGCCCTGAGCTAACATCCATGCCCATCTTCCTCTACTTACATGTGGGACGCCTACCACAGCATGGCATGCCAAGTGGTGCCATGTCCGCACCCAGGATCCGAACTGGGGAACCGGGGCCACCGAAGCGAAACATGCACACTTAATGGCTTCACCACTGGGCCGGCCCCTGTAAGTGCAATTCTCTACCCTTAAATCCTGGAGTTGGATTTACCTTCGCAATCAACCCATTTCACTTTGCCCGTATAACTAGATGGTTACCTATGTAGACCGTTCAACAGGTGGTTTATCTTAAGAAAACATCAAAACTATTTTCAGGATAAACTAAGACACTGTTTTGAACAACTTTTTTCATTTTCTGAAAACTGGTGTCAAAGCAAAAATTGCGCCAGACAAAGTTAAATGGGCAAGAAAGACTTTATTCAAGGCTATTGCATCAGGGGAGAGCTATCAGAACTTCCTGTGAACTCAACTTCCCTGAGGCAGAGGAGGTGGGTTTTTTAAGCGCTGGAGTGAGCTAGTGGAAACGACTGAAGAGTGTTAGGGGGAAGTCATAGGCCGTCTGAGTTTGCAAATTGGCTTTACCTAAAGGAAAAACAAACTTATACCTTTATGATGGGAAGTAGTTCTGCAGCTTGGAGCATGGTGCCTACCGAAGTTAGGTCCCCGTCCTCCCACAGGAACTGGGAGGGAGGGGTGCTGTCTCCTTTGATGATGACGTTTCACAGAGCTACCTCTCAGGTCATTGAGAAAGATATTCCTGGGTTGTAAAACTGGCAAAAAAAAAAAAAAGCTTTTAAAAAGACTTACATACCTCTGAACGGGGCAGAGAAATAACTTACAAGTTTTCTAAAGAAAATGATCTAAGAAAAGGGAGGTCAGGGTGAGGAAGGAACCTAAGGATTAGTCAGACCGAGGGGAATGTTAAGGCCATCTTAGTCACTGGCCCCGTGAAAAATTATCACTTGATGTTGAAACAATTTTTGCTCAATCTAATGACTCAGTTGTATACCAAATTCCATGTTCGTTTTCTCCAATAACAATGCCACCTGTTCTAATTGTTGCAAACCTCCAATTAGCGCTGTCCCACATTCTGCAATGATGGAAATGTTCTACAGTGTACGCTAGACATTAATGTACACCAGCCATGTTTGGCAATTGAGCGCTTGAAATGTGGCTGGTGTGACAGTGGAACTGAATTTTCCATTTTAGTTGATTTCAATTTAAATAACAACATGTGGCTAATGGCGCCATATTTCAAAATGTAGCCTCCAAATCTATCGCACTATCATTTTATCTGCAGAAAGATTGCTACATTGTCTGTGACCTGGGTCATTCTCAAGGAGGAATTATCGATGGAGCCTAGGGACACTTACACTCACCTTGCAGGATGGAGGTGAGAATTAAGTAAGGTATTGGATGGGAAAGTGCCTAGCAAAATGCCTATCACAAAGTAGGTACCCGACAACGTTAGTTTCCTTATCAGTCTCCTTTAGGGGGCACATAATGAGTTGTGGCACGGTCTTCACAATCTAGAACATAAATAAGGCCTTGGTTGTGTGGGTGTTATAGGAGAGGTGTTGTTTCTCATGGTTACAAGGCACAGATGCTCTTGCTGTTTTGTGATCTACAGGAAGTTAATTAATCTTGGAAACAATCACCTTCTTTGTATTGACTCAAATAAAAATGCCAAATTTTAAAATCAGAAATCGTAAGTATTTGGGTTACTCTCAAAATATTTAATATTAATAATCTATTATTGCATGTTGTTGTGGATGTACTCTTTCTCTTGGGAGAGTTAACACAAACAAAAGCTGTGAAAAGACTAAATCAGAACATCCATCCTCTGAAGATTCCTGTGATGTAAAGACATGATTTTACATATGATATGTTTTTAAAAGAACTTACCTCTTCTACTGATAGTGAATTATATATTTAAGAATGTGGGATCCACTGAGGAGGAAAGGAAAACTAGCATATGTAATGGGGGAAAGAGAGTAACTTTGGGAAAAGCGTCTCAGCAGCATATGAGGGTCTTGGCATCCTACAATCAGCTTTAGTCTGGAGTGAAGCTGCTGCAACCCCAGCCCTCAGGAGGGCCACACTAGCAAGCTGTGGGCATACCGCTGGCTTCTCCCACATGCTATGTTTTCTCCTATGCCTGACTTGGCTTTTTCTCCTCTGTTGAGTCACTGTCATGTATTTTCACTTATTCCATCTCAATATTCTCTTGGGAATTGTACAGTGACAAGCTGCTGAAGAGATGGCAAAATTTTTATAACCTGACCAGGGTGTTTACATGATTCAAGAGTTTGTGGTGTTGTCTTCAACCAAAAGCAGAATAATGGAACACCTGATCTCAGATCCCACCATGTTGACACTTAGGATAAATGACTTTCAGCAGTTTATTTCATAATTGGTCCAAATAGGGAGGTGTCATCTACTGCCTTTTTATTCTGACCTTATGCTAAGCAGATATGATTCTTTACTCAATAGCTAAAAAGGTTTTCTTTGTTTAAGCAAAATTTGCTTAAAACAATTCAGATTTACACAGTGTAGAAGTGATAAGGTTAGGGGCCTGCCTGGTGGCATAATGGTTAAGTTCGTGTGCTCTGCTTCAGCAGCCGAGGGTTCGCCGGTTCGGATCCTGGGCTCAGACCTATGCCGTGCTTGTCAAGCCATGCTGTGGCAGCATCGAACATAGAAGAACTAGAAGGGCTTACAACTAAGATATACCACTATGTGCTGGGGTTTTGGAGAGAGAAACAAAAAAAAGAGGAAGACTGGCAACAGATGTTAGCTTAGGGCTAATCTTCCTCACCAGAAAAAAAAAAAAGAAGTGATAAGATTATAATTTGCTAACAAATACCATTAAAGCAAATTCCAGTAATCCATTTAAGATATTCACTTTATAAAATTTCAACTTATCTCTTAAGGGACATGTTAGTAGTGTAAAATAGGGCACAGCTATATAGCTATGTTTCCTTTTGCCAGGAATTGAACATATAACAAATAGTAAGGAAGGAAAGTAACATTTGCCGGGCAACTTCTATGTGCCAGGGGAAGATATGAAAAAGACTCTTTTAATCCAATTTTGTAAATACGTTTTTAGTTCCTATCTACCTTGCCCTGAATTCACTTGAATTTTTCACTTTCAACTGTTTCATGATTCCTTTGGATACCACAAGTCACCTTTATGTTATGATGATTGACTAAACCTGATTTTTTTTTTTTTTTAAAGATTTTATTTTTTCCTTTTTCTCCCCAACGCCCCCCGGTACATAGTTGTGTATTCTTCGTTGTGGGTTCTTCTAGTTGTGGTATGTGGGACGCTGCCTCAGCGTGGTCTGATGAGCAGTGCCATGTCCGCGCCCTGGATTCGAACCAACGGAACACTGGGCCGCCTGCAGTGGAGCGCGCGAACTTAACCACTCGGCCACGGGGCCAGCCCCGACTAAACCTGATTTTTATATTCTACAAAAACATTATAACTTGTTTTCACTCAATTTTCATATCAATTAAGAAGTATATTAATTTTACATGAATAGCTGCTGAACTCAGCATAGACTTTTAAGAATATAAAATAGGAATATCCTTATTTATAAGCATTAAGAAGCTAAACCAAAAAGAATTAGCAAAAACTGGGAAGTTGGGAATTGCTTAAGATTTCAGGAAAAAATCTCTCATGGAGTCAGTCCCTTATGATCTTTTAGAAGCCATGGTTCATTGTTTTACCTCCGTATCATAAATAATCTCTTTGCAGAATATCTTTTGTCCACAAATCCAAATGTTACTCCTTTCAAACACCTGAGGCAAACATTCTCATTAATGAATTGTTCACCAGTGTCTGGTTTGTTTATTCACTTATCCCTTTAAAAAACTTCGGTACTTGATTAAAAACAAAAAATATGATTCCAAATATATTCAAGGTGTAAGGCAATAGGTAGCTCCAATACAACATAATTTCATTTTGAAGTGATTTGTATCAGCTAATCCTATAAATCCTATTATCCTGTAATAAGCAGATTAATTCTTTTCAAGAATGACTCCTGGGACATTGCCAATACCTGCTTCTGTTTTCATTTTTTGACCACTTTTCAGAGTTTATACATAACCTCTGCTTAGAGACTCACCCCGAACAAGCAGGAGACCACCGCACAATTTGCTTACTTCATTGAAAACTTTCCATTTTATAGTTTCAAAGTTTAGGTTTTCATTTTTTACTTGTGGACTATAGGAGCTATTACATTTGAAATGTAAGTATATTTCTGGGTCCACTTTCCACACCATCCAGCGAGGATGAAAGGATAATGTCTCAGCAGTTGTGTAAGTTCACATTCTTGGGTTCTGAGCAACAGTTTCAGAAAAGGTTTCCTTTCTTCTTTGTTATTTCAGAAATAAAGAAATCCTGTTATGGAATCAGTTCCTATCATGAATGGGCTGCTTCTATCATGGAATCATAGAATCTTACAGCTGGATCTAGTCCAACATCCCACTCCATTCAAGAATCCATGGTTTAGCATCTTTTAGCACCCTGATGGATGATCATTTGGCCTTGCCTTAAAGTCCACCAGTGATGGGAAATTCATTTTCATAAAACCTTCTTCCATTTATGGTATAGGATAAAGCTCACTGGTTTTGGAAACAGACTGGCTTACAATCCCAGTTCTAGCAACATAAACTAGAGCAAAGTTACTTATCTTTTCTAAGCCTTGGCTTCCTTGCCTAGTTTTGGCATATAAGTGCTCAAAATATAGCTAATGACAAACTGAAGATAAAACTAGTTACTGTAAAATATGCTCAGTGATTGGCAGCCCCTTCCCCAGACTCTCCTGTCTCCACGGAGAGAAAACTCTTCTGTTAAGCCAAAATCTACGTGTCAATAGGTTAATTTAATCAATAAATATTTATAGGAACACTGTTCAAGGTACTGCGTATAACTGAGAACAAGGCAGGAGGGAAGGACCTTATTCTCAGGGAAATTATATTCTAGTGAGAAGAAACAGACCAACAGACAATGAAGAAATGAATTAAGTTTACAGGAAAAAAATGAAATGAATAGATATTCATCTAATATGAATAAGATATGGATACTTGTTATATGAAACATTAAAATATGGTTACATCCTTGTTATGAGGCGAGGGGCAGCTCGTCGGGCGAGATGTTGCTGGAGAAGTGTTGCTTAAGCTGAAATCTGAATGACAGTTCTACCCGTTGATCCTTGTTATGGTCTCCGGAGCAGCCCAAAAAAAAACCTTCCAGATTGTTGAAGGCAGCTAACATGGCCTCCCTTAGATTTTTTTCTTTAAGCTGAATATCACCAGGTCCCTCCAACTATTTCTTATATAACATGATTTCAACACAAAGTTTCCCCTGGGAAGACTCCAATTTTATCAACATTGTCTTTAAACGTGCCCTTAGAATGAAAAAGTACTCCAGATGTAGCCTGAACCACATGGAATCTCTTCGCTTCATCTGGATTCTATACTTCACTAATAGTACATAAGCTTGTGTTCTTTTTTTTTTCCTTTTTCTCCCCAAAGCCCCCCGGTATATAGTTGTATTATATTCTTCGTTGTGGGTCCTTCTAGTTGTGGCATGTGGGACGCCGCCTCAGTGTGGTTTGATGAGCAGTGCCATGTCTGCAGCCAGGATTTGAACCAACGAAACACTGGGCCGCCTGCAGCAGAGCACGCAAACTTAACCACTCTGCCAAGGGGCCAGCCCCCGCGTTATCTTTTTTTGTAGTGACTGTAGCTCAATTCTGACCAAGTTGTCATCAACTGGAAGTACCTGGTGTTTTCTACAACATCTCCTACTGGGACACATTGCCCCTTCCTTTGCATGCACAGATGGTTCAGTACCAGAGCTTCACATTTAGTTTGGCTACAGTTGGTCTTGTTAGTTTCAACCTAATTCTTGCAGCCTGTGGAGAGTTTTCAAATCCTAATTCTCTCCTCTGCTATATTAGCTAGTCTTTCAATTTCCATGTCATTCATAAATTTAGTTGATATGTTGCTAGGCCTATGGAATGGGCATCCAGGAAAACCAAAAATATTTCAGAGCCATGTTAAATCATTAAAGAAATATAATTTGCCCATGAGAAAAAAAAGTCAGACTGTTTTCTAAATTATCTGTATTAAACACAAAATATTTTTATAATTAGGAAAAAAGTTATAAAAAATACATATCACATTACTTTTTAGAAAATTGTGCCATCTATATTTTCACCTAAAAAGCTGATGAGTGTTAAAGAATAGAGGCAATGATGGAGCCGTGTGTCATTCTGTTAGAGATTTTCTTCCAGGCCCATACAGGGCTGCTAATTTATTATTAGGGTTGTTATTTTAAAATCAACTCAGGGCTGGCCCCATGGCCAAGAGGTTAAGTTCGTGCGCTCCATCCTCTGTGGCGGCCTGGGGTTTCGCTGGTTCGGATCCTGGGCGCAGACATGGCACCACTCATGGAGCCATGCAGAAGCGGCGTCCCACACAGCACAATCAGAGGCACTTAGCACAAGAATATACAACTATGTACTGGGGGGAATTTTGGGAGAAGAAGAAGGAAAAATAAATAAATGAATCCAACTCTTCCTGGGCTATAGTAACATATTACTATATTATGGTAGCAACATCATGGTGGTAGCAACATCATGGTCCGGAAGGATGCAGACCTTTGATTCCATGTCTTTCCAATTGTTATAGTCTCAAAAAATGAGATTGTCTGGTGGGATTTCTCCTTCTACTTCTGAGTTTAAAAGGAAAAGTATTTTCTCAAGAATTCATAGAAATAATGATTAACTATTTGAGCCAGTCAAGCATAAAAGAATAATATTTTTTCTGCTATAGTGTATGCTTAAAAAACTAAACAAAAGGGTTTAGAATTAAAACTTGGAAACTTGGCATAAAACGAATGCTCAGAGGACCAAGAATGCATTTCTGAGTGTGGGAAAGCATTTGCCTTTGAGAAAAATTTAGAATAAGAAAACATTTTGCTGAGAGTGGGCAGAGAATTAGCCCTTATTCAGAGAGAAATGGTTACATGATATAATTGTTTTGATACAATATACACACAGAACACATTGACCTTAAGGAGTTCAGTTCAGTGTGAATTTTTATCTATCCTTTATTTCCCTGGAGACCTAACATTTGAATCTGATTCTTTTTTGGTAAAATTTAGCTTAAAACTTAATCTGTCTTTTTTCTAAAACGTGCTTGTGAAGCAGGCAGAATCAGAGGTCATCACCTGAAGGTCATGGTCCTCTGTTCTCCATCTCCCAGGGCACTTGCTCGTCTCAGGGCAAGCGCTGAGTGCCCTGAGTGCACGATGGGTGCAGGCGCTGCACAGGTTCAGGTCAGGAAAGAGGGAGAGGCCTGAGATGAAGAATGATTTTTGGTTGATAAAACACAGCAATGTGTTTCCAACCATTTTTCCTCAGAAATAATGCATATGGTCTTGATAAAGATATTTCTTACAGCGTATCAGATCTCATATCAATTCATTGATTTTGACTGAAACCTAAGAGAGAAAAATGTCATTCTGCATTTTACTGCTTAAGATGTTAGTCAGAGAAAGTCCTGGGGCATGCGCACTCCCTCCACATTTAGCCTGTCTCTTCAAGCGCTGGTCATCAAACATTTGCTGAACTCCTACCAAGCCCCAAGCACTAGGGATTCAAAGATTAATGACAGGTAGGTCTTGCTCTCCAGGAGTTCACAACCAAGTATGAAACAGGTGCGCTTAAACGGATGTGGATGCGACTTGGAGGTAATAAAAGTGTGTCTAGGTTATAGGGTATGATCACAGAGGGGAAAGCCCCTAACCTAGCCCAGAGGGATTCCCAGAGGAAGTAATACCCTCCAGGCCCCAACAATAAACACCACAGAGGAGCATGCTCATCTCTGCCTCCCCAGCATCTAGCTGAGAGTCCTGACCATACTAAGTGCTTAATAAATATTTGCTGGATTGAACTGAGTGACTTTATTGATGTTAAAAGGTTTTATGCAAGACGAGAAGGGCTGATTTAAGGTGAACCATATATTCCCATTTTATGGCTTCAAAGAATGCAAGAATATCCTGCTTATTTTCTCCACAACACCTAGCACACCCAATATTGTATACATTACTGTGTTTACTGTCTGCCACCCCCTTACCTCCAGGAATGTGAGCTCCTTGAGCATGGGACTTGTATTTCCATTGCCTAGAACTGTGGCTGGCACCCACTTGCTACTCAATAAATATCTGTTGAATGAATGTGGAGTTCAATGCTAGTTACATTGATGAAATGGGCAGTTTAAAAGAAAATTCAATAAATTTTGCTTTACTTTTTTTTTTTGGCTATATAAAGCAAATTCATGAGACCTTATATGAGAATTCAGTGCCTAAATTCTCACTGCCTAGGGCAATGATTCTTGGTCTTTTGAGAATCTCATGAATGCTATTAATTCCCTCTATAGAAAAATGCACATACACGTCAAATTTGGACATCAATAAATATGCAAAAAATACCTGATTGAGAATTGTTGACCTAGTGGAGAAGGGGAAAATTTTGAAAGAATTGACTACACTCTTTTGTAGAATTGTTTATTTTTCTGGAAACAATTTTAATGTCCATCTACACCTGTCCTTTATCTTGATTTATTTGTGAAATGGGAGTTGTTGAATGATAGATGTGTCAAAGAAGCTATATTCTATGATATCATCCAGCTCAATACTGAAACATATTTTGAAAAAATGTTATTTGATTTTTCCTCCTTCTGACTCCCTTTAGTTTTGCTTAGCCAAAAAAGTGTTTTAGATATATCGTGTTCAGATATATCACTAAAAAGTGAAAACCAGGCAATGATTTTTAAAAGTACGTATATAAAAAATTATTTCCAAAAAAACGTTTAAAAAAATTTCAGAGTACAAAATAGACCATCTTTTATTAAAACAAAACCCACTGAACTTTGGAAATGGTATTCCAAAAGTTTGCAGTTGGAAAAAGCTATGGAGTTATAAAGGATTTCCCAAACCAGGCGTGGTAGACAGTCTCTCCAGTGGCTCCCAAAGACCCCTGCCTCCTGGTACTCACATATTTTGTGCAACCTCCTCCCTTTGAGTGTGAACTAAACCTGGTGACTTGCTTTTAAAGAACAGAGTATGGCAAAAGTGATGGGACGCCACCTCTGAAATTGGGTTATAAAGGACTGGCTTCCATTTTGGTTGTACTCTCTCTGGCTCTTCTTGCTTGTTCTGATGAAGCAAGTTGCCGTGGTTGCTCTGCTCTGTGGAGGGCCTCACATAGCGAGCAAGGCCAACCGGGAAGTGAATCCTGCCAACATCCATGTTGGGGGAGCTGAGAATCTGACTCTTCCCCCCTTGGAGCCTTGAGATGAAAGCTGGCCTGGCCATCACCTTGACTGCAGCCTCTGAGAGACCCAGCTAAGCCACCTCTGGCTTCCTGAGCCACAAAAACTGTGAGATAAAAATGCTGTCATTTGAGGTCAGTAAGTTTTGTGGTAATTTCTTACACATTGGTAAATAACAAATAGATCAAGAAGTGTCTTATCTGCTACCAGGAACACACTGATGGCATAATTTAAATGTTACTAAAATGGCCTTTGGGGTAGATGTCAGTAAATCAGTAGTGTTTCCCAGTAAGAGTAACATACTTCCAGCAAAACTATCCTTACAGTCGACTCATTTTCAAGAAGTTATCTCATTTTATGGTTCTCCAACAAGCTTTTTTACTCACCTAAGTTTTTACTTACAGTATTCCACTTCTGTTTAATGTTAGTAGGTTGAACAGGGATAAATATTAGCAATGTCTTATTAAAACTAATAGATCTGATAGTTTCATTAAATGACTGTAGAAATAAGGAGATATCTGAAAAGAAAAACCTAACAATTATGTTTATCAAATAAATTTACATTTATATCCACTGCAGTTAGTGATGGTTTTTGAAATAATTGGCGTCTGGTAGAATATTTATTTATAAATTTCTAAAAGGCGAGATTCTGGTGAGATTTCAGTTTTAGGCTGGGTTTATTGAGTGCTCTTCCTCCTGTAAGGATATTATAGATGATAAAGATTGTCCTAAGTAGAACTGGGAAACAAAAGGAACTTAAATGCAAGTAAACTGTATTGCTGAGGGAAGAAATGCTAATTCTGGAAAAATTGTAATACATTATCTTACTTGAGGTGTGGGGACCCGGGGTGGGTGGAGGGCGTATGAAAAAAGTGGGATCTTTAGGTACAAGAGAATTAAAATAGCGTGCCCCTCTCTCTGCTGGTCTTTAGGAGTTCAGCAACTGCTACAAGGCTGCAAATTTACATGAGTTTGTTCTTATGCTCTTTCACTTTTTCTATGTGCAGATCTACTTATGAAGAAAATAGACAGATTAGAGGAAGATATTGGGATTTCTTTCCCTCTTTTTTTTTTTTTAAATGAAAGCAATTCTTTTTCTCTTTTTTTTTAAAGATTGGAACCTGAGCTAACAACTGTTCCCAATCTTTCTTTCCCCCCATCTTCTTCTCCCCAAAGCCCCCCAGTACATAGTTGTATATTCCAGTTTTAGGTCCTTCTGGCTGTGCTATGTGGAACGCTGCCTCAGCATGGATTGATGAGCGGTGCCATGTCTGCACCCTGGATCGGAACCAGCGAACCCCAGGCCACTGAAGTGGAGCGTGCCAACTTAAGCACTTGGCCACGGGGCTGGCCCCAGATATTGTGATTTTAAAAAACTATTTTAGCCTCATGAGATAGACTTAGTGTCTCTCCAACAGATATTATCAGAAGAATTGCAAGAAAAACTATATGTAACAAAGTCCAGGTGATTTAATATTTTTATTAAATAATATGTTTTCTACAATTATATATTGGTTTCTCTGTAGACAGGGCAAACAAGTCAAAGTATGAATTAAAGTCTCTGGGACTTGACCTGTAAAACTTTCAAGCATTTATTTTCTGACAAACCTAGAGCTGTGTCTGAACTTAATTCCAAGAGCTTGAGAGCATTTTGATATACTCCTTTTAACAGAGTGACTTTTATAGTTTTGCTCTAACTTTGCCTGGCTCTGGAAGTTTCTTTCCTTTTCTGCTCAGTGTGGTCTTTTCATTTCTTGCTCCTTGTTTCTTCCATTGCCTCGAGAGGCTTAGTAAATATGGAGAAAGGAAAGGTAAGGGCTGGAGAGAGAGAGTGTGGGCGATTATTCATTGTCTCTGTATAGTTCTGGCTCACCTGAAAAAATTTAATTCCTGCCTTACCCTATTCTCCACCACAGTAAGGCCATGGTGGGGGCATAATCATTTCAGGTCTCTCCAAAGCCCGATTTAACTGCACGACAGAGCAGCCTCCACAGTGTAAGGTGAGGAAAGTGCTTGGAGAATCGGCCTTTTGAGCTCCATTAGCCACAGATGATAAACAGGCTGTGGGGGTGGGAGCTGAGGGTAGGAGCCAGGGCAAGTGACTGGCTACTTCTTCCAACTTTTTTGCATAGTTCTAGCAAAGAATACCTATCCAAAATCTGCATATGAACAGCCTGGAAATAAACTATTATGTGTAAGCTTCCTGTGTTGATATAAATTCTACTCTAATTTGGAAATGTTGAATGATTAAATGAATTTGTGTAGAAAACAGGTACCCAGAGCCCAGTTGTTTTTAAAACCCTGAAGTGACTTAAATTTCCTACCAAATCTATACAATTTTTTTTCTCGTGCTCAAAGCTTCCCAGTTTCCCTTCAGAAATTGGACCATGTATTTAGGAAAATAGTTTGGTCTTGCTGTTTCTACTACGGCAAAATTTCAGTGCTCCAAATTTCACTCTGGCCTACGTGCTTTTCGCCAGGTCTCTTCGTCCGTCGTGAATGAGTCTCTTGTACAACTCTCCTGAGTACGTCCTTTCATACACATGTTCTCCCTCTCCCATAAACCGGAGGGTCTGGAGCTCTGCCACTGCCTTAGGAGCTTCAGCTTAGAACCAGATTTGGAATGCCGTCTCTGGTGACATTATAGATTGACAGTTGGTGCCCAACGCTGGCTTAGTTGTATTTCTGGCAGGTCCCTGGGTGTTAACCACTAGATACAGCCCATGAGCTCCAAGTTAATAAGGTCGATGCATTTTGAGTTGATCTCCAAAAACAAATATTCTGTCTCTTAAAATTCAAATTAAATAAAGCAACTTAATAATACTAACTCTAGTGTGTGTGATTTTTTAAATTCATTTTTCAAATAATATCCACGTGAGGTTTGAAGACACTTTGAGTGTCAGAAATGAATGGCAATTTTACAGTAATAACTTAGCTATTCATTCCAAGAAGAAATTTAAGTAGTTTTTTGAATCATTATTTTTTGTGATTGAAAAACTACTTGAAAATAAGTCATATTTAATGTGTATTTTCTCTAATTGTAACATGAGTTTTTTTCCAAATATGTAGCAGATATTGAGAAATAAAAAGCCACATAATATTGCCTTTTGGAAAATTACTATTAACATCATGTTATATTTGAAAAGCAATTATTAGTAGCTAAATTATATAATAATCTGTTCTTCAGATGAGTCTGGGTTAAACGGTAAATTCAACATATATTGTTATGAAAATGGGTTAAATTTCTTCAAAATTTTTTAACTTTAATTTTTCATCTTTAGGTCTTTTTTTTGTTTTGTTTTTAGGCCAGCTTTTGCAAAGTAAAAATTGTGGGGTGGATCTTCACAGGTGTTTGGCAGACTAGGGAATTATGAAACTTATCCTGCGTGTCTCGGAGTTACCTTACATGGTTGGCTTCAGTTCCTACTGGCAAGCAGTGAGAGACTGTAAGCGATCCACACTACAGGACAGTAATGAGGTATAATGCCAAATCCTCATCTCACGTTATCTTTTGGAACAAAAGAAAAAACATTGAGATTCCTATTTTACAGTATATTGTTTTAATTAGACACACTCCTTGCATATGTTCCAAACATTTGGGTTTTTTCCTAAATACAAAAGTTATATCTTATACAAAATATACAAATTTTATACGAACTTCAAACATTACAGAACTGAAAAGTGAAATAAACCATCAACAGTTTTGGAGCATATTTTTCCAAATTAAAAACATTCTCATCCATTCAGTATTCAGTGTCCACTATTACTTTTAATACGGTATTCTAACTATAGCTGAATTATTACATGGTTCCAGTAGACCCAAATGCCTTTAGTTTCTAATATATAATTATTTCAGTGCTCCTTGTTATGAAACTAGCCTAATTTAGTAATCTAACTATTTAAGATAGTTAAGATATTGTAGAATGGTGTATTATGGCTAATTTAATATTCTGGCTGAGCGCTAACATATATTTTTCTATGAATTGCTGCTTTTCAAAGTATAAGAAGAAAATATACTGCATTAAACCATATTGAAAACAATTGAGAAAGCACTTGAAATCTCTTTGAATTCAGAATCATCATCAGTGACTCCAAAATCTGAGACACTGATGTAGAAAGGGTTGGGGCCTGAATCTAAACTGAATTGTGATATGTCCTCTAAATTGCTTTTCTGGAATAAGCTTTTCACAATTTGTTTATTTATGCACAGTTTATATTGGTGTCATTAACTGTCTATGTCAAGTGCACCCCACTGCATAGTTCACATGAACTAGTGATGTAAAAAAAAGTGTTGGGAACAAACAGTTGGATAGATCTCTTCACACTCCTATGTGGTAGATCGCGTTCTCCAAATGGCTGCGACATGTCTCCCATCACACAAGCGCTTCTTACAATGTGAGTTTGGCACTCCTTCCATTGAGACAGGCTTTGTGACTGGATCAAGAGAGTACGGGAACAAACAAAACAAAACCGTGCCATTTGCGACAGCATGGATGGACCTTGAGGGAATTATGTTAAGTGAAATTAGCCAGACAGAGAAAGACAAACATGGTGTGATTTCACCCATATGTGGAAGATAAACAAACACACGGATAAAGAGAACAGATTAGTGGTTACTGGAGGGGAAGGGAGTCGGGGGGAGTGCAAAGGAGTAAAGGGGCACATATATATGGTGACGGTTAAAAACTAGACTATTGGTGGTGAACATGATGCAGTCTATAAAGAAACTGAAATATAATAATGTACACCTGAAATTTACACAATGTTATAAACCAATATGACCTCAATAAAATAATTAAAAAAAAAAAAGAAACAGTTGCAACTTCCAAGGCTAGGTAATCAAAAGGGAAAGCACTTTCTACCCTGTTCCCTGGAATACTTGTTCTGGAAGCCTTCAGGCTCCAGGTGAGCAGTTTGCCGTGAGGCTGCCATGCTGTGAGGAACTCAAACTAGCCCCCAGTGAGAGACCACATGGAGAGAGCCTGAGAGTATATGAATAGAGAGAGAGAGAAAGATATAAATGGCTGGACTGCCCCAGGTTGCTCTAGCTGCCCCTTTGTCCAGGCCCAGTCATTGTTTAACTGCAACCACAGGAGAGATGCTGAGCGAGCACTAACAGCTAAGCCCTTCCCAAATTCTGAACACACAGAAACCATGAGAGATAATGAAATGGCTATTATTGTTTTAAGCCACTAAATTTTGGGGAAATATGTTACATTAAAGAGGTAACTGGAAAACCCTATAAGCTTTTCCAAATTTCTGCTAACAGAATTTCCTTGCTTCTTGTAGAATCTGAATAGCTCTACCACTCCTCAGTCTAGGGAGGAGGTTTGGACTTGTGCAGGGACAAGGGACAAAGAGAGCGGGGAGCTTGAGCATGCAAGACGTACATCGTTGACCTAGATATAGAAATGATGTATTATGGAAGCTATACTGTGGTGATATCTGGGGAAAACAAAACTAACAAACCAAAAAGACTCCCATGGATTCAATTGTATTTTCAAGCACCTTCATCTCCAAATTTAAAAACATGAAATTTAAACAAACACAAGCAATTTTTTACTTTGCAATGTTTACTTTGTTATGAGAGTGAAAAAAATACAAATAGAAGAATCTAGTACATTGCTTAATCCTACAGGATTAATACTTAACACTTGCCAAGTCACTTAATTCTGCTTTCTAATGCCACATCCAATTGCTGAAATTCTAAGTAAAAATCATATTCTTAGGACACTTTAGTTTCTTCTAGCCATGGTGATGGATAGCGTTTTCTTTTTAAAAGTTCAAACAAAGTATATATAGTAGTGTGCCTGATTTACGTATATAACTTGAGTTACTCTGAAAGTACTGTAACCCCTATGCGACTATCACAGAAATATACATATGTATATTTGACCTTCTTCAATCACTTAAAACATTTAATGAAGGACTCAAATGCATTGGATTAGATTTGTGCTCTCTAATTCAAAAGCCACTGGCCACATGTAGCTATTGAGTGCTTGAAACGTGGCCAGTGCAAATAAGGCACTTGATTTTAAATTTTTTGAAATTTTAATTTAAATATAAAACAAATACTGAATTTAGTTATTGGAAAACTTCTAAGTATGTTTGCAACAACTTGGGTCTATGAATCTACTATTTCAACCATAAATTTTATAAAATTTAAGTACAGAACAAGTATTTCCGATAAAAATTTGGTGCCTAAATTGAGATGTGCTGTAAGTGTAAAATACACACTAGATTTCAAATACTACAAAAAAAAGTAAAGCATCTCATTAACAATTTTTATATTAATAACATATTGACATAATATTTTGGATATATTAGGTTAAATAAAATATATTATTAAAATAAAATTTCACCTGTTTTACTTTTTTAAAAAATGCAGCTACCTGGAAAACTTTAAATTATATACGTGGCTCACATTATATTTCTGTTGGATGGTGTTGCTCTGGACCAGTTGTTCTCAAAAGTGTGGTCACTTGACCATCAGCATCAGCATCTTCTGGAAACTTGTTAGAAATGCAAATTATTGAGCTCCTCTTCAGACTTACTGAATCAGAGGCTCTGCGGTGGGGCCCTGCTTTAACAAGCCCTCCCGCTGATTCCGATGCAAGCAAAAATTTCATAACCTTAGTCTAGACAAGTGGTTCTCAACCTTGGTTGAAATTAGAATCAGCTGGAGATCTTGGGGCAAAAAATCTTGGTGCTAAAGCTATAACCCAGACTAATTAAGTGATCAACTCTTGGCCCAGTCAAGACTGTTTTTTTAAAGTTCTCTCAGGTTATTTTAATATGGGATAAAGACTGAAAACCACTAGTTAGTCTAGATCCTTGATTTTTAAATTATGCTCTTTAGAGGGGCTGTGGCAGGCGCCACTCTCCTTTGTGCTTTGGACACATCAACAAGATGTTTGCCACACTACCTGCCATTGAGGCTGCCACCCAAAGGGCCACCACTGTGGTGCTTTCCTTCGTAGATTGGGAGATAACAGGGCGTGGGTGGGCAGAAGTCTTTGTCGGTATCAGAAAGTCACATATCAAATATACCTACCACATGTGCCAGTTATGGCTGTTACATTAAATGTAACATGGCTATGCCTTCTTGGTTTGGTATTATTGTGTACTTACCAGATTTACAGGAGGATGAACCTGGAATTAAACAGAGGGCAGAAAACGTTAAAGCTCTGATAAAGCAGGAGTGAAGAAAGGTATTTCTTCAAACAGAATTAGCTGGGAGGATTTTTCTCAGGGAGGAGCACTATCTCTATACACTGCTCTTACCACACAGCAGAAACCGGCAGGCATCACTGCACTCAGCTGCGGGCTTCCACGGAGATGGGTTCCCCAGGGTCCTATCAGTGGCGTTAATAGAGATGTTTCTATTCTCCAGTGCCATGGAGATTGCGACCCTTTAGTTCCCCGAATGGTTGGTTCTCTCACTGTTGAAAAGCTAAAAACATTGGTAAATCCAGCCAATGTAACCTTCAAAACCTATGAAGGCATGATGCACAGTTCACGTCACCAGGAACTGATAAATGATAAACTACTACCTCCAGTTGATTGACATCACTCAGAAGCCTGGTGTAGAAGTACACCAGCATCACTGTAGTGGAGTATAAACCTCTTCTGGTGCCCAATGTCGAAACTTCTAACATTTGCAGTGTTAAAACATTTTGTGGGGCTGGCCCCAAGGCCAAGTGGTTAAGTTCGCATGCTCCGCTGCAGGCGGCCCAGTGTTTTGTTGGTTCGAATCCTGGGCGCGGACATGGCACTGCTCATCAAACCATGCTGAGGCAGTGTCCCACGTGCCACAACTAGAAGGACCCACAACGAAGAATATACAACTATGTACCAGGGGGCTTTGGGGAGAAAAAGGAAAAAAATAAAATCTTTAAAAAACAAAAAAAGTTTTGCAAGTACACACCAATGAGACAGACTAAATAATGTCTCCTCCTGGGAAATTTATCATCTTTTAAGTTTCTTTACAAGCATTGTATCACATGATCCAGAATGTACTAGTGTTAAAATAGGTGAAACAGCTAGTTTCTTTTTCCCAAATGTAATTCAGCAAAATAAAATACCACAACCAGATTTTTTATTACATCATTTAAAAATTATTAGTATGCTCAATGAAAACTCATTCAAGTATAAATAAGCAGTTAAGATATAAATGATTTATGCATGCTGTGACTTAGTCTATGGATTAATTCCAAAATTGGTCACCATGCAGTATCTGTATTCTTATATATGTATTCATATATGTGTAATGATTGTAATACATAATAAGAATGAGGTGGTATTATATTATTCCTAATAATAAGGATAATGCTTTTAAGTGGTAATAAAGAGTAATAGTGCTTCCTTAAAAAAAAAAATTGTGCTCGGTAGAGCTCTAGACCTTTTGTGGAGTCCCTTAGAGGATGGGGCTTTTGCACAAACTAAAGAATAGAACAAATAAGGGTACCTCTCTTTAAAACATTCTAATGAGATGACTCATGTACCCGTTATATCTATTAATACAATATTCAAATGCCAATAACCTGTAGCAGGGAATCCTTAGAGCCAGGTGTAAGCTCTAATGAAGGAAAGCAGGAGATGTCACCCCAAAATATGCAGCTTTGAGGACCAGAGGAATCTACAAACAAACCTTACTCCATTAGTTTCTTCCCATATATTTACCTCCCCAGTTTGCTGCCTTTGAAAGCCTAAAACAGCTTTTCTTCGTCCTGTCGTTTCTCCACAAATCTACTGCTCTTTGCTGAAGATGCTATACAGATCACAGTTCTAAGCTGCTGCCTTCAGTCACTCTTCATTTTAGGTTTCTCCTGCGTGATGCACGCTGCATGTGTTAATAAACTGTTCCACTTTTGTTAATCTGCCCTCTTGTTAGAGTCCCAGCTGAAAACCTAAGATGGGTAGAGGTAAAGTTTTGCCTCATCTCCAGTGGCACTCATTCAAGTTGTGTCCTCACTGTAGCATGCAGGTAAAACGTCAACTCTCTCTTGCCCTAGGGGCTGGCCATCCCAAGGATTCAGCTGTTTACATTTGCTTCTGAACTCTTAGGTCGGCCACCCTGGGAGACTTTCTCCTCGTGTTTGAAGTTCTCAAATTAGAACCCCAAAAGGTCAAAGGTCTTCCCCTCATACAGAAACACATGAGAACCAGGCATGTTTAGATTTTCAACTAAAAAAAAATTGGAACTTATTTTACATAGCAGTAATGTGCTTTCTGTGTTAAGAAATACAGGATCATTTACATAACATCACAAACTATAATATAGCTACATCTTTTTTCTATTAGACTTTCTTTTTTCTCATGACAGTAAAACATTTGAAATGGTGTATGTGCTATTAGGTATTTCCTGCATTTTCTGTAGTTGAAATCTCAATGACATTAGATCAGAGTACTACAATTATATTTTAAAATGATTAGAGCTTATTGTGACTAAACTTGCTTGGGCAAGAAAAACTTGATTTTGACTGACAGTATTCTCACCTACGTAACAGAAATCTACAGGTTTTAGTCCTTTAGTTTGTGAATCACACTCATTCTTTTTTTTTTTAAGATTTTATTTTTCCTTTTTCTCCCCAAAGCCCCCTGGTACATAGCTATATATTTTTAGTTGTGGGTCCTTCTAGTTGTGGCACGTGGGACGCCGCCTCAGCATGGCATGATGAGTGGTGCCATGTCCGCGCCCAGGATCCAAACCGGGGAAACCCTGGGCCGCCGCAGTGGTGCACGAGAACTTAACCACTTGGCCACGGGGCTGGCCCCCTCATTCTTAATTTTACCAATTGTGTGCAGAGTGACTGCACAACTGTGCTTTCTTACAAGGAAAATTAAAGCAAAAGAGTTTTTTTCTATGTGTTTTTTTAACATGCTTTTTTTCCCAATAAAACCTAAGTTTACAAATGATTAAAAAGGACTGAAAAACTTAATGTTTTGGCTACCATTTATGTGGAAACATAGGTTCTTCCCAGTACTCCTGGAATTGCATATGACTATAGAAAATGGCTCCCCCAGCTGACTGGGGCTCCGTTCATAAGAGCAGTAAACATGGCAGAGAAATGTGAACTTTACCAGCACCGGAGGATATTGTAATCCCTCTGTAACGGCGGCTTGGGCGAAGAGCCCACACACTCTTTCCAGGTTACTCCCTATATTTACAACAGCTGTCCTATCTGTAGGTATCATATTACAGAAACAGGAATAACAGGGAATATATCTAAATTTATGTAATAAGAAGTACATTATAATAAGGTTCTGTGGTATTACCATTTTTGTTTCTTCTTCGGCGTCTTGTTTGGTTCCCAGGCCTGTTGCTAAACTGTTTTTGTCTCACATAAAGCACTCTAATTGTAATGTGCCTCAGTTAATTCGAGAGAGTGACTTTTGTAAAGTACACCTTCTTCTCAGATGTTGGAGAGTTAATTATTTATGGATTATAGAATTCACAGTAAAAAGTGTTATTTAAATGCAAGGAATGTTTTTAAAGAACTCTGTGATGCCAATAAAATGTTCTCTAATAAAACAACTGATTCTAGACAATTCAGAGACCAGGCCTAAGAAGCTTCTGAATATAAGTATGGTCAAAAACAATTACTGTAGCAAATCTTTCCGATAAGGAAAATAACAATTAGAAATAAAACACTGCGATTGAATGTATGTCTAGTTGATGGATACATGAAATCACCAAATCAGTCCCACACACTCTCTTTCGTAGTATCATAGGTAGAGATGATAGGGTAGAAAGTAGCAATCCTATTTAACAGAAAAGGAAGTTGGGGCATGGAAAGCTTTAGTCCTCGTTGTGTCAGACACCTCTTTGGGCTATGATCTGACTGCTCCTCTATTCCTTGAAACTTCAAGTATTCTAGCGCTGGAAGATCATTTATTCTGACACTCTCCTTTTACCAAAGAAAAAACTGAAGCCGTTAAAGATTGAGCTACCCATTGCTTTTCAGAGAAAGAGGTTCTTAAATATCCTGGCTTCTAGAACTCTTAGGAAAATTATATACAAAATGAATATGACTCTTCACTGGGCCGTAATACATTTGCACCCTACCACACCTTGCCTTTTTTTAAATGGCATTACAAGAAAATTCCCCTGGATAACCTAGAGACTCATGCGGCCCACCCTCCCCTCTTGGCTTACTCCCAGTTCTACTCGAGCCTGAGCTTTCTGGGTCAAGGTTGGTTCCTTCCAGCCTCAGGACCCCTGGTCCCCTGGCCCCCAGGCATGGCCGGCACCCAGGTCTTGGGATAGAGAGCCTCGAAGAACCGAACAAGAATGGAGGGATGCAGTCTGATTCTCATCACTCAGTCGAGGTCTTCTGCAAACAAGCCCTGGGGCCACCTCAAGAGTCCTCCATCCCTGGGTCCCCCTCCGGGCCTCAGCAGCCGTCCTCTCCCGCCTCCCTTTGCACGGCCACCTCGGCCGGGGGTGATGGCGCCCGCGAAGCCTGAGGGGGGACCCGGCCTGACTCCGCACGGGGGGCGCTGGGGTCAGGAGGGCACCCAGTGCGCGGCACTGAGCCGCACCCCACGCGGACACGGGCTGCTCGGGTCGTGGTGGTTGTCCAGGCGCGAGGCGCGGGCCCCCGGCTCTGCCACCTCCTCCTCACTCGCCGGCTCGCCTGATCTCCTGCCATGACTCAGCGCTTCTCGCCGCCCGCCGGGCTGGGGACACCGGCTCCTCCCGCCGCGCCCACCCCCTCTCGCCACCCACGCCCGCCCCCGGCCGCCGGCTCTTTGCTGGCGCGGCCGCCACCGCCGCCGCAGTCGAGCACGGGCGCCCCAGCAGCATCCACCGGCCGCCTGGGTCCGAGCCCGCCGCCCGCCATGGAGCCGGAAGCCCCCCGCCGCCGCCACACCCACCAGCGCGGCTACGCCGTGACGCGGAGCCCCCACCTCAACAAGGTCAGCCCCGGGTAGGCACCCGCGCTCGCCTGGCGCCGCCTCGCCCCCGGCGCGGCGCAGCGGCCTCCGTGCCTCGGGGCGCGAGCGCGGGCCCGCCGGCAGCCGGCTCTGGGCCCGGTGGGGATGGGAGGGCGGCGCCGGCGCCTCCGCGCCCGGGCAGCCCGCTCCGGGGAAAGGGAGACGGAGCTTGTTTGGTGCTTTGTGGCTTTCCTTCTCCAAAGCGAGAGCCAAGCTCCAGAAAACAGGGTCAGGAAAAGGGCGTGATCGGAGTGTTGTTGCGAGGGGAGCAGGTAGGCTGCCAGGTGAGCCGCGCTGGGCCGCCCCCTTACTGGGTCCAGTCGGTGTGGCTCTTGTCGGAGGCTGCTGGAGAGAGGTGGCCCTCCTGGTCCAGCCTGGGCGGACAGGTGCTCTGAAAGCCTCGGATCACGCTAACGACCTGAAGTCGAGGCCCCTGCTTTCTGGACTGACCCGGTTAAGAGTCTGGGAATGTGCTGGGTGGCCTCTGCTCGGGACACTTTGCATGGCCTGATACAGAGCCCTGTCTTAGACGTGGGGCTGAGAGTAAGGCCATTTCTAGTTTTTGAATCTGGCCTTCTGGAAATTAATTTTTTTTTTTGGTCTCCTATTTTTATTAAAAAGGGAATTCAGTGTACGCTCTGTTTAGAGACCCTTTTTCAGATCCTGCTAACATTTCAGTTTTCTTCGCTGGTAATGTAGTGTAAACACCTGAGATCTCTCTCAGATGAAAAACATCTCAGAATTTATAATTTTGCTCGTCTATTTACGAAGCAGTCACACTTATTTTATAGCCTGCTTTGTTTCTGGATTGTGCTTTTGACATTTCCTTTTTATTTAGTACATGGAAAATGCTTCGGCTAGCACACAGTTCTGTTTAGTCATTTTCGTCGTCTCTCGTAGACGCGCTTTTTCAGTGAGAACCTGACCTCAGCTTTTTCCCCCTAGTCATGCTGGTGATGACCAACATGGTCTTCACTGGTGATTGGTTGATCACGATTAATGGCTTGAAGACTTGTGATTTCTTTTATTTAATAAATTGGAGGTAGTGTGAGTTCTTTTTGATTTTTGTGGTGACAGGTGACTGTTACAAATCTATGATTATTTAGTATTTGTGGTCATAAAGAATTATGAAATTTTAAATATTTTCTAACTTATTTTTCTCTTCAAAATGAAGTTAATTGCTAGTTTGACTTTTTTCTCCCTTTTTATTATTCTACAGGTGGGGGCCTATTTTCCTTAGAACACAGGTAAAATTTGACGTAGGGAAACAATTTATGGCTGTGATGTGTACCTGCCTGCTGTAATTTATGACCAAATAATGGGTCGCCACTTAAGTATCACATGAGTAGTATAACCTGTTTGAATTTCCTCAAGTCTGGGGCAAGAGGCTGTTCCCAGTGGGTAGACGTAATAGGCAATCTCTGAGCAAGGTTAATTACACCTTTGCTGTTTACATCAACAGTAGATGATAGTAAAATCCTGTTTGCAAGTAAGGATTAATTCCTGCGTGAGAATAATACTGTCACAGACATCTTCTACCAAAGGTAGAAAGGTGCAGGATTAACATGTTAAGAACGTGTTTTTGCATTTGTAATTGAACTTTATTGTCGGCATAGTATCAAATTGGATTTAAAATCTAGGTCACCGACTTTGGGGCGATTCCTGGAATAAGCCTTACTCTTCTTGTTCAGTTCTAAGGCAGCTCAGCTGTGTGGTGCCTCATGGAAGTAACAGAATATCCTCATATGTACCATTGAAACCATAACTGTGGGACCTTTTTGATCTGCCTGCCCTGAAGACCTCTGGGCCTTTAAGTTTTCCAGTAGCCCAGGAATTTTTATTCATTTTTGTGATAACCTTGCCTCTAAAGAAAAACTGGTATTTCTTACCCTCCTTTAATACCCTGGCTGGTCACCAGGCCACCTGAAGCCTTCTTCAACCACACCCACACAGCCCTTCATTACCTCACCTTTTGGGTAACTGCAACAGTGTATCTGGTTTTGTTTTCAGTATTATAGTCTGTCCTACATGTAGGTATGGGAGAAATGTCTTCATCAATTAGCATTTTCTTCATGTCACTCATCTATTATCCAAGTATTTATAATATGTTATTATTTCCTATTATATTGAATGTAAAATCAATCTGTCACTTAGGTTTACTATCTTCTGCAAATTTCTCGCATTAGTTCTCAACTTAGCCTTCCACTTAAAACTCTTACTTAATCTTTTCCTTTGTGTCTGTGTGTAATTCCTGTAGTTAAACTGTCATTGGTTGATTTAATGTTCTCTCTAGAGAAGACTTTTTTATCTTGGTCCTGCTATCGTTACTTAACACCTGTTTTTTATGTGTTCAGTTGTACCATGTCATTTTGTATTTACTACATTGAATTTTTTATTTTATTTTGATTGTCATAGGGAAGGAATCGTAATACTTAGTACAGAATTTTGCTCAGTGGACATTAAGTAAATGTTTATTTAATGAACGTATGAGCCATGTTTTCATTTCTTTTTGTCTTCCAGTCTCAGCTTTTAAGCAGGTCACTTTTAAAGGGGTAGTTTGGGCCTTATTTTAAGACATTTATCTTCTTTAGTATTATTTCTTGAAAATAAATTCACATTGAGGTCTTAAGCTCTGTCGACTCCCTATACCATTATATTATATAATGGAATATGATAAGAAAAGTTGGAATTTGGTTTTAAGCCTGACCATCCCATGAAATTTTAATTACTTACTGGCTAAACTTAGGGAGTTTCTTAGTCTTGGTAAAAATCAGAGTTAACAGTAGATATGATCTGAATTAAAAAATAGAAAATGTTTTAAAAACCTAAGAGAAATAGGGTCTTTCTTCATTGGTAGTAATTCATGTGTGATTCCTGCTATTGGCTTATACTCAAATATACATCATCCCAGGTGGGCTTTCATTGTAGCATTTGGGGACGTACTTCTGCCTCACACGTAGGAGGTTCAGTATCTTTCTGTGCACAGCCCAAACTATTTTTGAGGTGCTTGTCTTTGCCTGTGTTATATTATATGTGCTTATCCAATTTACTGTTAATGTTTATGATTTTCAAGGATACCTTCTGTTTTAGATAAGTTGTATTTCAGGTTTTTTCCTCAGGAATTTTCACGTGACTAATAATGTTTCATAAATCACTCTTCAAAATTAAAATTCTACACACAATAAAAGTAATCACACTTATTTATTTCTCAATTTACTCACTTTATTTCTCTATGCAGTGGTAGAAAACACTAACTGATGGTTCTGTCATAGTTAACATGTGCTTACATGGCTTCCATATCTTTAAGATTAAGTAGTAACATGACCTACACGTAAATCTCCAAAAGACTCCGCTCTTCAATATTTTAGGCAGTTTGATCCAGTTTGCGTTAGTGATAGTGTTTTATTAAAGTCGTTTCTGCGCAGCGTTAGTAACTTTTAAATCTCAAAGATGAGCTTCTGGGCAAGTGCTTTTGTAGGTGCTTGTGTCCTGGCATGGCAAGACCTAGCTGGATGTGTTGTAGGGAAAGGAGAAACAGGTCTCATGACTATGAAGGAAAGATACCTTAAACTTCCTCTTTTTCTTCAGTGTAAACTATACCAGGAGGAATCATTCAGAAATTTTTACCTGCTGCAGTTCTCTGGCGTTCCCTCAGCAGTTGGAGAAACTGATACGTTATTTAACGTAGACTCCAGCTGATGCCAGAGCCGCTGTAACGAGGAGGTGCAGCCAGAAGCCTCCACACCTGTTGCCTGGTTGCAGTTGGAACAACAGCAGTGGTATAGGATAGCACAAAACAAAGTGATGTTGTGCTCTAGTGACTAGAAGGATCGGTTTGACTTGAGAACTCTCGAGACTGGTCTTACAGAGTACCCAAAATACTGAAGAGAGCAATAGGTTTGAGATTTTTCGTTTTGTGTTCTGATTGCCTTCTAACTTTTTGGTAAGTGTGGGGAATTCTGTGGAATGGAATGGACGTTCTAAGACTTTGTGTCTAGAAGAAATGAACCTAAGTCCCAATTCTTCCAATTATCAGTTGTGAGATTTTAACTAGCTTCAGTTACTGTCCTTGTAGATAGAGTAATAATTTCATTCACCTATCGTCTTTTATTTATTCAGAACCCACTGTATCCTAGGTAATATTCTGGATGCAGGGGATATGGCAGTGAATAAGATTCTTGCTGTGAGTGTACTTATGTTTCCATTGTAATATGATTTCTGTCTTGCCTCTTCACTCAGACGTTGACAAGATTATTTGAGATGGTGAATGTTAATTTTTTCTATTATATATTATAAAAACTGGAGGTTGTTTATTTCTACAACTAATTAATCTGATAGTACTTTTATATAAAGAGTCAACTCACAGCTGGAACAATTGTAAAGTACTTGTTTTTTTAGTGTAGTTACCCTCTTCTCTCTTGAATTTTTCTTGATATGATTCTGTTACCTCTTTAATTTTATGAATTTTCAAATAAAAAACCAAAGTATGTTTTCTCTCTGGGAGTGAGATTTACGTTTACTCTCAGCTTCATGTAAGTCAGTGTCACTGACGTCACATGACCTTTGCAATCTCTCTTACATTTTCACAGAATGCCAGGTATAGGTTAAAGAATGTCTTTGTGAAGGAAAAGGAAAGCTTTTTGCTTCTCAGTCCTCTGCTCAAAGTGTGTAAAGGCTTGGAAGTATGAAAGAACATGGCTTGTTAGAGAACATAGAGGTATGCCCCTGGGCAGTCAGCAGTCAGTTTCACTGGGATAAGAGGAAGCAAGCTGCAAATGTGAAATTTGAAAGCTCTAGTAGTGTGAAATCAGCCTTTAGTCTTTTTGACGTTGGAAATAGTAATTACTCTGACAAAACAAATATTCAGGCTATTTTCCCATGGTTTTCAAAAGTGACATGACGAAATACTGTCACAGACTCAGGATCTCTTGATGTGGACTTTTCATTACATCATTATTTATTTTATGTTATTGAGCCAACTCAGCACATTTTGTTGACAGTTTGTAGATCCAGGATTGATCATCAGCTATGTTACAATTCAGTAGAACTGATCTGGGAATGTTTCTAACCTGCATGATTAAGAAATTTTCTTAGACACGGGGCCTAAATGTAAAGTGTGGTTGTTTGCATTCTTATAATGATATGTAAAATATTCTGTGTCTTATGTATGAATTTTTACCTGATTTTAGCTTAATGTGTGTAATGTAGTACACTTTAAAACAAGGGATTATTGTTGCCTTAAATGAATTTGGATAATTTAAAACATCAATATTTTCCTTCCGACCCTGAAAGTTTATCTAAGTTAGCTACTGATTAAACTGTTTTCAGATACTTGAGGCCTTTGTGTTTAAAGAGAGGGGAGAGACACCCCGCCTTTAAGTTTCTCTAGTTTAATCTCCTAGTTTGGGAAGTTTATATAATAATGAATAATGTTCTCTAAAAACATGGGAATATAACTATTAGAGCTTCCATACTAATAAACAAACTCTAGCCCTAAAACATTAGGAATTTTTTTTTTTTGAGGAAAATTAGCCTTGAGCTAACATCTGCCACCAATCCTCCTCTTTTTTGCTGAGGAAGACTGGCCCTGAGCTAACATGCACGCACATCTTCCTCTATGTTATATGTGCGATGCCTGCCACAGCATAGCTTGACAAGCGGTGTGTAAGCCCGCACCCGGGATGCGAGCCAGCGAACTCCAGGCCACTGCAGCAGAACGTGCGAACTTAACTGCTGAGCCACCGGGCTCGCCCAAGATTGTGGTTTTTTTTTTTTAATTATCAGGAAATGGTTGAATAAGAACATCAGCCAAAGTACTTGCATGTTCATATGAATGTCCATGATTACATTGTAAGTATCCCTCTGGTAGTTAAATTCTAAACTGTCTTGCCAAGACTTGGAGATCTGGAGACTGAAGGAGGCCTAAGATTCCATTGTAACATTAGGGCTAGGCCCCTTAAACTTAGAATATATTAAAATATATTTAAATAGTGTATTTAGAGTCACCTAAGATATTTTCAAAATTTTGATTGTGACACAGTACACATACTTGTAATATATGTATAAACTTATTGCTATGGGCTGAATTGTGCCTCCTGAAAGTCATGTTGAAGTTCTAACCCCTAGGATCTCAGAGTGTCACCAAATTTAGAGATAAGGCCTTTAAAGAGGAAATTAAGTTAAAATCAGGTCTTTAGGGTGGGCCCTAATCCAATGTGACCAGTGTCTTACGTGAAGAGGAGATTAGGACATGCACACCAGAGGAAGGACCTGGTGAAGACAAAGGGAGAAGATGACCCGTCTACAAGTCAGGGAGAGAAGCCACAGAACGTAAGCAACCATGCTGACGTCTTGATCGTGGACTTGCAGCCGCCAGAAGTGTGAGAAAATACACTTCTGTTGTTTTAGCCACCTAGTCCAGTACCTGCTATGGCAGCCTCAGCCAACTAATACACTTATGTAATTGAAGCCAAATTTCATAATACAATACTTTTACTTGCTGTGTTTAGTGCACTCTAGTAGTATCTGTTCTATAGAAAGTTTTGGTTGTGATTCACTGATGATTTACAACCCATAGTTTAAAAAAATTCTGCTGTATGACTTCTTTGAGTAGTGCCTTCACATACCTGGGAAGATTATTACAGAGTAACTTTCTTTTCCATGTGTTAGTGTTGCCTATGGGGCTCTAGTTGGCTGTGGCAGTCTGGGCCAGCCTCCCTTTGTTTTCCATCTACACATCCAAATTGAGATATCTTTTAAACCAATATTCTTGAAACTATGAGAACATTATTGTTGTTACTAATAGTGGGAGGTCTGGTTAGTCAGCAAAACAATGTCTTTATTTATGTACTCAGAGCTAAAAATAAATTGAAACTTGGTTAATGAGCATTTTTGTGGGCCCTTAAATTTTTTACTTCAAATCTTGCTTATATTTAATTCGTATTTATGGTAACTATAACATAATAATATGACAATAGAGAGTAAACATATGGTCATATCAATAAATATAACAGAATAACTCATCTATTAATAAAATTATTTTCAGATTGTTTTGCAAAGCACAAGCAAACTATACAGTATATAAGAGATACACTGGGAACAAAATGTTACAGAAAAGCTAAAAATAAAGATATGGGAAAATGCAAACAGCAAGAAGTCAGGTTTACCCTGACATTAGACAATGTATAGTTCGTGTCAAAAAGCATTAACTAAGACAAAATACTCTTTATAATGCTGACAGTTACAATTCTGAATGAAGTTACAAAAGTAAGGAATATGTATGCACCAAATAACACAGTAGCCACCTTCATAAAAAAGATGCTATAGGACATGCAAAGATAAATAAAACACTAATAATAGAAGGGTTGAACATATCTCTCTCAGTGCAGGACACACCAAAGAGACAACACACTTTCCATACAGGAATTTCTTCCTTGAATTTCTCAGGAAATTTATCTTTTTCCAAATCATGAGAAAATTCAGTTGAGAAAATGGAAAAAAAATCCTCCTTTGAGAATCAAAGCTTAATAAATATCGCCACATTACTAATTTGAAAGATCTAATGACATAAGTCGAAAGGAAGAGCTGGAAACGGTGACACGTAGAGTTAGAGGTTAAGGCATTTCCTGGATCTTCACGGGAACATGTAGGTGAGAAGTTGTAATGATCTAGTACTTGTAGCCATTGTCATTTTCTGACAATATCTGTCTTTAGACCATTTACACTTTATGTAATTCATATGTTTGGATTTCTGGATCATATGGTAGTTCTATTTTAAATTTCCCGTCTTTGAGGTCCGTTCATGGTCCTAACTGACTGTAGGTCTATAGAAATCATATACACATCCCAAGCTGGCCTGTGGAAGAAATAAGAGAGACACAAGAAGGTCCCTGTTCCAGTGGATGAGCTCTCTAAGGAGCCTTGCCCATGTCCTGCACAACACTTCCACTTACATGTTATTGTTCAGAACTCAGTCACACGACCACATCTCACTACAGGGGAGTCCGGAATTGTAGTCATTTGTCTGACACATTGCTGTCCCAAATAATGTAGAGTTCTCTCACTGGGGAGGAGGCGGACACCAGATGTGGCAGTAGGTAATCAGTAGTCTCTGCCATAGCCAGAGCTGCCAGAAACAAGGATAGAGATTTAACAAATGTAAATAATAAGATTATAATATTCTTGGAGATTGAGATAAATGTTCTTAATAGTTCTTAATGTTTTTTAGTTGCCTTACAGATCCACTGTATAAAAAGAAGATAGAAAAATGTGAAAAGTTTGTCTCCCTCTCACTTCTGTGACCCAGCTAGCCAGTTCTCCTTCCTAGAGGCAACTGTTTCTGGTGACCAGTGTTTCCATTATATACTAGAAATATTGTATGAAGTGTGTTTTTTAAAGTTAATCTTCGTAAGTTCAAATGTTACTGGTGTAGGGCATGAATCAGATATGCCCTTAGTGTGGTGGATAGGAGTGGCGTTATGGAAAGACAAGTTGCAGATGGGAGAATGTATGTGAATCATCTGGAGATATGGAAAACAGAGGATCATTATCCCAGATCCCTCTATCATCTACCTGTATTCTGAAACTGGTTCGGAAGCATTCTTCTGTCTTTCTTTACTGGGCTAGCCTCGGTGTGGGGATTCCTCAGTATGTGAGTAACGAATACTGTGGGGTGATCACTGCTAACTCACTTGTAGCATTTTCATGAAATGGCATAACTGATCAAGAAAAGAGCTGGGTCTTCCCGTTACTCTTAAGAGAAAGTCTAAAACCTTACCTGGCTAACAAGGGCTTGCCTGCTCTGGTTCCTGCCTGTGTTCCCAGTGTCATCTTCCCACATTTTCATTCTTTTTTTATCATTCTTCCCACATTTGATGCAGTTTCCTTCTCCACGCTTTTTCCAAGACTCCAAGCGTTTCTGCATCAGTGTTTATGCCCCTGCTGTTGCCTGCACTACCACCCCAGTTGTTTACCTGGTCACCTCCTACTCTTTTACATGTCCTTCAGATCTCATTTTAACACCACTGCTAAGTGAACTCTTCTCTTTTAACCCCCAAATTAAGGTAGATCTTAAGCTTTGCCTTTTCTTTCCCCTGTGCTTAGCACATTGTTATTTTATAGTTATTTGTTTAGCTATTTGTTTAATATCCCGTTAAGCTCTCCAGATCGTAAGCTTCATGAGGCTGTGGACCATATTTGACGTGTCACTGTTTCATTGGTTTAGTGCCTATAAGCCTTGTAAGCTTTTATTCAGCAAACACTTGAATAATATTTGGTGAATGTGATGATTAATTTTTATGTGTCAACTTGACTGGGCCACTGGGTGCTCGAACATTTGGTCAAACATCATTCTGGGTATGTCTGTGAGGGTGTTTCTGGATGAGATTAACATTTGAATAGGTGGACTGAGTAAAGCAGACTTCCCTCCCTAATGTGGGTGGGCCTCATCCCATCTGAATAGAACAAAAGGGCTGACCCTCCTGTGAGTAAGAGGGAACCCCTCAGGCCTCACTGTCTTCAAGCTGGGACATCAGTTTTTTCCCTTGAACGAAACATTGGCTCTTCCTGGGTCTTGAGCCCACTGGCCTTCAGGCTGGAGCTGTCCTCTCAGCTGTCCTGGTTTCTCAGGCCTTTGGACTTGGACTAGTGCCACACTGTTCACCCTCCTGGGTCTCCAGCTTGTCCACTTCGGATATGGAGACTTGTCAGCCTCCGTAATTGCATGAGCCAGTTCCTTATAATAAATTTCTTGATATATATATGATATATATATACATGCATCCTCTTGGTTCATTTTCTCTGGAGAACCCTTACCAATACAATCAGCTTCACAGTCTCCCATAAAGTAACTGAGAGGGCAGAGAACATTTCTGGAAATCTCCTCTGTCGATCTGAAGTAAGAAAGCCATCTTGTGGCCTTCCTGGGAATATCATGTTGGTAAGTGAAGTAGATCCCTTAGGAAACTGCTTCATAGTTCTCTGCAACAGTTCTTAATGTATTTTGTGACAAAGTCCGCTTTGGAAATTTAGTGAAGTCCGTGGACTGGACTCCTTAAAGCACTGGTTTTAAATAAATAGAATACATAGTGTTACAAAAGAAACCAATTATAATGAAATATAGATATAAAAATATTAGGAAGTAAATGTGTGATATTGTAAGATATATTCTTTATGAAAGACTTAAATAGCAAGATGATATATTTCAATATGGTCGATTTAAAATAAAATTTTATTTTTTAAAGAAGTCAGTATGAAGGTCCTTAGACTTATATCTAAGCATATCAGTATACTCCTTAGACTTACTGTGTTGCCATGAATTCATGTTTGCTGGTGAAGTATGCATGTAAATTTAAAGCATATAGATTATTGCAACCTATAATTCACCAAAAATGTACGAAACAGACACCTACAACAAAGAATTATCTGGCCCACGATGTCGCTACTGCAGAGGTTGAGAAACCCTGGTTTAGATGAAGATACTTTAAAATACCCCACAAGCTTTGGCGCTCATGGTGATATGTAGATATCTTTTTTGTCAAACTAAGTTGATCTTGATGCCTGGTTTAAAGTCAATTTAAAAAGGTATTAATAGTGGATTAATATAATTGAATAATATTCTACTGTATGAGTGGAAAACTCAGTTAATATGTGAGAGATTTCAAATCATGGGTGCTCTGTACTACTGCAGATCTAAAAAGACCTTAGTTTGGAATTTGAATTGGGGGGATTGGTTATTCAAAATAGAATTACATAGAACTGAAAAGTTGTTTCAGATTCATATATTTATTCATCCATTTGTTTGTTTAAGATTTGTTGAGTCCTTGCTCCGTCCTGACGGTATTACAGGTGCTGGCATACAAATACGAGTAGCATAGTGCGTGTCCTCTAGAAGCACCCAGACTTCTGGGGACGGGAGCAGTTTAGAAGGAACCATGAGGTATGGGAAGCTCCATGATAAAGTAGGTGGTGGTGTGGGAGCACGGTGGGGCACGTTCCACTAGTCCAGAGAGAAGGAGGAAGGGCCTTCTTGAAGGAGATCATTCAGGAATAGGCAGGGGGCGTTTACAAATTCATGTGTAATTTAATTGGCAATTAAACGTTTTGAATTGCTGTCTAATTTTCATACTCTGTAGATTCTTCTATTACCTCAAAGAGTTAAAGCAAATGAAGGCACAATTGATAATTGTAACCGTCACCTTTCTGGTTCACTATATGAGTAATCACTATACATGCTATTTTAGGCATATTTAGAGGATTTTGTGTGAGTCGCACATATAAGATTTTTTAGAATAATGTAAATGTGCATGTGATTACCAGGGACTCGACTGGCAACCAGTATTTCCCATCTGGTTTGGATTATTCATACACCTTTCAATCCAAGATCTTTGATTTGGCTTTTTTGTCATCTGTGTATGTTGGTAGTTTCAGTTGTTTACGAAGAATTACCAGCCTGCTTATTTAACAGGTACTTTTCTCTACTGGTTTCGTGACTTTGTGAAATTTGCCTTAAAACTTCTTTGGGGACGATAGCACTCCATCTTGCTGAAAGGATTTTGAAATCTTATGAATGATTTTAAGAGTTATATTTGGAAAATGTAGTGTTGACATTGGTGGTTAACAACTTCTCAGCCTTATAAGGAATCTATAAAGATCAGTAATCTGACTTTTAAGTGAGAAATACTTAAATTATTTAATTAAATCTCTCATCCAATATTTTAAAAATCCATTTGGTCTCTTGGATAGAGGTGTTCTTTCTTTCTTTTTTTTAAATTAAGCAAATATGTCAGAAACTACAAAATAGTTATACTTGCTTATATCCAATAATACCTAGATGAAATAATTTTTGGGTGTTATGAAGTTATGATATTTTACTGTAAGTTCTAGGGTAGCTAGAGCCATATATATTTTAGATATATTTTTAGAATCATTACTTCTACCAATTTAAATTACTTTCTATCAGATATGAGTAAAAATTGCTATGTAATGAAACCAAATATTTTTTTCTTAATGAAGCTGTTGTTACTATATTATTGTTTTTAAATAATTTATTTTTTGCCTCTTAAAGGAGACTATCACTAGAGAATTTGTACAGCTGAATGCATTCAAAATCATAATTTTTATACGATTATTTTCTGATATAAATTTTACCTTGGAAATGTGTATTCCATCTGGATGATTTTTGGAGACTTTTTTTGTTTTGAGGAAGATTAGCCCTGAGCTAACTGCCACCAATCCTCCTCTTTTTTCTGAGGAAGGCTGGCCCTGAGCTAACATCCGTGCCCATCTTCCTCTACTTCATATGTGGGACGCCTACGACAGCATGGCGTGCCAAGTGGTGCCATGTCCACACCCGGGATCCGAGCCGGTGAACCCCGGGCCGCCGAAGTGGAACGTGCGAAACTAACTGCTGCGCCACTGGGCCGGCCCCCATCTAGCTGATTTTTTTTTTAAGAACTGAAGTTGCATAACACTAGGAAAATTCTAAATGTTATTACCTATATTGTCAGTTAGAATCTAAAGAAAATCAATTTCAAAGAGCAATTTTTGGCACTCTGGAAGACTTAGGAGTCCTCCAGAAACCCTTCAGTAGAATGTGTCCAGGGCAAATTAGTATTACTTTTCTTTCTGTAGATATAAAATATGCACATAAACTATGTTAATACATTTGAACATAATATGCACATAAACTATGTTAATACATTTGAACATACTGTGATATTTAAAACTAAAGCTCAATTTGATCCCTTTATTTAAGAAGAATAAATAATAAAAATATAAAGACCTCTCCTTTTGTACTCTTTACATATAAATAATTTCTCCCCAAAATTAACATTAAAATTAATTCTAAAGCATTTTTCGTATGAAAAAAATACCTTTAGGAGACATGTGCCATATTAGCTGTAATGTCACATTTATCAAATCTGTATGTAGTTAAGTTGAAATCATAAATTATGAAAAAAAAATCTGGTAAAGAATTCAAAGACAATGAAATTAGATTTTTAAAAAAGATATTTTAAAATTTGGAATGTGAAATATATCAATAATTTGCTAAGCAAACTTTTAGTCATTTTAATTATATTCTTTTCAAGTAAGGAGAAAATTAGCTGCTGAATTGACTTTTTATAGAATCTAATAAAATTCAATACAGTGAAATTCACTCTTTTTGGTGCACAGTCCTATTACTTTGACAAATGTACAATGTGTGTAACCAGCACCGCAATCAAGAACAGTTTCATCAAAAAAAATTCCCTTGTGCTGCCCTTCGTTGTCAACTCCTCTCTACTCCCAGGACCCGAGAACTACTGAATTTTTTATATCCTTATAATATTGCCTTTACCAGAATGTCGCCTAAATGGAATTATGCATATGCAGCCTTTTGAGTCTGGCTTCCTTCACTTAGCATAATGCCTTTGAGGTTCATCTGTTTCAGTAGTTTCTTTCTTTTTTTTTTTTTTGAGGAAGATTAGCCCTGAGCTAACTGCTGCCAATCTTCCTCTTATCACTGAGGAATACTGGTCCTGAGCTAACATCTGTGTCCATCTTCCTCTACTTTATATGTGGGACGCCTGCCACAGCATGACTTGCCAAGTGGTGCAGTGTCCACCCAGGATCCGAACCTGCGAACCCCGGAATGTGCGCACTTAACCGCTGCACCACCGGGCTGGCCCCTCTTTTTACTCTTGAGTAATGTATTATGTACAGATGTAGCTTAATTGTTTCAAGTTTTTTGCAATTATTGCTTTCCACTTGTTTCTCTACTCTTTTTAACCTTCTTTACTCACTTTTCTTCTCTGAAACATGTAATAGCAATTACATAGTTGTAGCAAATCATTAATTAATTAGTTAATCTAACACATTTTTGTGACTGCCTACGCAGTTGTGTTGATTGTCTACAAAGTGGCAGGAATTATTCTAGATATTAGGGATTCACCAGTTGAATGAAACATACAAACATCTTTGCCCTAATGTAACTATGGCTTCAAACATTAAAATTAATAAGTTCTGTTATCATAATAAATCATCATACATGTACAGATTACTTATCTTAAAGACTTTTGTGATTTAGACAATTTTTTTTTTTGCTGTTCAGCCTGATTATTTTTAGTCATTATTCAGGGGGAAAAGAAGGCAATCTCCTGAAGTTAATTGGAAACACTAAAGATGCTTAGTGCAGAATACAGAATATGTTTGTTCTGTTTTTAATGGTAGTAGTTTCTAATAAATTACTCAGGACAAAGTTTCCTTCTCAGTCCTGTTTTCTCCGTGCAAACATAGTTTCTAATATAAGTCTCTTGTTATGCCAGGAATTTTGTTTTCATTTCTGCTTGATAGTCTCGGTTTTCTCAAGAAGATACACGTAGATTAATTGGTAGGGTCCCGAAGAACAGTCATTCTGTGTGCTGCCCTCATCAGTGAAACATCATACTGTTCTGCTGTCGAGGGATCTGGTCCAAAAGGGTTTTTAAGGAGTAGAGAAAGTAAGAGACAGAAAAGGAGAAAACCAAGGTTGAACCTAGAGGCTATGAGAATGCTTTTAGGAATTAGAATTACAGGTGGTCTGGAAACCTGATACATGTATGGACGTCTAACTTTTCAACCACGTGAAAGACTCAGTAGAAGTCGAATGAAAGTTGGACGCTGGTTGCGTGCTTTGGGCGCACTCTCCTTTGGACAGCCCTGCAGGATAACCCGAAGGTGAAGAATGTTTGAAACAGATATATGTTACATCAGCCTTTAATAAGGAGAATGTATTAAGCTGACGTTTCCCTGTCAAATTTTAGACATAACTAATCTGTTTATAAATTTCTATAAAATCTCTCTCTATGATAATGTCTCTGTTAATATGAAAAAATGAAATATATAGCCAGGATTATTAAATGGTTCAAAATTCCACCTTCTGTTTCTCTGAATACTTTTTGGGAAGCTGCTGGTTGGTAAGAATCACACTGATGTGTCATTTTTAAAAAATTGTGGTTTAAATGAAATCATGCCATATGTATTTTTAAGTGTTCAAGGATTTTAAGATTTAAATTTACTTATTCACTGATTTTGTTTTTAATTCATAAAAGGTAGTAATAGAATATGAACCCAATTATAGGACTTTAACTTGGCCCAGTTCCCTAGATTTCTAAGCCCTAATTAAAAAAAAAATTTTTTTTAAAAGTTCAGTTGACGCTTTCCTATGTCTTGGGAAATTTGGCTAACAGTGTATGGGAGTTTGTAGTTACTAAGCATCAAAGGATATTGAAAAATATCTCCATGGCATCATCATTTACATGGCATACGACATGGGAGGCCTGTTAGATTTATGAATTCGTTTCAGACAAGACATTGGAAAATTTATGTAAAAAGACTGGCCAACTCTATCAATAAATGATTGCTAAGTGTCATTATTCAGTGAACGAAAGAGCATATGTTAGTACTTCTGACAATAAGCCTTATTCTCAGAATATTGATTGCTGTTTCTGCAGGCAGATTTTCAAGGCATAATATTCAAAAGCTTACTACTTCTTCACGTATATTCATGTATTTTGGGGACTTTAACTTTAGCCTAGCTCTTTCCCCATTTTTAATTTCTTACTTTTTCATTTCAAGTTAGAGGAAAATCTATCAAGTTTTCTTTTCTTTCTTTTTCAAATATATTACTTTCCATAATTGTGTTTCGTTCCAAGGAGTGATTTCATGACATTTTGATTTAAATGATCAGTCTCGCGGTAATATCTCCACAAGTGACGTGTGCCTTCCTTCCATTTTACAGTTACTTTTTCACACAAATATCTTTTTCTGATTACTTTAAATTTTAAACATAATTTTACCAGAATTAATATACTAATCCATTTCCCGAGCAACAATTTTATTGTTTTTTAAATTTTAATGTCACTAAAATTACATATTTAAAACTTTCTATTTTTTTAATGCAGCAAATTACTGAATTCTAATTATGTCAGGTACTGTTTTAAGCACTAGGGATGAAGCAGTGAAAACAACAGACAAAATTCCCTTACCTCATGGAGTTTGCATTCTGGTGTGGGAACACAGACCACAAATAAAGAAAAGAATGGCATGCAAAAGGTTCCAGCAACACCACAAGTGTCTCCTGGTGTGTCCTGGAACTCCTTAGGCAAAGGATGGACAGGATACACTCGGCTGTTGTTCTCCAGGCATCCAGAAGAGGGGGGTTGGGCCAGGCACAGCTGGCTGCCCTGGATTACCCTCGAGGAAAGGGACCATCCTGCTGTAGTCCACACATATGTTGGAGCTCCAGAGGACCCCTAACTGAGCAACAATGGGCACTTTTGCAGTCATGAGAGTGGCTGCGAGGGAGAAAAACATTTTGGAACTGGACACAGCTATGCTGATAGCATTTGGAGACCTTTTGAGAAGCCAAGATTGTGTACAGCTTCTTGCACTGGAGGTTCTGCAGCCATTGGTCCCAGTTAGCTCTTGCAGGCAACTTAGCACCACGAGGGGTTGTTCAGTGAGCAAACCTATTTGACTTTCTTCAGTCTGCCCCCCGACCCAGGAGCCTAATTAAACATAAGGCGTTCTATCAGTGACATGAATTAATGGGCCTATCAATATTAAACATTAGAAGAAAGAGAGTTGTTTATCCATTGACCTCCTCCTACTTTCTGGGGTCGGACATGTTCATTCCTCACCAATCAGGGTCTACCATCTATGCCTGGGGTGAACCAAATTATCTCTCCTTTTCCCAGAGTAAAAAACTTCCCAGAGACTCAGAAGTTGCTATTCTGCCATTGCAAGAAACTTTCAGGGGTAGAGAAGGATGGCTCTAGAATCACCCAATGCAAAGTTAGTGAACACATTCCTGCTCATTCCAGGTTGTCTAAGAAACAGCAGCAGCGGTCACAATGAGTGAACCCAACAGTCGTCACTTTTGCTAGACCCAAAGGAACAGCAGTCACAGTCTAGTCAAAGAGGCCTCTGGGGCTTCAGTATCTCCAGGGAGAGTCCTCTCCAGGGGGGCTGCTAATCCCAATCTTCCAGATTAATGACTGCTGGGGTTTCTCTGCTGTTACTTCCCCTTGTATTCTATCCCAGCAAATCTCTTAGGTCCATTCTGGATTTTCACATCAACCCATCAGTTCTATTTTGTTTGCTTATTTTCAAGCCTCATAGTTTGTAATACTCTTGTTTTATACAGTCAGCGTTCATGTAAACTGATAGCATAGGCATAATAGGTTCGAACGGCCTACTGGTGAGTCTGGAGGGACGATAAAGAGGAGGGAGCATTTGCGGTAAGGCTTCAAGGACGGAGAAGCGGGGAAGAAAGACACTCTTGACGGTGGTGTCATGGAAGAATAAAACAGTGTGGCATGTTCAGGCCATGGTGGGAGGTTTTGTGTGGCTAGGACTGTGTAAGGATAGTAGGAGAAAACTTGCGAGAGGAGTACTGAAACAGGAGTCTCAATCATATATGGCATTTCCTGACCTATTTTATGGGGAGAAGCATAGCAGGTCATAGGTGACCTACTTATGTCTATAATTTTAAAGTCTCTTAAATAACCCATTCATTTTTATATTTAATGACGGTAATAATGATACTTATATCTTTTATTTCCATGTCTTCAAATCGTTTCCTTCTATCCATTACCTAATTTCATCCTGATAGTGTCTGAGTGACACAGATTGGAATATATCCTAATTTTCTAATATTTAAAGATGAGGAAACTGAGGTATCAAGAGATTACATGATCTACATGTCTAATCGAACAGCAAATAGCCATGTTTAGAGTAATGCCAGATCTTCAGATTTTTAATTCCATATACTTCTTGGATTTTATTTGTGTCTACATATGCTTTTTGTCTTTTCCCCCCTCAAATTCTTGTGTTTTTCTTTCCTCCATAGGACTTAGCTTTCACCCTGGAGGAGAGACAGCAGTTGAACATTCATGGGTTGTTGCCGCCTTCCTTCATCAGTCAAGATATCCAGGTCCTTAGAGTCATTAAGAATGTGGAACGTCTGAACTCGGACTTTGACAGGTAACCTATTCCTGAAGGTGGCTTTTATATTTCTCGTAGGCAGTTGTCTAGTTTGTTTTTCAGTGGATGAGAGAGTTAAAATATTTGGTGATTTTGAAAGAGGAATCAACTTTGAAGAGAAATTGTCTGTAAATATAGTGATGATTTAAAAAACTTTACCCTTGGTAGGAACATTTGAATAAAATAAAATTTTCTAAACTACAACCTCAGAGAGGCTACTTTTCTCTTGTGATAAAATCGTTGCTATAAAGGTGAATTATCAGGAAATGTCATCCTTGACAGAGCAAAACAGGTTAAAGGGGTTTTTAGTCAGACTTTAAGTACATTGTAGTGAAAGAACACTTTTTCAACTTCCAAGCTTGGTTCTTACTTTGTTTAGAATTCAGTTTCTGTTTGCATGAAGATGAAGGTGACATTGTTCCCTACCTTTGGAATTAGCCCCGGGTTGGAATTCTGGCTGTATCTCACCAGCGTTGGGGCCTTGAGCAAACCATGACAACTATTGCAATGACACTGTATGTGCCTCGCCCTCTGCTTTTGACTCTGCCCTTTGTTAGTAAGCTGCTGAACCTCTCCAAACCTCAGGCTTTTCATTTGTGGATTGAAGAGAATAATTGTTATTTGAAAATATTCTTGCAAAGGTTAGAAGGTATAGCTAACCCAATACCTAATGAGTATTTGTATTAGTCAGGATTCTCCAGAGAAACAGAATCAACAGGATGTACACGTGTACACACCCTGTTGGTTGTGTATAAGTACAGATACAGATAGATAGATTGATTGATTTTAAGGAATTGGCTCACGTGACTATGGAGGCTGATGAGTCCTAAATCTGTAGGTAGGCTGGCAGGCTGGAGACCAAGGGAAGAGTTGCAGTTTGAGTCCGAAGGCAGTCTGCTGGCAGAATTCCTTCTTGCTGGGGGGTTCAAGAGAATAATAATAATAATCATGGAGTAGCAATGTAGTTTCCCCTTGGTAGTTAGAATCAGTCACCCCAGCCAGCACAGTAATTCCTTTCTTTGCCTGTTGATTCGGAGGCATGTGGTGCCCAAAGTGGCTAGTCTTAACTTTCAGTTCAGCAGAATCATGTTTCCCGGGGGAAACTTTCCTCCCTTTCAAACTAAAACTTCTAGGTTAACAGAGCATAAGGTCTCAGGGACAAGAAGCAGAAATTTTTCTAGTCAGTTACCAGGAGTAATAGTGAGTAGTGCCACTTCCAGTTCTACCCCTGGTTCCTGGACCTGTGAACCCTGGCTATGGGAGATTATATTGGACACTGATTCAGAGCATATATAGCCTCCTGGAGAACCTTGCCCAGCTTTGCAAGGTGTTGCCCCCTGGTGTTGTAACTGAGTCTTCAGAAGGCCATTCCGCCATTCTGTCAAGCCAGCTGCTTCAGAATGGTGGGGAACAGGGTAAGACAAGTGAATTCCCTGAGGATGGGCCCATTACCACACTTCATTTGCTCTGAAGTGAGTTCCTTGATCAGAGCAATGCTATGTGGAATACCGTAATGGCGGATAAGGCATTCTGTAAGTCCTCAGATGGTAGTTTTGGCAGTAGCGTTGTGTGCAGGGAAAGCAAATCTGCATCCAGAGTAAATGTCTGTCTATTCCAGTAAGAACAAACATGCCCCTGCCATGGTGGAAGCAGGCCAATGTAAGCAGCTGCCACCAGGGAGCTTGCTGATCACCGCATGGAATGGTGTCACATTTGACACTTGGTGTTGGTCCCTGCTGCTGGCAAACTGAGCTTTAGCAGTGTCCATAGCCAGGTCAGCCTTGGTGAGTGGAAGTCTGTGTTGCTGAGCCCGTGGATAACCTCTGTCCCTGCCAAGGCTACTTTTTATTTTTTTGCTGAGGAAGACTTGCCCTGAGCTAACGTCTATTGCCAATCTGCCTCTTTTTTTTTTCACTTGAGGAAGATAGCCCTGAGCTAGCATCTGTGCCACTCTTCCTCCACTTTATGTGGGTTGTCGCCACAACATGGCTAATGAGTGGTGTAGGTCCCTACCTGGGATCTGAACCCACGAACCTGGGCTGCCAAAGTGGCGTGTGCCAAACTTAACCACTATGCCGCAGGGCTGGCCTCCATGGTGACTTTTTTCCTGAGCGCATGGGTCATGACAGGGGCAGGTGGGGAAAGAGGCTGATTCAGTTTGTCTGCTGTATATGTTTGCTTCTTCTTGAACTCCTTCACAATCCATGTCACTTGTTCCTTAAGTCCTTCCTTCAGCCTCTCATGCTTTTACTTTATATTCTTTTCCTGGGCCATTTTATCAGCTGCCTCCTAAGAGCTGTGACTTTCATGTTTTTGCCACAGTCTGTTCCTCAGGGATTTCTTGAGCATCAGCTGAATGTCAGGTGTTTTTTTATGTATTGGGATTATAAACAATGATCTCTGCCCTCACGGAACTTAGGTAATATTTTGAAAAATTATTAAAAAATACTAAATAGTACAATAATAAGTAAATTATTTAATATGCTAGAAAGTGACAGGTACAAATAAAAAAAGAAAATGTTGAGTAGGATGAGAGGGACTGAGAATGCTGAGGGTGGTGTGGTCAGTGCATTGTTAAAGTGGGTGATAAGGATGGACTTCATTGAGAAGGTGACTTATGAGCAAATAATCAAAAATAGTGAAGCAGTTAGCCATGAAGAAACGTGAGGAGCAGCGTTCTTTAGTTGGTATCTTCAAGAATCGGCAGGGAGACCTGTGTCTGGAGCAGGAGCCAGGGAAGAATGGTGGGTTGGGAGAGGAAGTTAGCGAGGTAATGGAGGACAGGTTATGTATAGCTTTGGAGGGCACTAGAGACTTTTGCTTTTACTCTGAGTGAGAAGAAGAGCCATTCAAGGTTATGAACACAAGATCAGCATGATCTGAGCTATGTTTCAAGAATTCTGGCTGCAATGCTGAGAATGGAGTGTAGGCTGGAAGAATTTTTAGGAGACTGTGACAATAATCCAGGCAAGAGATGATGGGGATTTAAATCTAGGGTGATAGCAATGAAGGCGTTCAGATTTCGCATGTATGTTGAAGGTAAAGCTGAGATAATTTCCTAATATATTAGAGAGGAGTGTTAGAGAGCTTTCAAAGAAGAGGAGAAAACAGCAAAGAAACAGAAAGGAATGACTGGTGAGATAGAAGGAAAACCAAGAGAATATGATGGTGTGGAAGTAAGTAAAGAGTGTATTGAGCTCTAGGGAAATGCCACCTGCATCAGATGTTCTGATGCGTAAAATAAGATGTGGTCTGAGAATCGATCATTGTGGAAGTCATCTTCGCTAAATCAATTTTAGCAGGTCCAAAAGTCTTTGTCTTCTTCCCAAATGTTAAATTTTTGGGTTCGTATACCTTATCTACTTGCCAAGCCTTAGAATCCTTGTATCTCTGACTCCACAGTCTGAGCATTTTCAACTATTCCAGGAAATGGAAATTGATCCAAAAAGGCTGGTAAGATTGTTAAGTACAATTTTGCAAGATTCTTTTAAGTTGTACAGCAGTTTGAGTTTTATTCTATAAACCATTGAAGGTTACAGGTAACATGATAAGGTTAATGTTTAGAAAGATAACTCTGGGTCAGAAATGCCTCTAGAAAGAAAAAGGCTGTTTCATACAAATAATGAGTCCCTTGAACTTGCCCCCCTTAGTAATTTTTAGGGTCGGTGCCACATTCCATACTCATTTTCGGCCTGTTATTTCCTTTGGTTATTGAGCAAGTTACAGGATGAAGTCTTTCTATTTACTTAAGTTAATGGATCAACTATATCTACAGTAGTGTTTTCCTCTGTCTTTCACTTTAAAATAGAGTTAAAGTCTTTTCAAATATTAAATGAAACTACAGTATTTCAGCAATGATTTTAACATTTGAATGATACTAGCTGGGGTATGTGGTTCTTCATTCTTCAAGGTGTTTAAGAATATTTCTAGTCTTTTTTGATCAGATGTTTTCTATGTGACCTGAAAAATACTTCATACTGTGTTGAAAAATGTTTAGATTTCTAAGCAACTATTTCATAACTTTGCATTTAGGTCTAATTACATCCATCTCCACAGGTATCTTCTCTTAATGGATCTTCAAGATACAAATGAAAAGCTCTTTTACAGAGTGCTAATGTCTGACATTGAGAAATTCATGCCTATCGTTTATACCCCCACCGTGGGTCTGGCTTGCCAGCAATATAGTTTAGTATTTCGGAAGCCCAGGTATGTAAACTTTTATTTTAAATACAACTTGTTGTGTCTTTATTTATTTATTTTTTTGTAGTTTTTGAAATAATTAAAAAAATTATTGAATGAAATTGAAGTTTGGAAAAATCTAAATCAAACTTCATTTGAAAGAACATTAACTATAAATATGCAACATTAAAAAGTATAGTATTTTCTTTCTAGATTTAAGATCGTGGGGAAGTACTTATTTATAAGCCAATTTAGATTTCCTTTTACAGACAATAAATTAACTTGTTTTTTGTCTGGAAAGAAAGTAATTGATCATAATTAAGCTTGTCTTTGAGATGTTAATTACCACTGTTATGTATACATTTTACAAGTTAAAACAAAGATTCCAAATTTTTCTGAAAATGAGTATATTATTTTCTAAATTCAGAGTTGGCATTAAAGTAGTTCTTTTGTTGCTTTCCTTTAAGTGAAATAGTAGTCACCTATAAAGATATATGAAGTATAGAATATAATTTTTCTAAATCCGTAGCTTTACATTATTCATCATATTACTTTAAATACTTTTGAAGCAAGGAACAATTGAAATAAATAAATATTAATACTTTTAACAGCAGCAACAACAAAAGCTCAAGTTGAATATATTTCTGCTAGTTCTGAAATTAAAGATAGAAAAGAAATGTTTATAAGTTTATACCACGAATTTAAAAACCTATTGAAAGTGCCATCATTGAAAGGAATATTTCTTTGAAATGTTTATGGAAATTCTAACTTTTCTATGAGCTTCTGAGAAATCCTAACAACCACAAGAAATGTAGAAGAGCTTAGCTCAAAGCATTTGGGTTGAAGTTAACGTAGCAATCTCAATAGCAACAATTATTTTTTGAGCACTTACTATGTACTAGATGATTTTCTAAAGGCTTGGCATACATTGATGTACATATAAATCTAAGAGCAGAGGGGACAGACAGGGAAATAAACAGTAAGTAAATTGTCTAGAATGTTCAAAGATAATAAGCGTTATGGAGAAAGAAAGAGTGGGGCAGGAATAGGAGGACCCAGAGTGTCAGTTGCCTTGTGGGGGGCGGGGGGGCAGTTGCAATTTGAAAGAGTGGACAGTGTAGGCCTCATTGGAAGGTGGTATTAGAGGAGTGAGAAGGGGTCATGTAGACACAAGGGGAAACGTGCCAGGCAGGAGGAATGGCCGTGCCAAGGCCGGACATGAGAATGTGCCCGGAGATGGAGAGCTACTGAGAGACCAGTGTGGCTGGAGTGGAGCTGGAGGAGGTGGAGTAGGAGGTGAGGTCACAGGTGCAAGATGAACGGGAGGGGACAGAACCTGTGGTTTTTGCAGGCTATTTTAAAGAACCGTGGCTTTTCCTGTTAGTTAAATGGGTAGAAGAATCAGGTAGGCTGGTTGGCAGTGAGAGATGATGGTGGCTCAGAGTGGGAGGGTAGCAGTGGAATTAGGGGTAAGAGTTCAGATTCTGGATAAAGATAAAGAAATCACGAGGATTTCCTGTTGGATTGGAGGCTTCCTAGAGCAGTGGTTAAGAGTATTGACTCTGGAGTGGATTACCTTTTACTTAGTTTTACCACTTGTTTTAGTTTTGAATAAATTATTTAATCTTTCTGTGCTTCAGTTTCCTCCTCTGTAACATGGGGATAATACTAAAGCCCACCATCCTTTATCCACCTTTTTTTTTTTTGCTGAGGAAGATTTGCCCAGAGCTAACCTCCTTGCCAATCTTCCTCTGTTTTTTAGTATGTGTGCTGCCAGCACAGCATGGCTGCTAACAGAGCAGTGTAGGTCCATGTCCGGGAACTGAACCCTGGGCCACCAAAGTAGACTGTGCTGAACTTCACCACTAGGCCACTGGGGCTGGCCCTATCCACATTTTTAAAATCTGAAACTTTGAAAACCAAAACATTTGAAAAATCTCATTTGGGACAAAACCTGGTCTATCTGAACCCATTTGGTGGCAAAACTTGAACTAATTCACATGAGGATATTTTATAGTATTTATCTGATTGTATCATTTGTTTTTTTAAGAAGTATTAATATATTTGATTACAGGGGCGTTGTCAGAAATAAATAAGTTAGATAGATAAAGGAGAGAAGGGAATGGGAACAGGTGAGGCAGAAGGTAGCAGAGCGTTTGTAGCAAAATGCTCACAAATGTTGAAACTAGGTGGAGGTATTCTTTCAACTTTTCCGCTGTATTTGAAATTTGAGTAAAGGAATGCTTTGTTAACAGAGAAAGTAAAATTTCTAAAACCATTTATCTATGATCTCTTTATGACAGTTTTCTTCATGTTGATTTTGTGTGTGTGTTTGTGTGTGTGTGAGGAAGATTTTCCCTGAACTAACATCCGTTGCCAATCCTCCTCTTTTTTTGCTTGAGGAAGATTTGCCCTGAGCTAACATCTCTTGTCAATCCTCTTCTTTTTTTGCTTGAGGAAGATTAGCCCTGGGCTAACATCTGTGCCAGTCTTCCTCTATTTTTTTGTATGTGGGGTGCCTCCACAGCATAGCGAACGAGTGGAGTAGGTCTGCACCTGAGATCGGAATCTGCGAACGCAGGCTGCCTAAGTGGAGTACACGAAACTCTAACCGCTTGGCCACAGGGCCACCCCCCTTCATGTTGATTTTTAACATGTATACTTTATTAACCTTTTGATGACCTTGAAGTTTCTTTTTGTTTGTTTTGCTTTTTTTTTGCTGAGGAAGGTTTGTCGTGAGGTAACATCTGTTGCCAATCTTCCTCTTTTTGTATATGAGCTGCTGCCGTAGCATGGCCACTGACAAGTGGTGTGGGTTTGCACCCAGGAACTGAATCCGGGCCACCAAAGCAAAGTGCACCAAACTTAACCACTAGGCCACCAGGGCTGGCCCTGGAAGTTCTTTAGCAGAGCAATTCTCATGGCTTCTCCCATGATTGTAAAAAAAGGAACTTGTGTGAAAATGTATGTGGCATATATTTAGACATTGTATTTAATTAGAAAAGAAATTGTGATTGCGTTTGAGTAATGTTGGATCCTTCAGGCATCAGTTAACACATAGGTATTCTTTGTTTTTTTAAGCCAAAGTTGACAAATGTCTATTAAACCTCTCCTACTGCAACAGCAGGCATTCTAAGACATTCAGGCAGTGAGCAGGAGGATGATCCCTCTTACTATATTTGCTTTATGGATTTGGCAGTAGCAGTTAGGGACGTAATTAGTGAAAGTGGTGGGTTAATACAATACTGAGCTTACTGTAGCTGCAAACACGTGTATCTTTTGATCTCATACTTTTTCATTTATCTTAATCATATGATACTTTTCTGTAGATAGATATTTATTTTTCATTTGGGATATGGCGTTAAAATCTGGCTAGGTATCCAAAAATGAATTCTTATATGAATAACTCTACTTCCAAAATATTTTTCCTAAGGTATGATGCTGGAATATCCATTTATTGGTTTTGTGTGGAATTTCTTTTCTCTTTGGCATAGATACTTTGTGTAGGTTTTTCAAGATGTCGTGGATAATGATTTTTAAGAATGTTGTTGAATTCGCTTGGAATAACTCATTCCCATGTGCCCATAATATTTTAATTCTTGCAGAATTTCCAATATTTGGTAGTACAATATGTTTACGTCAGCACAACTAATTGTGGCTAATTTGTAGATAGAGGTATGATTTTTGGAAGCTAGAGACAATTCTTTTTGTATTTTTGTAGAGCCCTGAGCCTATTGTGTTACTTAAATTACTTGCATTCTGTGAAACATTTTTTTAAAAGAAAACTTTTGTGCAAATTGATAATGCAGGTAGGTGTAGAGGACAGCTAAAGCAGATTTACGTCATTTCTTTGGAAGTATTTCTTCCTGCTATATTTTACACTACATTTTCCAAGAATCTCTCCCTCTCTCATGAGTTCTTATTAACTACGTATTATTTTACCATGCCCTTGGTATTAATCACGTGCCTACGTTTGATATTTCTAATGTTCTATCAAAGTACTCTTAGTCTCTTTTTAAAATTTTTTTGAGGCATAATTGACAGATAATATTATATTAGTTTCAGGTGTACAGCATGCTGATTTGATATTTGTATATATTGCAAAATGATCACCACAATAACTCTAGTTAACATCTATCACTATACATAGTTACAAAAATTATTTTTCTTGTGATGAGAACTTTGAAGATGTCTCTTAGTAACTTTCAAATATGCAATGCAGTGTTATTGACTATGGTCACCAGGCTGTGTATTACATCCCCATGACTTATTTATTTTGTAACTGGAAATTTATACCTTTTGACTCCCATCACCTACTTTGCTCATCCCGCACTCCCCACCTCTGGCAACTACCAATCTGATCTCTATATCTGTGGGTTCAGTTTTTGTTTCCCTTGTTGTCTTTTGTCGGCATTTTGTTATTCATTTACTCCCAACTAGATTGTAAACATCTAGAGAGAAGGCATCATATTTTATAAATTATTCCTGTATTTCCCATGGTGTTTAAACTTGGAGCCTGGTTGGTGCTGAATTAATATATGTTTGCTACCTCATAGAAATAGTAACTTAATATTACTCTATTCAGCCACTCACATAGAATCAAGCTGTAAGGAAGTAAAATTTAGATTAAATATAGACAATAAAACTTTACACTCATATTATGCTCCTTTCATCTACTCATCTTTATGGAGTAGGTCACTGATAGGATTTTGGCAAAAAGGATTAGCTAATGAAACAGTTTGTTGATGATAGTTTTTTAAAAAAGCATTCCCCAGTTCTGATCTGACTAGTACCATTATTGATTTGCCAAAAGCTAAGGTGAAAAAAGAATTCAGTGCTCAACTTAATTGAAGAAAACCTGAATTAAATAAAATTAAACAGGATTCTTTGCTGTAAGAGTTCTCAGAATAATACCTATTTTGCAAGATTTTTGGAGGATGGGATTAGATTTAATATAGATGATATATGTAGCATGACTCTTGGTACAAAGTAGCTGTTCCCAAGGAGTGGTTATTACAACTGATACTATAAGTCCCAGGTTTCTTGATCACTAAATGGATGATGGTATCATTTATCGAGTTTTAGAGTAATGGAATATGTAAGGGAAATAGAAAGTTCTTTTCAGGACACGTTGAGTTTTTTTTTGAGGAAGATTAGCCCTGAGCTAACATCTGCTGCCAATCCTCCTCTTTTTGCTGAGGAAGCCTGGCCCTGAGCTAACATCCGTGCCCATCTTCCTCTCCTTTATATGTAGGACGCCTACCACAGCATGGCTTGCCAAGCGGTGCCATGTCCGCACCCGGGATCCTAACCCGTGAACCCTGGGCCAACAAAGCAAAACGTGCCCAGGATGTGTTGACTTTTAAAAAGGTCTTTGGGACTTCCAAGTAGGGGGAATCTAGTAGGCAATTAAATGTATGGACCTGAAACTTAGTAGATAATGTACTTAAAGTTCCTAGTATTTTAACTCACGCATTCTGTGTGCTACACAAATGGTACCTGTTTTGATTTTGACAATGATGAAGATTCTCAACAAGACTAATTGTCAAAGAGAATCAGTCAATAAGAAGATGTTTTGGTTTTTGGCTTTATTTTTTCCCACAAACTTCCTAGACAAATGCATAAAAGGAACTATTAAGATGAACCAAAGCAAAATACTGAAATAGTTTTTCTACATTTTTGATTTGTCTGTATGCATAGTTTCTTTGGAATTCCAAAAAGGACTTGGAGTAGAGTATTCACTATTTAAATTGTGAGCTTATTTCAAATAATAAGCTCTCCTTATTATTCCGTGTGCAATTTCATTTGAGGGCGTATGTCTAGTAATATAGAAATGGCCATAATTATGACCGTGATTAGACCATGATTAGACATGGAGATTGTTTACTCATACAGAAACACGGTTTCTGCAGGTGTGCCAAAAGTGCAGCAAACTTTGTAGTCTTATAGGGCGAAAACGTCAGTTTTAATTGATATTCGGTTTGTGAAATAGCGTAAGAAAAGAAGATTAAAAGGAATGAATCTAAAAAGAAACCTTCCCAAAGCTAATACTCCTTTAACCCTAAGAATGTTCTCATTATATAGTGCATATTATAATTATAACTATCAAATGAGCAGTTAATAGAATGGAAACTTTCATATTGTTCTTGTTTTATAAATTTTCTCATTTTAAATCTAGCTGGTTTTCTTAAACATAATCTGTTTTTACTATGCACTATACAGGTATATGATGGCAATTTTACTTTTAAGTTAGAAGCACTTCAGTAACTCAGTGAGTAATTATAAATAAAGAGGGTTTAAGTTGCTTATGGAAAAGAAACATGATTTCACAGCCAGTTTTAGTAGCTGTCGGTGAAATGTTTACCCGTTGAAGTGGGCTGTGGCACTCTCAATAGTTTCGTGCTAGTTGGTACTGGGCATTGTGATGTAAACTGCCAAGTGATCTGGTGCCCAGGGGTTAGCTGGCATCTCTTGCTCTCCTGGGTCCGCTCACTCCCAGAGCTCTGGGTGTTTCTGGGAAGGGTTGAGTGGAGGTCCTAAACCTCTCAGTAGTCCTGGATACCAGAGCTGCCCAGGTGAACCAGGACTATTCTTCACTGGATTTGGCTTTCTTCAGTGAAGCCACTTTAGAATCTTTAGAAATATTTAGGAGACTTTGGAGGACCAGGGAATATTTTTGGCTTATAGCTCTGGTTTAGTTTGTAATTTTTATTTTTACTGTATTAGAATTTTCCACATCTCTAGAAATTCAGATAATTGATATTTAAGAGAGCAACTAATTTTTTATTCCATCTAGAAAAGTGGTCATTTTAATGTTAGATATTGATAAGCTTTTCACCATTTACCTACAGTGGTAAACCTTTGATTTTGATTTGTACACATTCCAAAATGTTTTGTTCATTTATTTCATTTCCCTTGAAATAGGCCTAATATTTGCATCTACCCTATTTTAAAGTATGAGAAAAGGTGCTACAGGATGGAATTTTTTTCCACAGATATAAAACAAGGTAGATAGAATGTCTGGACTAGTTCAAGTTTCTTAACTGTTACCTCAATTGATTTTTTAGAGATAATTATTTGCAAAGAGTTAATTTCATTTATTATGGAGCTGTAGATGATTTCTTGAACTACTAATTCAAATTGATTATTTTTTTTGAGCAAGACTAAATGTCGTATTTATGAAAATGTGTATGTGACCTGCGCTAAATGGGAATGTGATAGAGTATCCTATATCTTAAGTACTGGAAGTTAAGTGTGTACCCAGAAGTAATTTAAAATACCAAACTATCTTCTTTCCTAAGTATTGCCTTAATTAGGAAAAATTTGGAGAGTGGAAAAAATGTGGGCATGGTTCAGACATTAATTCTTCGCATCAAGATCTAAGGATTGTGTAAATATGTGTTTAGACATAGAAATCTTTTTAGCAAGGCAGTGAAACATCTTTTACTATAGCAGACTCTTCAAAGTGTAAAGTAACAGTTCATCGAGTTTCCTTATTCATCTGGAGACTTTAGGTATGGAAAACTTGAATGGAAATTTAAGTTTAGGATCCAAAAATAACTTTGCCACAAGCTGTGTGGTACAGCCAGGTGTTTTTATTTTAGTTTACACCTAGCATATGGAAAATTAAGAAAAATTGCCAAGTTTATCTCAGGTAGTTTTTATGAAAGTGTACTAATTTGGGCATTATTATATATTTTTAAGGATTATCAATCCTAGTGTTCATTATTGAAAATAGATAATTTTTAAACAGTGTGGCAGTGGTTCTTTATCTCACATCCCCAGATCACATCTGGAATGTTGTGTTTAGTTTTGGATGCTTATTTTTCAAGGGTCCTTTGCAAACTGACGTATATGGAGAAGAGTGACAGAGCAGTGACAGTTATTGAAAACTTGTTACAGGAAAAAGAGCTGGAGGAAATAGAAATGTGTAGCCTAAGAGAAAAGACTTGAAAAGGATATAGTTCAGTCTGCAATTATTTGAAAGCTTTTCATGTGAAGAAAGAGTGTCCTTGCATGGTACAGCCTCAGAATGTAGAACTGAGTCAGAGGGTGGAAGATATTACAGAGATAAGGAGTCATTCACTTCAGTGTGAAGGCAGCTTCTCTGGTCACTTACCTATCTGACACTGGAATCGACTTCCTTATCACTGGAAATATTCACGTGGTTTGGACAATCATTGGTCATACAAATTGTAAATGAGTTTCTTGCATCAGGTGTGATTGTAAAATAGTTGAATTTTAAAGTCTCTTTTAGCTAGAAAATTCTGTGGATTTTTAAAAGAGCAGCCTACAGATGAATAATTTCAGGTGTTTGGAACACCTCACAACTAACTCGTAAATCATTTCAAATAATCCTTCTTTCCAATTCAGAAAGTTTTTTAGTAAAAACTTTTAATCACAATTTTAGGAATCATTAAAAATAGATTTTCAAGTAAGAAGGATTTTAAACAGATTTAAAGTAATTTGCTGACACATCTCATTAAAATTCCTACTCCCTTCCCGAAACGAGCACATAAACACATGGCATTTCACACAGCTGTATTCTGGCCAGAATGTTTTGGTTTCAACATTTCTCCAATTTGAATGGATGAAAAGTTTAACGTTGACATTTTCTTATTTGAGGTAACTACATTCTTCTAGTTTAATTTTTATTTTTTTGTAGTTTTTTCAGACTGTGTGTTCTCTATATGCTTTTAAACTCTGGTTTATTTTTATATGTTTTCCTTGTCTTAGTTGCAGTTTAGCTAGTAGAGAAATCATTAGGAAGAGTTTCCTCTGAGGCAGTGCTCCCACCCTTCCCCCCCCCCCCACCGGCCTCTCCGCCCAAATTGAAGTTGAGGAGAAGTAGCCAGGTTAGAGTTCGCTTTTATTATCCTTTCCAGAATTTCCTACATGCTTCTCAGGAATGCTTCTGAAAATTTGGACCTTTGTTTTCTTGACAAAACGATCTCTATTTAATATCGTCTAAGAATTCTTTTATATGCCTTTAAACATGTTGGATATTTTATACCTAGGCAATCTTACAGTATAAATTGTAACTTTTTAAAGGCATAATTGAAATTGTCAATTTTAGCTCAATACTGTATATTTTATAATAATATTTTACCTTTACTGTAGTAAAATTTATAAAATATTTAATAGAATTCCAAATTATGTAATTATCTACTTAAAATAAATCATAAAGGTTATTGAATTTCATTTCTAAGCAAAGAAATTTCTCATTTAACAGTATGAATCCTAGTTCTTAATATGATTGGTGGTTGAATGAATGGCATTTATAATAATTTGGAGGGTATCATATTTTACAAAAATAGTGCTGCCTTGTGAAATAAAACATTTTCACTATGAAATGAGGTAATTTATTTTAAAAGCTGAAAATCTGAAAGTATGTTATTTCCCTAATGGAAAGTTAATTTTTATTGACAATGTGCCAAATAAATGCCATCTGTCTGATGAATTCAGTATTACCTTAGGATGCTTTCCAGTGTTTCTAACGTGGAAAATACTTTGGACTTTAAGTATCAGAACAAAATCTATTAATTTGCATTTAATTAATTGGTATGCTCATACTAGTTTTAAAGTGAATAAATGAAGAACTTATCTAAAATTATTTTTATGTACATTTTCAGTTCACATTTATTTGGAAACAAATGGTGAGTTGTAGTATGTGGAGATGGAATTATTAACATTTGGTAGTTGTTGATTTTTTAATCGACTCATTTTATAATTGAAAACAGACATTCCAAGGAACTCAGTCTCACCCAGGTAGTAAGTGCCAGTCTTGGGACTTGAACTCATGTTTTCTACCTTCTAGTCCTCTCTATTAGCTAGAGTTCTCCAGAGAAACAGAACTAATAGTGAGTGTGTGTGTGTGTGTGCACACCTACAGGGAGAGATTTATTTTAAGGAATTGGCTCACGCAATTGTGCGGATGGCAAGTCCAAAATCTGCAGGGTAGACCAACAGGCTGGAGACCCAAGGAAGAGCTGATGCTGCAGTTGACTCCAAAGATTAGTCAGCTGGCAGAATTTCCTCTTCGTCGGCAAAAGGCCTTCAACTGATTGGATGAGGCCCATCTGCATTCTGGAGGGTAATCTGCTTTACTCAGAGTCTACCAAGTTAAATGTAAATCTCGTCTAAAAAATACCTTCACAGAAACATCTAGAATAATGTTTGACCAAATATCTGGGTACCATGCCTAGCCAAGTTGACACATAAAATTACCTGTCACATTGTCCCAGACCAGTTTTGAGTCTTAGATTGATTATGTTTTCTGCCTTGGGTCTGAGTTATTCAGACAAGCTGCACACTTATTTAGCTTCTTGGACAATTCCTCATTGACTAATATGTGTTCTGCTTCTCAGAAGCTAAAATTATATATTAGGTTTGTTAATTAAGATTATTCTCCCAAATACTGGAGTATTTACATGTAAAGAATTTCATGTATTGCTTTCTAGAAGAGCTTGATCCTAATAGATATTTCATAGAAATATTGTTCAAATATGGTTTCACTTTTAAAAGTCTCTGGGCCAGCCCGAGTGGCCTAATGGTTAAGTTCAGTGTGCTCTACTGTGGCGGCCCAGATTTCGTTCATTATTTCTTGTCTCTTTCGTTTCTTTAACAGAAATTTATTGAGTATCCACTGCTTGCCAGGCACTTCACTAATCTGACTATTGGTAAATAAAGACATAGTTTCTGCCTTTGTGGAATTTACAGGTAATATTCAAGTGAACAAAAAAAATACATGAGTCCAGCTTGTGTGATGAAGGAAATGAACAAAGGACATTGATGAAGAAAGGGAATTCCCTTTCATAGTGTAGTCAGGGGTGTGTCACTGACACCTAAAGGATGAGGACTTGGCTTGTTGGCTTGTGAAAACCAGACAAAAATGAATTTGAGGCTGAGGAAATAGTATGTTCCAAAGGTCTGGAGGTGGGGAGGGTGGCATGAGATGAGGTGTGAGATAGACAGGAGTCACATGCAGGCCTTTGTGGGTCATAGCAGAGTTTCATTGTTATTCTTTTTTTTTTAAAGATTTTATTTTTCCTTTTCCTCCCAACCCCCCCCCCCCCCCCCCCGGTACATAGTTGTGGGTCTTTCTAGTTGTGGCATGTGGGATGCTGCCTCAGCATGGCCTGATGAGCGGTGCCATGTCCATGCCCAGGATTTGAACCGGTGAAACCCTGGGCCGATGCAGTGGATTGCAAGAACTTAACCACTTGGCCACAGGGCTGGCCTCAAAAGAATCTCTCTTTTTTTTTTTTTGAGGAAGATTAGCCCTGAGCTAACATCTGCTGCCAATCCTTCTCTTTTTTCTGAGGAAGCCTGGCCCTGAGCTAACATCCGTGCCCATCTTCCTCTACTTTATGTGTGGGATGCCTACCACAGCATGGCTTGCCAAGCGGTGCCATGTCTGCACCCAGGATCTGAACCGGCAAACCCCAGGCCGCTGAAGTGGAACGTGTGAACCTAACCGCTGCGCCACCGGGCCGGCCCCTCATTGTTATTCTTAATCCATTTGGGAAGCCACTGACATATTTGAAGCAGAGGAATAATAGCACCCAATTGAAGTTTTAAAAGATCATTTTGGCTGCTATGTGGATAAAAGATTGGAAATTTGGGACTCGAATGGAAATGGGAAGACCAGTAGGAAGACTGTTGTGACATTGGCTCCCCTTCTATCAATGCTAGTCACTTTAAGTGGACTTGGTCTTGATATGGAGCAAGGAAATCAAGAAGGCTATAAGCTAACACAGTTTCCAATTGCAGTAAGCAATTCACATGGGAATAACTCGACCATCTCTTAGTCCTGCAGTGATGGCTGTAAGTGAGGTGATGTGGATATACAACACCTAGTGTACTTACCTTGACCCTAAAAACATTAGCAGGGCATAAGAAGACCTGCTGTATGTAAGAATTGCTCAAGCTTGCAGGCTTAGAACAGTTCATTTTATTTATAATCCAAGTCAGTACTCTTAGCATCTTGTCCTTCGTCCAATGCACAAATCCATCCTGAACCAACCCTTTCTTCCCCCTCAAGGAGGAGCCAACTAGACTGTGTTTTACACTGCCACTAAATACTGTTCATGTCATTTCTGTGCACCATTGTTTAAATGGAAACATTATTAATGTGGGGGTAGTGTTCTATAACTCTGTCTGCAGAGTTCAGCCTCAGCTGGACCTTCTGCTCCATAGAGTTGAACTCCAGCTCTGTTCTTGGCTCATCTCACTCTTGTGGTTGCAAGAATGTAAACATCACAGCCTTACCCTCCTTATCTGATATATTCATCTCCATGTCCCCTATGAATTTCTTGGCTTAACATTTTGTTCCATGGGCTAAACCTTATGCATTTCTCCTCTTTAATATATTTCCTTTTTAATCTGCACAACTCAGTGCAGTGATCCACTCCACCCACTAAAATGTCAGTGCTCTCTAACGTTTTCTTCTGGGTCCTGTTTTCTTTTTATTCTGTTACTCCTCAGCCTGACATCCTAGTCCCTCAGGTTTCTTAACATTGTCAGGTGCAACACCATCCACTCAGTCACCTGAAGCAGACACCTCAGAGGTACTCAGGACTTTTTTCCCCTTCCTTTCCCTTTTGAGCCTTGTCAGTTTTGCCTCTTAATTATCTGTTGAATCTCTCTCATCCATTCGATCCCATTGCCACTCTTTTAGATTAGGCCCTTCTCACTTCAGAAGAGAATGAGTTTTCAAAAAGGGATGTCTAATTATGTCACTTTCCTGACTAAGATGATTAAAGTACTCTTCATTTCCCCCATCGTAACATTTAAATTCCTCAGCATGGCATTCAAGGGTTTTTGTAGTCTGGCTCCTCTACCCACCTCTCTGTCTTCATTTTTGCCCTTTCCTCCTCTCCACACCTGGCTCTGCGCCCCAAGTTGAGTGTTCCCAAAACTCCTGGGTGCTTTCACAGCCTATAGCACACTGACATAGTAACTGACTTTCTTTTTTGTCTATCTGACTGTCTCTTGACTGTTTTTTTCTTGAGGGCAGCAACTCTGTATCCTTCACTTCTACCCCAGAACCTAGTGGAACTAGCACAGTCTTTGTTGAGTGGATAAGTGGGCAATAAAGCATGAATAAACATTGCCAGCCTAGGACATATGTGCTTTGGACCTGAAGAGGCATGCTGTAAATCTCTTTATTGCATCTTATTAACTGTGTGATCTTTGGTCTGTAACATAAATTCCCTAAGATTTAATTTTGTCTGTAAAATGAGTATTGTTATTGTATTTAATTAAGATGATCTTTCTTAAACCTGTCTTTTGACAGCAGGTGTAGAGCAGAAATTAAAAACTGATTTATCTGACGTTCAGGTGTACCTACACTTCTCAAATATCAAATTCTTATGAAGCAGAACTTTCTTTTTCTGAGTACTGAAACTTAGTTTAACACTGACTACAGTAGTTATAATTGACACATAATCAATTATGATGTTATAAAATGTAATTAGGAAAATACAAGAATAGGAAAGGATGGGTATCATATGAATCATCAACTCTAATTATATTTTTAGGATTAGAAGATTTCAAAAAAACTATATACAAATATAAGTTATATATTATAAATATAATTAATGAAGACACTAGCAAATCAAGTCATATAAAAAATTACTGAAGACATGTTTTTATAAGTATTCATAGAACACAAAGGAAGTTTATACGTTATTCTGCCTTGTGACCAGTAGATTTGGTACGTCCAAGGAAATACAAATATTCCTGAAAACAAATGTAAAGTTTTAAGTCTAAGCAATAATTTAAACTATATGAAGTTTCTCAAGGAAGAATTCACCCAGAAAAAAATCTGTTTGATATTAGGGAATTCTCTTTTTTCACATAAGATGGGCTCACTAATTTTTCCAATAAGATAAATGAAATACTAATGTCGCATACTTCTTTTTGCAAAGAATATTTCTGTACTAAATTTAGCTTCTGATTTATTATCTTGCAGTTATAAGACATTCCTAGCATGTGACTGTTAGAGTCTTGGCTATGGCAGTGTGGTTTCTTTTTCCTTTAGTACTCTACATTACTCCTTACATAGCAAAATGGAGCACATAGTTCACTAAATAATGTGGAAAATTGTACTGATGAAGTGCATTTTATTTAACATAAAAAAGGAAGTAATTTGAACACTGCATATCACTAGCATGAGCAATACCAAGGAGTATATAGAGAGCAGCTTTCTTCTTGCTTTTATTTGGAATGAGATACGTGCCCCTAAAAATAAAAAATACAAAACGATTCCAGAGGACACTCTTCTTCACTCCTTCCCCACGGAAAACCGCCAATGACTATGGTGGGAAGAATTCCCTGTGGTTGGAAAATGGATGAATAAGTTGCTGGAAGTCTCATTTATGCATTAAGCTAGTTGAGTCAGTTTAAGAAACCTTTTATACGAAGGATTTCTGTTGTCCAAGTATCTGCTAACTGCCACTTTGAATTTGTGTGAAACCTTTCCTCCACTCACACGCCCCGGGTCAATAGGCAAATAATTGCTGAGCGGAGAATACACGTCTCAGTTTGACACTGTAACAGTCCGGCGAACTGTTCTCAGTGAAGTTGATTTTTTTCAGCCTGACTTGCAGGCATTCATAGCTTAACATTATATCTGGTTTTTTTTTTTTTTTTTAATCAGGATCTATATGAGAAAGAAATGCCAAATAGAGAAGGCTCTTCTATAAATTTTATTAAAATTTCCATTGGAAACAATGCCTAATATATTGTTCAATGTCCTGTATATAAAGACCCATTTGATAAATTCCTCTCAAGATTGAAAAAAATGCTTTTGTTTTCCTTTTCCAGATGCAGTGGTCTACTTGCTTTTGTTAGACTTGAGAACCAACCCTGTTTTCACTCCTGGGCTTTGGTTCTATGTTGCACTCAATTGCACTAGTTTTCTGTAGACCATCTTGTTTTTCCTGTCTGTCCTCCAGGGTGGGGTGGCATTCTGCAGCTCAGAGAAAGCAGTAAAGCCTGCCAGTCTTCTGGATCTCTGTGCTTTCTGTCATTTTTCTATGATTTGAATGTTTGCGTGGTTTTCCTGAATCTATAAGTTGTATTAGTTACTGCCACAAACCTTTCTTAATTTAGTCAAAACATTTATCAATTTATTGATTCTGTTTTATTTTAGTTTAAAATTAAAAAAAACCGGAAATTAAAACTATCATTTCAGTCTTTGTTTTATTTTAATGCTTTCTAAGCACCAATCCTCTTTGTGTTGTTGATTTCAAGTTCTTTGATAAATACTCAGTAGTGGGATGGCTGGATCATATGGTATTTCTATTTTTAATTTTTTGAGAAATCTCCATACTGTTTTCCATAGTGGCTATACCAGTTTGCATTCCTACCCTTTTCTCCATAACCTCTCCAACATTTGTTATTTTTTGTCTTGGTGATTATACCCATTCTAACGGGTGTAAGGTGATATCTAAATGTAGTTTTGATTTACATTTCCTTGATCATTAGTGATTTTGAGCATCTTTTCACATGCCTATTGGCCATCTGTATATCATCTTTCTAAAAATGTCTGTTCATATGCTCTGCCCATTTTTTGATTGGGTTGTTTGCTTTTTTGTAGTTCAGTTGTATGTAAAAGAGACATCTTTTATTTGAATGAGATCATATTAAATTTTCATTTGAAGATTTCTTTTTTCCCAATAGACATATTCTAACTATTGAGAATAGCTGGAAACATATGCTTTTCATTAAATATTTGAGGGAAAAAAGCCATTTTCAATGCATGGTTCTTTTGCCTTATGTGGGTGTCTTCCTCAAGACTGAAACTACCTCCCACTGATCCACTCTATATTGTACCTGAATCCAGAACCAAAATAGCCTCGTTCTGGTGACACAGTTCACTTGTAACAGGAATATGTGAAAGACAGAGCAAGGCAAGCCCTACCAAATCCAATAAAATCTAAAAAGTTTTGCACCTTGGGACAATGTATTATAGTAAAATTCAGGATAGATAATTTGGTGTCTTTCTTATGTAAAATAGAAGGTCTAGTGTGAAAGGAGATAGAGAAAGAGAATCTTCATGAGTGGATTCATCTTTGGAGAAACACATCAGGTCTCAGGAGATCAGTTTTAGGAAAGAGACATATGGGAAGTAAATATCTGGAGAAATTGATTCCCTTAAAACTATTCATGCATTTGTACCCCTTGGAAAGTCTTCTCAACCATACCTGTCAATCTTAGGGCTCTAAGAGCAAGTGTTCCAAGAGACAGGAGGTGGAGCTGCTAGTTTCTTAAGAATTGGTTAGAGGTTAGGACAGTGTTACTTCTGCTATATTCTGTTGGTCAAAGCAGTTACAGAGGCCATCCAGAATCAAGAGAGGGCATAGACCCTGCTTTTCTGTAGGAGGGGTATCAGAGAATTTGTGGTCGTCTTTAATCTGCTTCAGCTACTCTTTGCCAAACGTTGTTTTAGGCCATTATAATAAGATAACAAACAAAACAGATAAAACAGTTTGCCTCATGCAGCCTATGGTCTAATTAAGGAGACAAACGATACGCAAGCAATTATAGTTCTGTGTGATAAACACTGTGACAGGAGAGCACAAAGTGCTATGGAATTGTAGGAGTGACCCATAACTCAGACAGAACTAGCATTCAGGCACAGCTTCCCAAAGGAAGTAGCCTGAGAAGCCTACTTAATGCTGTTTAGCTTTACCCTTTAATTTCCCCAAAGTCTTATTGATATGATAATAACACAGCTTGTGATTTTGGAAAGCATATTTCCCACTTATGCTTGACTTAAAGGGGATTAGTGACAGATTTCCAGTGAAAGTATAAATTTGAATTTGTGGAGGGATGGTCTAAATGTGAGGGAGAATGGGTATTATTTGGTTTATGGAGTAGGATTGGGGGAAATCAGTTTCTTAGGACCCAGCAGTAGCAACTTCCTCTGGAAAATTCTTTGCAAAAATCTCACATCAAAAGAATTTGCCAGAACTGTATTTGGCACTATACCAAATCTGCCCATGAGGCTTATATTTTTCTATTGATGAATTTTCTTTCTCTGAAAAGAAAAAGAAAAAAAAAACGACTACCTAGAGACATTGCCTGTAAACAGCAGTTTTTTCTTTTAGGTTGATAAAGACCTATTCCTATAATTCTCAGTGTATGCGTATGGGTCTCTGTCAGTTTTCTTCAATATGAGAAAAGGAAATGAGACAAATTGGTTGAATAGTGTGAGCACTCATTTTGGGTTTAGATAAACTAGTCTGCAAGAATAAAGACTTTCAAGTAAAGATCAGCAACAGAAAAGACTTCTGGATAAAGGCCCAGAGTTAAGGCTATGGGATTTACTTTACTAGCAGTTTGAAAGGAACCTGAAAATATAGCTTCAGCTAAGAATCTCTTTCTATCCAAGAATGCTGTTTAGCAGAGAAATGAGAATGAAAGAATCAGAATAAACTTTGGTCAATTTATAGCAACAACAGCATGATTAATGAAAATTGTTGCGTTAATGCAGACATTCCCCGAGGACTTGGGATCATGGAGCCTGAGTGGGCAAATTTCATGTAAACGTTGGGGCAAATCTTAATGGTCTTAGTAAAGTGTTATATGTATAGAAGTAATTGAATTCTTCTTATCCTTGTTCTCATTGCTGTTTCTTGTCCTTAGTGCCTTGGACTTCTTTCATAAAAAGCAGTGGCTTCACTCTAGTGCATTCCATCATTGAGTGCCTCTGTTATTTCAGCTCTTGGATCCCATTGCGTAGTCAGTTTATATTGGCCGTAGATATGACTCTCATTCTGTAGACATCAAGTAACTGAAGGATTTTTTTCCCTTTGCATTGCCAACAAATTTTTGATGGGATGTATATATTTTCCCTTAAAAGTGAGGGAAAAAAAGTGCTTTTTTTTCCTTTTCTTCATTGCTGTTATTTATAACTTTGGAAGGAAACCTGAGAATCCAGCCTAGATGTGAGACTAAGTAATTATTCTATTCTGATAGAATTTGCTAATTCAAACAGGATGAGTAAGATGGAGCCTTGGCAAGTACTTCATAGCAATGCAATTGTTTTTTGTATATAGGAGTCTACCATTCTATGTCTGTTGCTCCATATTTTTCTATCCTTATTTTAGCTTCTGCTTTATAGCTCTTGGTGTGTTTTATTTTCCTCACTATAATGTCATATTCAAAGAATTTTAGTCTGTGCTATCAGATATGTCTGGTACCTTTGCTGCTCTTCTTTTTACTGAAAGGGAGTTTAGAAGAAGCAAATATCACCTAAGGGATTGAACACAAGGTAGGTGAGGTTGACTCTTTTTTCCCCGTGCAAAGTTAAATTGTAGAATTTGTTGTGCCTTTTCCTCTCACCATATAGTATCTTGGAATAACAGCACAGACTGAGAAAGAGCTGGACATGTCAGCTACTTTATTTCCTTAACTTTCAATATCACAGAAAACGTTGAACACATCTACAATCTTCCTAAATTATCCATTTTAATATTTAGCAGCCTTTACAAATGCAAGCTTGAATCACTTATATTTTATCTGTTTTTATTCTCGATTGAAGTTTTAAAATAATTCTTGTGCTCTTTGTAATAATTTTATAAATAATTAAAAGCTGTTGTCTTTTTCTCTTTATGCCTTCTCTATTGAATCTTTATAAAACTTTTCCTTTAAGGGGTTCCTTTTAAAACGTTGAATCATCTTTGCTCCTCTTTTATGACCCTTTAAAAAATTCTCTATAATCAGTTTAAATATTATTATGCCCCAAGTTAATTTGATTGAAAATATGTAGAACTTTGATATAATAAGTACCAGGTTTTGACCTGAGAAAGACCTCTGAAATTGTTATGAAGAAACATTTTCTATGGCTTTCATTTCTAATAATGGTAGATATTCTTACTGTTTCTTGATATGACCTTTTGAGATGAATGAGAATATTCTTTCTCAGGATATTAAGAATTGAAATCTTTTTCTCATTGAGCAAGCATTCAACATAGGAAATGTTTGTCTTGTTCCTATAAGTTATAGATAGTTAAATATAAGCCCCAAATGCATTCATTGCCTAAATAATAGAGAATAGGAAACTTACATGTTGTGAAATGACTCAAACAGTATCATCTCTGTCAAGGCTACTAGCCATCTATATAAAGAGAGCTCCCAGTTCAGATCAGTTGGCATGGCCTGTGTAGAAGAACATAGTGTATTCTTAAAAATATTTTCGTTCACAATAAATGTGTAATGATCACCATATTATCAGTTTGTACTGATGGATTGAACAAAAGGAAAAGTAGTCCATTTGTTATGCTTGATGGAACATTCTTAAAAATTATCATCAATTGTGGTAAAAGAAAATACTGTAACATTAATAATAATCATCAACATTTTCGTGTTAGAAAATAGAAGGGTCATTTTTCTACCAGTCATTGAAAAATGGAAGAAGTTATCTTCAACTTAGAACAAAAATATTTTCATTATATGATGGCAGGCTTTTCATTTACATAAAGGGGAAAATTCTAGAAAAGATATTTATCTGTTTTTATTTTTTTCAAAGTCTGTTTTATTTAGAAGGAGAAATTTCTCCATTCAGATTTTCTGTGGTTCTACTGGTAGCATATATTGCGGAGGAAGATGAAAATAAAGTTGGAAAAATCCTTTCTATTGCTATTTCAGGATTGGAAAAGACAATATCATAGACTCAGAATATTGAGACACAGCTTACTGATCATTCTAGACCAAATCTTCTTTACTTATTTGTAAATTACTGAGACTAGAAAAGTTAAGTGACTAAAGTTTCATAGCTGTGACTAAAACTCTTATACCTATCCAGTATTTTTCTGTAGTATGAAGCCAAAAAGTGTGATATGGTCCACTCATTAAATTGTTACGTGTGTTAGTTATATAGACCAGCATCCTAAACTGTGAGATCAACATATGTAGCTTTATTGTATTTTAATTCATTATTTGATAATATTTAAGTAACTCCTTTGAAATTAGGGGACTAATTGCAACAATTGGAAATGTATAAAGGTCAGAAGAATAATAGAATTAATAGTTAAATATTAATTCTTCATGCAAAGCACATGGAAATAGAGAGCCAAGCTTATTAATATGTTTGTAAAAATCATAAAAATATCATTTTTATGCCACAGTTCTACCACTTTAGAGATTTGTTCCCTAGCAAGGAAGGAGTGTCAAGCCAAGAGGAGTGTCACAGAAAGGACCATTAGTTCCCCAAAGGTCATCAGATATTCCGTATCCCTACCCGCTCCTTTCCACTCTATTTCTCCCTCTCATAAGTCTCAGACCTTCTTGGTAGGCAGTTGATTTATTCCCCAATTCTCAACCTCCTACTTTGATCATTAGTCCATATATTTTCCCTTTATCATGATCTGTGTTGACCTATTTGTGTTTGGATTGGCCTCAGACCTCTTACCTGAATAGGAAACCTGACTGGATGTCCAGTTGCCTGGGCTGTGCCTTGTCTTCTGCTCTCTCCCTAGTCAGCTGGTGTAGATTCAAATGGTTTCCAGTGCCCCTTTCCACAGTAGTTAGAAAGAATTTATGTCTTATAGAAAATGGAAGGAGCACTGCTCTAGGTGTCAGATCAGAGTTTTTGTTCTCCTTCTGCCATGAAGTAGCTGTCCAAGCTTGAAAAAAAATCACTCATCTCCTTTCTGCTCAAAGAGAAATGTATTTGCTTTTACTTCACTTTTCTCTTAAAAATATGAAATAAAATCATATTTTGAAAAAGTCGAAATCTAGGGAAAGTACAAAGACTAGTTACAGATACCTAGTTATCCAACATCTAAAATTGACATTTGTTAACATTGTATCACATTTTTTTTTTTAAATTAGTGATAATGTTGAAGTCCCCTCTGGCCTCCAACCTTACTCCCATTACCCTCACCCTCTCCTTAAGGCAGTTATTTATCCATTTCCCCATTGATGTCCTGAAATAAAATATCTTAAAATATACATAATATAGCATCAGATTAGATGAACATTAAGTTATAATAATGTAGTTGTTATTAGTAAATTTAGCTGTGAAAAAGGAATTATTTTTTTTCAAATGTATGGTTCTTTTCTCTGTCCAAATGTTCCTGTTTTCTCACATATTTTCTCTGGGACATTACCATACTATATCTTCATTCTTTGAAAAGAATACCACCTCTGCCTTCTTTTGGAATTCTAAAAATTGAATTGTAATGGCTAGCATATTACCACCGTTTAGAAAAATATTGCCAGCCTTAGTCACGTGATTTCTGGAAACTACAGCCATCTGTGCTAAATAATGATCTGCATTGGTCATTAGGTCACGGAAGGAACTACAGAGCCAATCAGCAATGCGTGGCAAATCTTCCTGTATTTTCGTTGGTGGTTAGCACTGTGTCATGTCTATTGTGAAATAAATATGAATATATGATAAATGATGGAATGAGTATCTGAATTTTACTTTTTATATACACAGTATTTATTAGTTTTCTATTTCAAATTAACATAAACTTAGCTGCTTCAGACAACATCCATTTATCAGTTCACAGTTCTGTGTGTCAGAAATATGGCATGATATGGTTGAGTTCTATGTTTAGGGTAGCACAAGGCTAAAATCACGGCGTCAGCCCAGCTGAGTACTTGTCTGGAGGCTTACAGAAAAATCTTCTCCCAAGCTTATTTTTGTTGGCAGAATTCAGTTCCTTGCATTTGTAGGACTTAAGGTCCCTGTTTCCTCTCTGCCTGTCAGCCAGGGACTGCTCTCAGCTGCTAGAAGAAGCTCTTATGCCTTGCCACTTGGCCCCCTCTATGTAAGTTTGCAACAGCGCTTGGAGTCCTTCTCATTCTTTGACCCTCTGACTTCCTCTTCTGTGAGCAGCTGGAGAAATTCTCTGCCTTTGAAGAGTGGAGGCCCAACCAGATAATCTTCCCATCTGCAGGCCAACGGTACTATCTAACACAACCTTATCAGAGTAGGAGACATCATATGCACAGTCCTGGGGATTATTCGGATGTGAACACCAGGGAGCTGGGACATCTCGGGACCATCTGAGAAATCTGCCCACTGCACTACTTTTCACTCCTTAGGAGGATTAAGACTAGAAATAGAGCTTTAAACGTTTATCTACAATAAACAAAACAAACTCACATGGTTATCATTGCAGAGCAAAATCAAATAGTTACACAAAGAAAAGTATCACTCGTGTTAGTAATATTAGGATGTTTTGTGCTAATTAAAAAAAAATCTTACATTTGGAAGTAGGGAATCAGAGGAAATGGGAAATCTACCTTTCTCTTCTGGCCTCAATTAAGACGTTTTTAACTTCTATGATAGAATTGGTATTTAATCACAAGGACGTCACCTTTCATTGGCCCTGCGCCCTCACTGGGTCCCTCCTCACCTACAGATTCTGTCTCATCCTAGTTTATTTCTAAGCTAAACCAGACTGCAGCCTGAAGCACTTAAACAACCTTACTTACCTTTCTTCCGAAGCGGGTGTGATCTTATAATTTGTGATTCTTCCTCAGACCTAGGAGCTCTGGAGCTGTCAGTTCTCTCATTATTTCTCCAGTCCTTTACTGTCATTAAGATCTGTTGCCCCTCAGGTTAATTAACACTGAGATCTCAAGTTTCTGATCTCTCAGCCTGCAAGTGCTCCAGGTCCTAGAACTGGACATCGGCTCTGGTTGTTGCTATACTTTCACCCTAAATTTTGATTTCTTCTGTCTGTTCCTTGGCCTTGTCATTCTTCAGAAGACTCCCCAAATTATACACATTGACCACAGAGCCGCTGAGTGTTCTCCATCCCACTTCTTTGATAGGAGATTTTACCCACCATTGGGTCAGCTAGTGCCATAATCACATCTGAACTACCTTCCTTTCTCCTTTCCTATGTTCTTTCTGTCACTCCCTGTTTCCTTCTTTTCTTTCTGTAAGAATGCAGAATTTCTGACTTCAAGAGTTCATATCTAGTAGGACAGATATATAAGAAAGCGAAAAATTGTATGACAATATGATATGTGCTATATTCGAGAAAAACAGCAAGCTTCTATGGGATTGCAGAGAGATTCCAACTCAGCTTGAATGTGGGTCAGGGAATATTTTCAAGAGGAGGTAGCACTTGCACTGCCTCTGATAAGCGATTAGGAGCCAGCCTGGCAGTGAAGAGGAGCTGGAGACGTTGGAGGGATGCTATTTTTATCCTTAAAACATCATCCAGAGCTGGAAACTGGGTAATTCTCAGGCTGAATTAATTGACAAAATTCCAAAGCAAAGATGGGACCACAAATAGGAGATAAAGCCAAAAGATCAGACATTCAGCAGAAGCTGAGGCAATGGACCTTGGAAGTGAGTCCAAGGGAGGGAGCGAAGCAAAGAGTCCCCAGGCCTTCACCGTGCCTTAGGGTGAAAAAGAAAACTGTTTTTGAAGCTGGAGAATGCCAGCGTTTAAGGGTTAAGCAGGAACAAAGGAGATTGTGAAGAAGACGAAGAAGTGGCCAGAGAGTGACAGCACGAGGATAAACTGGACTAAAGGATGGAGACGCTGACACTTTATTCACCAATGAATACTGAATAATGGAAGGAAGTTTATAGGTGGATAACTGGGAGCTGAAAGTCTCTATTTTATCTTGGGTTAAAAAAAATGTGCTAATGTGGTGAGAGTGCAGAGGGGTGGGAATGAAGGAAATATGAAGTAGCTCTCGTGGAGATTCTAAGAACGGCCATTATAAGGTATCCGAGGAAGTCGTGTTGAGTTGTGAGGACCCAGCAACACTAGAGAGACCAGGAGGTTTTAATGGATCTGGCACCTGGTTGAGTGCCTTTTTCAAGCCTCGTTCTGCAGTAGGGCTTGAGGAAAAGAGAAGGCCGATGGACAGATTTAGATTTGGAGGATTTCAGAAAGAGAGTGAGGGAAAGAGAAAAAGGCAAGGGAGTTAAGAATGGTTGGAAGAATGGATAAAGTCTAGCTGAATAAAGAAGGAAATTCAATCAGGATAGATTGATAATTTGGAGGAAAAAAATAAAAGCAGGTGTCAAAAGACAGGAGATATTAATGAGGTCAAAGTGTAGTTATGCCAGAAGTGTGCTATTTGGAAAAGTATGAAGCGGGCTATTAGAGCCTCACACCACCAACTATACTGAAATTTCAGATGGATTTAAAGAACTGAACCAAACCTAGAAAGAAAAAGTAAAAGTGAAATACAGAAAAATGATTGATGCAGAAGGGCTTGTGCTTAAAAGAAATGTAAGAAATGTGAAAAGAGAAAAATCAGTTTATTTTCCTATATATAAATGAAACAACAACAAACAAAAGTGAAAGATAAAAATTAGGAAAATAATTTCCACAAGTATGATAAGCAAAAGGGTAAAAATCTTTAATCTGTAAAGATGTGGTCCAGGCTGGTGTTTCTCCAGCAGCAGAGGATAATTATAGCTTCTTTTTGCACAGCCAGCCCAAGTTTTTTCATGTTCTTCAGAGATAGCAGCAGTCAGACTGCACCTTTCTCTGCTTCCTGCTCCTTCAATCTCTGATGAAGAGAGTTGGGGGCCCAGCATGGAGTGTTGGGGCCTGTCTTCAGAACACCTGCACAGGAGGGCAGCTGGGCTCAAGTTGTGAGAGCCAAGCAAGGTGAAGGGAGAATCTGTGTAGGAGGGTGGACCAGTGCCAGGCATCACTGCCCCAGGGGAATGAGGAGGGTATCTGTGTAGGAGAGCTGCCTATGTGTATGCATGTGTGTATATACACATACGCACACACTCATAAAGTATGTCTGTACATATGTATATTCTCTAGCTCTGTCCATTGAGTTGGCCTGGAAGCAGCAACACCACAGTAACAAGGTGCACACCTAGCACTCAGATTTAAAGACCATTCCCCACCAAAAGGAACCAAAAGTCCTTAGGGAAATTGCTGACTCCGGGGCAGGGCCAGGATAAGTGAAAGATGAGCTTGGGACATCTTGTACCAGAAAGTAAGGAAGTGCAAAATTTTCTGATTATAATTATGTAGGAAAATATTTTTGTTTGTAGGAAATGCACTAAATTATTTGGTAGTGATGAAACATGTTGGCTACTTAACTCTCAAATAGTTCAAGAAAAACAATTCTTTGTAATATACTGAGAATTCTTTTAAGCATTTACTGCAGGATATGATAATGTTGATCCAGGCCTTCTTAACATTGTCCTCCCTTGGCTTCAGAAACACTGGTTGTCCTACCTATTAGATCATTTTTTTCTCGAGGACTCCTTAGTCATCCTCTTCTTTTATCACGGGCACTAATTTGTAATGCTTTCCCCTTCCCCTTCTCTTCTTTCTCCTTTAGTAACCTCTTCTGCCTCCTTCAGTTCCAGGCATATGACTCTTAACTCTGCATCTTTTCCTAGCTGTCTCCTGATCTTTAAGACCTGCATTTTACCTGAATGTAGCTCTGTTTAGTACTTCTTTTCCCATCAGCCCAGACCTGCTGGCATAACTCAACTTTGGGTTAATTCCCAAGGCTCACTAATGCATACTCACATCTTTGTGAGAAATATGGGGTCTAATTTTCTCATTTCAACGGATAGTAAAATCAGCTTCTGTAATGCAAGAGAGAATTATTACAGAAAATTGTAGCATGGTTACTTCCTCCACTGGGTCAGGAGCAGGGTCCTGAACCCATTTCCAGAGGAAAATACAAGTCTAGTTATAACAGAAAGTTGCATGTTAGAAGATGAACTCTATTTTGATATGAAATAAATTTCCTTAGGGATGTTATCTGAAACAGCGTGAAGAAGTAAGAATATTATCTCATCTTAGAAATCTGTTTTGAGAGTGGAGTATATACAATGTTAGAGGTTATGAGAAAAGTTTGAACTATGTATATGATAAAATGGGACACATTTTAAAATTGTCTCAGTTCTAGCATGAAATAGATGCAAAAGTATACATATTTTTAATTGGCTTGTTTAGTATACTTTGAATAAAAATTAAGTCTTTTAAACAAATTGATCAACAAAAACATGAGTGGAGAAAAAGTGTTTATTGTAATTCCACTCATTTTAAAATATCATTGATAATAACTTTCCTGTCTAAACTTTTCATTTTATAACTATATATATGTATACGTTAAGGATTAATGTTTCATATCCAACTTTATACTGGCAACTGTGGGCCATTTCTATGCTGAAACACTTTGGATATCTCATTAGGTTTCTGATGAATGAGACATTCCAGGAAGTTTTGCAAATTCTCTCAAAATGCTTGACTTCAGTGGCACATTACAAATCTTTCATTTATTGAGCTCTTTCCAAGAGTGAGCACTCTTGCCACAAATGAATCTTTACTCAGTGCTAGAGATTACAGTGGCCAATGGCTCCCCCACTGAAGTTGTGTTCATATCTTTGTATAATAAACCTTGGGATTTAATTGATGTAAATTCTAGTATTGTTCATTGTACCTCTTGCTTAAAAAAATGATACTGTTTCCTGAGACCAGTGTTACTTGGAAAACCTTGGCTAACTAACAAGTTCCCAGGAAATATTGTTTAATGGTAGATTGCCAAGAACACTTAGATAATTAAAAAAAAATTGCTTTCTTTAAAAAGCCCAAATATATTTCATTTTAATTTTCCAGTTATTTATTGAGACCCTGTTGATTGCATAGTTGCATATGACAGGGATCCAAAAGAAATATATAACTTATAAAGAGCTTATAATCATTATGGAGAAACAAAATAAATTCATATGAAACAGCAACAAAATCAACCAGGAAAGGATATAATTTAGTGCCAATTTGGTAAATTAATATTTTTGTTGAGTCAGACAGTCATCAGTAATCTGCCTGTAGCACTTACTATCATAATATAATTTTTGGTTACTTAATACGTCAGTATAAGTCTAGGTTTATTTCTAGGTTTTCTGTACTTTTAGAAAATTTGATTATAGAAGCCTTATTTTTTCAGCACTGAAGTCATCACATATTTTTGGACACATGCCATGTGTCAGCACACTTACAGGCATCGGGGTTGCAAATGCAAGCAAAATAGAGTCTCTGTACTTAAGGAATTGTTGCTTTGTATGTATATGTGTACTGGGGGTGGTGCCAGGGAGGAGACAGTTGGCAAACATATGAAAAAATAAATAAGATAATTTCAGATACGTGTAAGTATTACGAAGATGATAAAATTGTTAGAGTGGAGGTGCTTTGACTGCTGTTGTCAGAGAAGGCCTGTCTGAGAACTAAGGTGTGAGTTGAGGCCTGAATGATAAGAAAAATGAAGTAGGTGGTTCGATTTGCAGTTTGGAGCTCAAGGGAGTGGTGTAGGTTGAAGGCAGAAGTTTGAGAGTCATCGTTATGAACGTGCTATATGAAGCCATGTCCAACACAGTTGAGAAGTCGAGAAAGGTGAGAGTTGACCCTTGCCTTTAGTCAATGTGAGTCATCAGTGACGTTGGTAAGAGTTGTTTCTGTGGAGAAGTGAGGGAGAAAAGCCTAATTAATACATTGACAAGACAAGAGGAGGTAAAGAAATAGGGACAATAAGAATACACATCTTTGAAGGGTTTTGCGATGGAGGAGAGGAGAGCAGGGGACAAGATCCAGCCTTCTTAGAAGATGGATAATGTGAGGGCAGGTTATTATGCCAATAAGAATGATCTGGTCGAGGAGGGAGACGAAGTGGTTATGTAGCATAGAGATGGAGTAATTGCTGGAGTGAAGCCTTTGAAAAGCTAAGATGGGATAGGATCCAGAGCATAAGTGAGAGGATGGCCTTGATAATAGGAAATTTCTTCCATTATAACAGGAGGAAAGGCAGAGAATGCGAAAAAAGAGGCACTACAATGGAGAAAAGATAGTCTTTTTTAACAAATGATGCTGGAACAACATTGCACGTCTGCATGCAAAAAGATGAATCTAGACAGATTTTATTTCCTTCACAAAAATTAACTTAAAATGGGTCACAAACCTCAAAGTAAAATGCAAAACTATAAAAATCCTAGAAGATAACATAGGAGAAAATCTAGATGACCTTGAGTATGGCAATGGCTTTTTAGCTATAACACCAAAGACATGATCCATGAAAGCTACACTTCATTAAAATTAAAAATTTCTGCTCTATAAAAGACACTGTCAAGAGAATGAAAACACAAGACACATCCTGGGACAAAATATTTGCAGAAGACATTTGATAAAGGACTTACATAAAATATGCAAAGAACTCTTAAAACTCTACAATAAGAAAACAAACAACCCAGTTTAAAAAATGGGCCAAAGATCTTAACAGACCTTACCAAAGAAAATATACAGATAGCAAATAAGCATATGAAAAGATGTTCTACATTGTGTGTAATCGGGGAAATGCAAATGAAAACAACAGTGAGATACCACTACGCACTTAGTAGAATAGCCAAGATCAAGAACACTGACAACACCAAATGATGGTGTGGATGCGGAGCAACAGGAATTCTCATTCATTGCTGGTGGGAATGCAAAAAGGTACAGCCACTTTGGAAGACGGTTTGTGGGTTCTTACAAAACTAAACATACTCTTACCATAAGATCTAATAATCATGCCCCTAGTATTTACCTAAAGGAGTTGAAAAATTATGTCCACAGAAAAACCTGCACATGACTGCTTATAACAGTCTTATTCATAATTGCCCAAACTTGGGAGCCACCAAGATGTCCTTCAGTAGGTAAATGGATAAATAAACTGTGGTACATCCAGACAATGGAATATTATTCAGCGCTAAAAAGAAATGAGCAATTAAACCATGAAAAGACATGGAGAAACCTTAAATGCATGTTACCAAGTGAAAGAATCCAATCTGAAAAGACTACATACTGTGTGATTCCAAGTATATGACATTCTAGAAAAGGCAAAACTATGGAGACAGTAAAAAATTGCTGGGGTTAGGGAGAAAGGAGTGAATAGGTGGAGCACAGAGGATTTTTAGAGAGTGACACTGCTCTGTGTGATACTGTAATGGTGAATACACGTCACTATACATTTGTCCAAACCCATAGAAAGTACAAAACCAAGAGTGAACCCTCCTGTAAACTATGTGCTCTGGGTGTTAATAAAGTGTCAGCATAATCCCATCAATTGTAACAAATGTACTACTTTAGTGGGGGATATTGATAATGGCAGAGGCTGCGCGTGTGTGGGGGCAGGTAATAAGGGAAAATCTCTGTACCTTTTGCTTGATTTTGCTGTGAACCTAAAACTGCTCTAAAAAATAGTCGATTAAGAAAAAGATGCAGGGGGCCTGGCCTGGTGGCGTAGCGGTTAAGTTCATGCCCTCTTCTTCAGCGGCCAGGAGTTCACCTGTTTGGATCCCAGACACAGACCTGTGCACTGCTTATCAAGCCATGCTGTGGCAGGCATCCCACATGTAAAATGGAGGAAGGTGGGCACAGATCTTAGCTCAGTGCTGATCTTCCTCAACAAAAAAGAGGAGAATTGGTGGGAGATGTTAGCTCAGGGCTAATCTGCAAAAAAAGAAAAAGATACAAGGTCTGGCCTTGTGGCTGAGTGGTTGGGTTTGCCCGCTCTGCTTCAGTGGCCCGGGTTTCGCTGGTTTGGATCCTGGGCATGGACCTAGCATTGCTCATCAAGCCATGCTGTGGTGGCATCCCACATAGAAGAAGTAGAATGCCTTTCAACTAGGATATACAACTATGTACTGGGGCTTTGTGGAGAAAAAAAAAAGAGGAAGATTGGCAACAGATGTTAGCTCAGGGCCAATCTTCCTCACCAAACAGCATTAAAAAAAAAAAAAGATGCAGGGAAGGGGTGGAGCAAAATGGCGGGGTGAGCTGACCCGGGATTCTCTCCCCTCCAAAATACAACAAAAGATTGGAAGAACTGAATTTCAGAGAATAAACATAATGCCAGCTCGTTAGAGACCTACGATACCAAGAAGGTGGAGATCATAACCTTTGCTCACACCCTCGGAGGCGCTGGAACGGTAGGCGAGAACATCGCTCCCTCCCCTAGGGTCTGCGATTGCTGCGGCATGGGTGGGGAAGGAGCATGGGGAGGGGCCGCGCGACCAGGGGACCATCCGGGACTCCTGCCACTGATTCAGTGGAGACCCGCTGACGGGGGGGAAAGCTTCTGTCCGCGGGGACCCTATAAATCAAGGGCCTTGGGAGACCAGAGAACAGAACTGATCTGAACCCAGACCGGTACGTGTGAGTAACAGCCCCTCCCCCGCAGCGGAGCCCGTGGACGCAGCCATCTTGCCTCAAGGCAGAGAGCTCATAACACGTGGCTCTCGACCCCCATCTAGTGGCGACAGGCTGTAACTGTAACTGAATTCTACCACCATGCGAAAAAAACGCTCCTCTACCATCCAGCAATTTATAAAAGCCCCAGACCAGAAGGAAAACAATAAAAACATAGAATTAAGTCCTGAGGACTTGGAATTAGGTAAACTAAGTGATAATGAGTTCAGAGCAGCTATAATCAAAAAACTCAATGAGGTAGAGAGAAAGAGAGAGAAACAAGCCGAGTTCTGGAGTTACTTCACAAGAGATTGAAATCATAAAGAAAAATCAAACAGAATTACTTGAGATGAAAAACACAATGGACCAGATCAAACAGAATAAGGATTCCCTGAATGCCCATGTAGACAACATAGAGGAGAAAATTAGCATAATAGAAGATAGACAGGCTGAATGGCGCCAGACAGAGGAAGAAAGAGAACTAAGAATTTTAAAAAAATGAGGAAAATCTCCAAGAGATAGTGGATTCAATGAGGAGTAAGAACATAAGGATCATAGGACTTCCCGAGAATATGGAAAAGGAAAATGGAGCAGAAAGTGTGCTTAACGAAATTATTGAAGAGAACTTCCCAAATCTAGGGATCGACGGAGAAATGTGTGTAGAGGAGGGTTTTAGATCTCCTAGATTTGTCAATGTAAAAAAGAGCTACCCCAAGGCACATAGTAGTAAAGTTGGCAAATAGGAATGATAGGGAGAGAATACTCAGGGAAGTAAAGGAAAAAAAGAGAATAACCTACAAAGGAGCCCCTATCAGACTGTCAGCGGATTTCTCTACAGAAACCCTACAAGCTAGGAGAGAATGGAGTGACATATTCAAAGCTTTAAAGGATAAAAACCTTCAGCCAAGAATACTCTATGCAGCAAGAATTTCCTTCAGATATGAGGGAGAAATTAAATCTTTTCCAGACAAAAAAAAGTTAAGGGAATTTGTAACTAAAAGCCCTCCACTACAAGAAATCCTCAAGAAGGCTCTCATACCTGAAAAAAGAAAAAAGGGAGAAAGGGAACACAATCCACAGGCTAGGGAGACCGATGGCTAGAACCAGAACAGGATAGCAAATATTCAATTATAGCATTAGGGTAAAGGTAAGGAAACTACCAAAACAAGGACGATCTTAGTACTCTAACTGCCAATTAATAAGACGAGTTGGAATAAAAACTGAAAATAATTATTTAGGAGGGGAAGAGCAAAGGGTCTAAATCAGTATTGGTCAAGTAAGTAAGAGACCATCAGAGAATAGACTATATTATACACGAGATTGTAAATACAAACTTCAAGGTAGACACTAAAATAAAGTACAGAACAGAGTCGCAAATCATGAATAAGGAAAAATCTAAGAAACCCAGCATAAGAAATTGCAGTATTAAATGGGTAGTCTAAAGCAAACAGGAAAAGAAATGCAGGAAAACAAGATAATGAGCGACAGATTAACAGCACTAAGTCCACATGCATCAATAATCACTCTCAATGTGAACGGATTGAACTCTCCAATAAAAAGACACAGAGTGGCAAAATGGATTAAAGAACACGATCCAACAATTTGTTGCCTCCAGGAAACACACCTCAGCCCCAAGGACAAACACAGACTCAGGGTGAAGGGGTGGAGGACAATACTTCAAGCAAATAGCAAGGAAAAAAGGCAGGTGTTGCAATTCTCATATCAGACCAAGTGGATTTCAAAATAAGACAGGTAAAGAGAGACACAGAGGGACGATATATAATGATCAAAGGGACACTTCATCAAGAAGAAATAACGCTTGTAAGTATCTATGCACCCAACACAGGAGCACCAAGATTCATAAAGCAACTATTAACAGACCTAAAGGACGATGTTAAAAACAACACAATAATAGTAGGGGACCTCAACACCCCACTCACATCAATGGACAGACAGAAAATCAACAAGGAAATAGTGGAGCTAAATGAAAAACTAAAACAATTGGACTTAATAGACATATATAGATCACTTCATCCTGAAAGAGCTGAATATACATTCTTCTCAAGTGCACATGGAACATTATCTAGGATAGACCATATGTTGGGAAACAAGGCAAGCCTCTACAAATTTAAAAAAATTGAAATAATAACAAGCATCTTCTCAGATCATAGTGCTATAAGGCTACAAATTAATTACAAGAAAAAAGCTGAGAAAGGCATAAAGATGTGGAGACTAAACAACACACTACTGAACAAACAATGGATCATTGAAGAAGTTAAAGAAGAAATAAAAAATACCTGGAAACAAATGAAAATGATAGCATGCCATACGAACTCATATGGGATACAGAAAAAGCTGTATTAAGAGGAAAATTCATCACAGTACAGGCACATCTTAACAAACAAGAAAAATCCCAAATAAGCAACCTTAAAGCACACCTAACTGAACTAGAGAAAAAAGAACAAATGAAGCCCAAAGTCAGCAGAAGGAGAGAAATAATAAAAATCAGAGCAGAAATAAATACTATTTAAACGAAAAAGGCAGTAGAAAGGATCAATGAGACAAAGAGCTGTTTTTTTGAGAAGATAAATAAAATTGACAAACCACTAGCCAGACTTACAAAGAAAAAAAGGGAGAAAGCGCAAATAAACAAAATCAGAAATGAGCGAGGAGAAATAACAACAGACTCTGCAGAAATACAACAGATTATAAGAGAATACTACAAAAAACTGTATGCCAACAGAATGGATAACCTAGAGGAAATGGATAAATTCTTGGACTCCTACAATCTCCCAAAGCTCACTCAAGAAGAGGCAGACAATTTGAACAGACCAATCACAAGGAAAGAGATTGAAACAGCAATCAAAAACATCCCAAAGAATAAAACCCCAGGACCAGATGGCTTTCCTGGGGAATTCTACCAAACTTTCAGAGAGGATTTAATACCTATCCTTTTCAAGCTATTCCAAAAAATTAGGGAAGATGGAACACTTCCTAACACATTCTATGAGGCCAACATCACGCTGATACCAAAACCAGACAAGGACACCACGAAAAAAGAGAACTACAGGCCAATATCACTGATGAACATAGATGCAAAAATTCTAAACAAAATTTTGGCAACCAGAATTCAGCAATTCATCAAAAGAATCATACATCAGGATCAGGTGGGATTCATACCAGGGACACAGGGATGGTTCAACATCTGCAAATCAATCAACGTGATACACCACATCAACAAACTGAGGAATAAAAACCACATGATCATCTCAATAGATGCAGAGAAGGCATTTGGCAAGATCCAACAGCCATTTATGATAAAAACTCTGAACAAAATGGGCATAGAAGGAAACTACCTCAACATAATAAAGGCCATATACGACAAACCCACAGCCAACATCATACTCAATGGGCAAAAACTGAGCGCCATCCCACTGAAAACAGGAACGAGACAAGGATTCCCTCTATCACCACTCTTATTCAACATAGTACTGGAGGTCCTGGCCAGAGCAATCAGACAAGAAAAAGGAATAAAAGGAATCCAAATAGGGAGGGAAGAAGTGAAACTCTTGCTGTTTGCAGACGACATGATCTTATATATAGAAAACCCCAAAGAATCCATTGGAAAACTGTTAGAAGTAATCAACAACTACAGCAAAGTTGCAGGGTATAAAATCAATTTGCATAAATCAGTAGCATTTCTATACTCCAGTAATGAACCAACAGAAAAAGAACTCAAGAATACAATAGCATTCACAATCGCAACAAAAAGAATAAAATACCTTGGGGTAAATTTAACTAAGGAAGTGAAGGACCTATATAATGAAAATTACAAGGCCTTTCTGAGAGAATTGGATGACGACATAAGGAGATGGAAAGACATTCCATGTACATGGATTGGAAGAATAAACATAGTTAAAATGTTCATTCTACCTAAAGCAATCTACAGATTCAATGCCATCCCAATCAGAATCCCAATGACATTCTTTACAGAATTAGAACAAAGAATCCTAAAATTCATATGGGGCAACAAAAGACCCCAAATTTCTAAAGCAATCCTGAGAAAAAAGAACAAAACGGGAGGCATCACAATCCCTGACTTCAAAACATACTACAAAGCTACAGTAATCAAAACAGCATGGTACTGGTACAAAAGCAGGTGCACAGATCAATGGAACAGAATTGAAAGCCCAGAAATAAAACCACACATCTATGGACAGCTTATCTTTGACAAAGGAGCTGAGGGCATACAATGGAGAAAAGAAAGTCTTTTCAACAAATGGTGCTGGGAAAACTGGAAAGCCACATGTAAAAGAATGAAAATTGACCATTCTTTTTCACCATTCACCAAAATAAACTCGAAATGGATCAAAGACCTAAAGGTGAGACCTGAAACCATGAGGCTTCTGGAAGAAAACGTAGGCAGTACACTCTTTGACATCAGTATTAAAAGGATCTTTTCAGACACCATGCCTTCTCAGAGAAGGGAAACAATAGAAAGAATAAACAAATGGGACTTCATCAGATTAAAGAGCTTCTTCAAGGCAAATGAAAACAGGATTGAAACAAAAAAACAACCCACTAACTGGGAAAAAATATTTGCAAGTCATATATCTGACAAAGGCTTAATATCCATAATATATAAAGAACTCTCGCAACTCAACAACAAAACATTAAACAACCCAATCAAAAAATGGGCTGGAGACATGAACAGACATTTCTCCAAAGAAGATATACTGATGGCCAATAGGCACATGAAAAGATGCTCATCATCGCTGATCATCAGCGAAACGCAAATCAAAACTACACTAAGATATCACCTTACACCCGTTAGAATGACAAAAATATCTAAAACTAATAGCAACAAATGTTGGATAGGTTGTGGAGAAAAAGGAACCCTCATACACTGCTGGTGGGAATGCAAACTGGTGCAGCCACTATGGAAAACAGTATGGAGATTCCTCAAAAAATTAAAAATAGAACTACCATATGATCCAGCCATCCCACTACTGGGTATTTATCCAAAGAGCTTGAAGTCAGCAATTCCAAAAGTCCTATGCACCCCAATGTTTATTGCAGCACTGTTTACAATAGCCAAGACGTGGAAGCAACCTAAGTGTCCAGCAACAGACGAATGGATAAAGAAGATGTGGTACATATATACAATGGAATACTACTCAGCTGCAAAACAGAACAAAATCATTCCATTTGCAACAACATGGATGGACCTTGAGAGAATTATGTTAAGTGAAATAAGCCAGCGAGAGAAGGACAATCTGTGTATGACTCCACTCATATGAGGAATTTAAAATTATGGACTAAGAACAGTTTAGTGGATACCAGGGGAAAGGTGGGGTGGGGTGGTGGGCACAAAGGGTGAAATGGTGCACCTACAACATGACTGACAAACATTAATGTACAATTGAAATTTCACAAGATTGTAACCTATCAATAACTCAATAAAAAAAAAAGATGCAGATGGGTTCGGTTTATATTAGAAAGATGAGGTATTTTTTACCCACTTGTATCTATTTCTGTTTGAAATTTGAGATTTGGTTATCAACTGAGAGTGAGAGGGAGATAGGTGTAGGAGACGTGAGGAGAAAAGAGAACGTGTGAATGGTCCTCTCAGAAAGCGCTAAGTTGAATTTGCTAGGAAATCATAGTGGTAAACTTTATAAGAGAAGAGTGCCAATTTGAGATTTTTGGCTATGATTAGGAAGTGAATCTTATCAACATTGTTTTGTGATTTTTTTATAACAGTACTTTGACCAAATAGTAGTAGTAAGGTTCCCTATTATTTAGATTGTGGTATTGAGATGACACTTTCTACTAAAAGAAAGCAGGCTCATTTCAGGTTTGGGGCAGACATTTTCAAGACAAAATGGAACATCTTGTCATAACAGAGAAAAAGGAAGCTGTCAAAAACTATTATAACTACTATAGTCATGTCAAAAGGACTGAGGGGCCAACATGAAGAGTCTTCCACTGGCCAAATATTGGACAGTTTGAGTGTCAATAAAAGAAAATAACTGTGATGATTAGAACACATCAAATATGTGGAAATCCATGAGTTCATATTGATCCAAAACACACACGGCGCGCACACACACACACACACAAAACTTAGTGGAAACTCTTGAAAGATTTTAGCAAATGAGCTATTTTAAAAACTGATAAGTAAGAGAAAGAATCAAGCATTTATCATTTTCTTATATCAACTTTAGATTGAGTAATCAAAGAACAAATGTGGTAAAATTTCTCTTTAAAGAGGCATTCCAGCAAATAAATAGACAATGATTGATAGAATTGAAATATCACCATTTTGTAACCCCTAATGAATTAATGAATTTAGATATTAAGCATCAGAAGCTGCTAAAATCACAAAAAGGACTGCAAGATATTATGCATCTTCTGATACCACCAAACCATGAATGTCTGTAAAAAAATGAATCTGATGACGCCTTTAGATTCAGTTACCAACTTTCCAAGAAATACAGAGGAAGGATTAACATGTTAATCTATACCATAGGGATGCAATCAGCAAAATCCAGATTGTGGGAAACTGTACCAGTAAATTAAACTGTAGTGTCTGGGGATGGTTTATAGTGTGGATAATAAAACTATAAATTAAGAAATGATACCATGAAAGTCAGGATAGTGGTTACTCTTAGAAGAGGGGGAGTTTCAATTGGGAGAACACATAGGGAGGGCATCTGGGTAACTGACGAGATTCTCTCTGCTGAAATGGATGTTATGCGGAAGGGTGGTTGCCTTAAACAGTTGATTAAGCTGAATATTTGTTATATGTGGTTCTCTGTATTTGAGTTATATTTAACAATACTAAGGTAAAACTTTTAAGTGAAGTTAAGACATTAAAAATTTTTTTTATTTTAATTTTTAAAGTTAATTGTTAGGCTTTCATGGGAAATGGGGAGCAGTGGGAGAGCAGTGCTAAAGACTTCAGTTGAGAGTCTAAATAACAGAATTGCAAACAGCAACTAAGACCGCAGACCAAAGAATCAAGTAAGTTGCACATGAAAGGACTGCTCAGCGTTAGTCACTCACTTCAGCTGCCCTCAGTACACGTTCTTATCTGTACACTGTGAATATGCAATAAGTCGAATATGCACCGAAAATGCTTGTTTACTTATGCTTCATGTTGCTGTTCAAAGTGCTTTTATATATGTTATTTAATGAAAGACCGCCAGAGTCCAGGAGTGGAAGTGCTAATCCTATTTAAATTCTCTGTATATAAAAATAGTGAATGTTTCTTTAATTAAAAAATACTTAAGAATATGCAATATAAGAATGAACCTACCTTTACTGTAGATGTCAATATATTGTTTAAAGTAATTTCTCCTTTACTTATATGATTCCTATACCTTATTTAAGGAAATAATTTTCACTAGTTTGATAAAAATGGGGATATATTAAACTGAGGTGAAACAATTTTTAAATGTTCATGACAGTTTGACAAGTCTGAAGTAAACTAAAACGACTCCGTTTTTTCCTGCCAGAGGTCTCTTTATTAGTATCCATGATCGTGGGCATATTGCTTCAATTCTTAATGCATGGCCAGAAGATGTCATCAAGGTAAGTTATCACATTTTTCCACTATGGCAAATTTATTCTTTTTCATGTCCCGTAACATATTGACAATTTTCAAGATATTGGGTAGTATTCACTAGCTTTCCTAGTGAATGTCGCCTAATTTATATCCCTTTGATTTTTGCATAGTAGATTCCAACTGTCCCTCAGTATCCTTGGGGGGATTGATTCCAGGACCCCCGTGGATACCAAAGTCCTTGGATGCTCTAGTCCCATATGTAAAATGGTGTAGCATTTGCGTATAACCTGTGCACCTCCTCCCCTATTTTAAATTATCTCTAGATTACTTATAATATAGAATACAATGTAAATGCTGCAATAATTATACTGTATTGTTTAGGGAAAAATGACAAGGAACAAAAGTCTGTTCGGTACAGATGCAACCATCATGGACCTTTCTATCCCGCATTGGTTGAATCCTGTGGTTGCAGAACCTGTGGGTACGCTGGGCGACTGCAATTTTAGTCTAAGACTATTTAGATACTGTTTCCCCGTTATTTCCATTAAACTTCTTAGTATTTCTTTATTCATTGTAAGTGATGATAAATGTTAAAGTAGTGTTATGTCTGAATTTCTTTAAGCAAACTCCTTTTTCATATCTTTTGTGTTTAATCACTACTAAGAGGAATCCAGGTAGGCAAAAAAATCTGTTAATTCATTTCTGTTATCATTGTGACCGTAAGTAGCTCATCTGACTTCCCTCTGTGAGTGAGCTAATGAAAATAAAATAAGAATGGTATGTGACATTTGGTAGCTCTCTGTGTGAGACACTTTTACCTGGATCACCTCTGGTATTATCCTGGTACTTCAGAGAGGAAAGGCAGGCCCAGGGGGCTACACAGGCGAGTGAGTGTGCGGTGGTGGGAGCTGGACACGGGTCTCAGAGCCCTTGCTGTCAAACATGGTGTTCTACCACCCGCCTTGTCTAAGGATGGTGAGATGTACCTATCCCTCCTTGGCTCCCTTTTCCTTTCTGTTAGGTGCCCAGCAACTTTGGGATATCTTTTAGGACTAAGATTGAGCAAATTGATGCCTTTTGGTGGTACAAAAGCACTTCAGCTGTGACTTCCAAAGTGTGACTCCCCTAATGACCTTTTCTGTTTGAGCAGTTATGGCTAGAATCGATTCACTTGGCTCTTTAAGGCTCAGGCTAGGTAAACTTGTAAAGAAACGTGTTTTTCACTATTTTCAATCTTCCCGGTTTTTCCACTTTGCCCACCTAAGTTGCTCCTTCACCTTTTCTCCCATCAAGTAGACTGCAGTGTCCACAGATCCTGTCCTTAGAAGTTACCCTAAAAATGTGTTAATTCCATGAAATATAAATGTCTGATCCTCTAAGAAGAAGGATACTTACTTTTTTTTTTTTAGGAAGATTTAGCCCTGAGCTAACATCTGCTGCCAATCCTCCTCTTTTTGCTGAGGAAGACTGGCCCTGAGCTAACATCTATGCCCATCTTCCTCTACTTTATATGTGGGACCCCTGCCACAGCATGGCTTGCCAAGTGGTGCCATGTCCGCACCTGGGATCTGAACCGGTGAACCATGGGCCGCCAAAGCAGAACATGCAAACTTAACCGCTGCGCCACCGTGCCAACCCCAAGGATACTTACATTTTAACCAGGACACTAGAGATGATTTTAAGAATGAGTCAATATAGGAAATAGTTTTGGGGTAGAGAGGTCTAATTAATATCCTTCTAATCATAACAGCTGGGCAATAAGCAGTCACTTGCTTCATGTTCTTCCTACTAGCTGATCTGAATATTTAGCTTCATTAGTAGCCTATATCCTTTTGACTCCTTAATTTTGGGCCCTCACTGATATTCTTGATCCTGACTATACCTACTGTTGTTGAAAAAGCCTAGCATAGAGTTTGGTGCATAGTAGGCACTTAATAAATGGCATCTGTTTACTGTAATAGAATATTGAAGAATAAGATAAGAGTCTCTGTTGTGTAATTGAAAGCAAACCAGGCAATCAATTATTAGAGAAAATATAATTAAACTGTCTGGTATAAATTATTAGTGCCATATTCATCCAGTCAGAGTTGAATATCCTTCAGAGAAGGCTGGAACAGTTAAGAAATATTTCTAGCAGAGTTGGAACTTAAATCTAGCCTTCGATAGTTAGAAAGGGAAGAAGGCACTGTCCTAAGAAGGGAACATACGGTTGTAGGTCTCAAGTTCGGGACAAGAGGGGTGTGTTCACGTGCAAAAGGAAGGCTGGCCCAACTAAAGCTAAGTGTCCTTATTGAAATGTAGTGAGATTAAGGTTGTCTAAGAGATGACCAAATTATTATGAAAGGTCTTGAAATTCAGAAAGAGGGATTTAGACTTGAAAAAGTAGGATGTAATATTTAAACAGGGGAATGACTTTACATAAGTAATATTTGAGGAAGTTTCAGCAGAGAGAGAAGAAAAAGAGGCAGGAGTTCTGTATCCAGGAAGTCTACAACAGGAGCACAGGCCCCAGGAAAGGAAAAGATGGAATGAAGACAGGATACGTAGTGAGAGTCTGTGCGCATTCAGGGGAACACCTGCGTATTTCACACACAAAGTTTATATTCAGGTAATGCCGAGATAGTAATTGACAAAGTAGGATGGGGATTTAATTTCTGAAACACAGACATCGTTGATACAACTTGGGTTATCTTGCTGGGATAATCCTCCTGTTGTGGCTTTATTATGCAGAAAACATCTAGCTGCTTTATTTTTCTTAAGCAGGAGATAAAGTAGGTAAAAACAAAAGCAAGAGTGTGTTAATTTAGTGATAAATTGCATATATCACACATTTTTTTTATTTCAGAGAATTCCTTTACTATTAAAATTCACTCTTTAATGTTGAAATGTTTGTGAATTAATGCTAAAATGTATATTTGTAATAAGGCATAAACTGAGCTAAAATATCAACTGCCTCAAAATGTAGTTTAAAAATTACTCAAATAACTACCACCTATATAAATGTCTATGGTATATTTATATAATTAAATTGATAGCTCGGGATGAGAGAAGAGCTTAGGGAATAAAGCTTATGAAGAAATGAAAAAGAACAATGCTTTTCCTAGACTTTGTATTCAAGACATATATTTAGTTTGACTTAGATGTGCTATCAAAAATAAATGAAAATGCTATGGGTTTTTTTTTTTTTTTTTGCTGAGGAAGATTCACTCTGAACTAGCATCTATTGCCAATCTTCCTCTTTGTGCTTGAGGAAGATTCACTCTAAGCTAAGATCTATGCCAGTCTTCCTCTGTTTCGTATGTGGGCTGCCACCACAGCGAAGTGCACCGAACTTAAGCCCTAGGCCACGGGACCAGACCCATGAAAATGCTGTGTTCTTTTAACCCCCTTTTTCAAAACAAAATTGAAACTGATGAGAATTACAAGTAGCAACTCTCTGGGTTTAATTATCTTTAATGAAACCCAGAAAGCATTATATAGATTATTATTTAGATCACAACTAAGTTATGTGACAATGTTCCTCTCCTTATAAAATAGCTCATAAACGTATTTAAAAGTGTATGCAGGCCAATTGGACTTTACTTCTTCAAGAAACACATTCACAAAAGTGTATATGATCAGTGATGTATATACAAGTTCCTCTATTGCAGTATTATTATTTATTTATTTATTTATTATTATAAATAAAAAAATATCTATTAAATATAAGTTTGAAGTATTTTGACTTTGAAAATTTGGCTTTAATTTAATTTAAAAACTAAAGTTGCAGTTTTCTGCAGTATTTGGTTGTCTTTCTTAGGTTAAATCAGAGCTAACTAACCCAATGGTATCAAGTTGCCTCCTCTGAGACAGCATAACATATTGACCCTTTGCAATTGGACATGGAAAATTTATCAGCTCTCTGGAATATGCAAAGATAATTTTCACCCACCTCTCAAATGTGTTTACTTTTAAGGCAGTTCTTTGAGAGCTGCATAATATAGGTGAACAGAAAATTAAATGAAAAGACTCAAAGTGTATTTTTAAATATGTGCCACAGTGTAGCATGCTGGAAAAACACTGTCCTGGGAGTTAACACACCCGAGTTCTTGTTCTTTGGTATTAACCGGATAACCCACCTTGGGCAAATTATTTCAGTTCTCTGACCTTTAGTTTCCTAATCTAGAATAAGAGGGATGAACTGAGTGTGCTCTAAATTCCCCTTTACTTCTAAAATGTTATGCCTCTGTACGTTTGTCCTGGTGATAGTAATAGCATTAATAGCTACATTTTTTTGAGAATTTGTAATGTACCAGGTACTGTGGTAAGTTCTTTGTATGTTGTGATCTCATTTTATTGAATCATAGATTTATTCAATTAACTAATGTTTATTGATTGTTTACTATGTGCTGTGCTGTGTGCTGGTGTACAGTAAAGAGCAAAACAGTCGGTTCCTAATTTATGTAGCTGCTCTCAAAAGTGCACTTATTATTCCCATTTTACAAAGAAGAAACAGAAGCTTTAATTCATCAGTTTATCCAAGGTCGAATACCTAACGTTTTTCCAAGGCTGCATGGATATAACTGGTGTAGTAGTTGGTAGAAAATCTAATAAATTGTGCTTCACGTTACTTAACTATGGACACTCCTGTAATTGTCCTCAAAGTGGATGTGACTAGTTTTCATGCTGCCCTGTTTCACTTTAGTTCCCAGTTTGAGCTCTTATTTCTCTGTACTCTTCCCACTGCTCCTCTTGATTGAAGACGGAGTTATTTGGGTTGTTTGAATCTTTATGTGAATAATCTCTCTTTTTTCTTTTTTTGTTGAGGAAGATTGTCCCAGGTCTAGCATCTGTGTCAGTCTTCCTTTATCTTGTGCATGGGACCCAACCACAGCATAGCTTGATGAGCAGCGTGTAGGTCCACACGGGGGATCTGAACCTGTGAACCCTGGGCTGCCGAAGTGAAGCGTGAGAACTTCACCACCACACCACCGGGCTGGCTCCCCTCTCTTCTTTTTTCAACAACCAAATTAATCATATATATGTATTTTTAACAAAATATAAAAAATATATTTCAAATGTATTTATTCTCCCTACTCTTAGACACTTAAAATCACGTAAAATCTTTTTCATGTATATTCAATTATGTTTTTTGACAGCTTAATATTTCATTATCGTAAGTATTATCTGCAGGAATAAAGACCAGGAACTGTGCCCTAGGATTTGTGAGCATCTATTAATAGATGTCTTTTCTGTTTCTTCCAGGCTATTGTGGTGACGGATGGAGAGCGCATTCTTGGCTTGGGGGACCTTGGCTGTAATGGAATGGGCATCCCTGTGGGTAAACTGGCTCTGTACACAGCTTGTGGCGGGATGAATCCTCAAGAATGTCTGCCTATCATTCTGGATGTGGGAACGGAAAATGAGGTAAACAATTCAAGTCTATGCGACAGCTATTTACCTTAAAGAGTAGAACCAATTCTCGCATTTTGAGCTTATTCCAGAACTTTATGAAATTCATACTTTTCTGTCTGATTCTCCCTCCCTCCTCAAACCTGTCCTCCAATTCTTGTAAGAAAACTATTTTCTCTGTCCCTTTTCCCTTCTCTATAATATGATTAATCTTTTACCAGCTTGTTTAGGATTCTATTATCCTTTCATGCGTGTTTATACCATTATTCAATAGACTATATGTTTTACTTTAGGATATTATGGTTTCTTTTTTTTAATTATTTTTTTCATACTACATAGGAGCTAATCCCAAAGGACTTAAGTTTAATCAGCCTGAAATCTTCTTGTTCTAAAAATCTGTCTTGAACCTGAGGTAGATGATTTGGAGTTTAGCATTTCTCATTCCTGCATCTAAATTTTAGAATCTCAAAGTCGTATATCAAGTAGAAAATTTTTTGCTCATCCTTTATTAGTAATGTTTAGGATTAGTTTTGGGTGATAGGTACTAGAAATTAAAGGCTGAATTTTCTGAAATAGAGAGGAAAGATAATGATCAGTTAAGGATAGACTTTTTAAAAGTTACATACAAATTTCAGACTTAGGCTCAGAATAGATTCATCATCAAAAAAGACCTTGATAATTTAAACAAGTGTGTACACTTTTTATAGTTATTTTCTTTGTTCCCTTCTAAAGCAATTTAAGACATAACTTTTGACCTGCTAATAATACGTTATAATAGTAACTTGAACAGTTTTTATATTCTTTAACTTGTAAAAAGTTATAATATTTAACTTCCTATATACATGAATGTGCATTTAACTTTTATAAAGGATATGTTTTAATAAAAATACATTGCTTATCTGGCTTTTTTTCCTAATAACAATAGAAATGACCTAGAAATGATCAAAGCTGACCTCTTAAAACAAATATCCCCAAATTGGGTATATACATTGGACATTAAGATTTCCTCTTTATTTTTTCATATATTTTAAAACATTCTTCTGTGGTAAATTGCATTGAAATTAAAGTTTAAAAATCATGAAATCTGTATAACATCTTACAAATTCTAGGAAGAGAGGAAGAAGAGTAAAGAGTGATGAAACAGGCCTGCAGAAACTGAAGAATTGAGTTTTAAACTTGGGCCTTTTATTGAGATTGTCAGTATAACGTGGACCTAGAGAAGGTTGTGCAGTAGTGAAACGATAACACTGGGACTTCTGCGCTGATAGATTGTGTTAGTTACGTGAAATTCTTGATTCCGTGAGGGTGGATCTCAAAATTGTCAAATTGGCCTTGAATTTTCTCACATTATCTCCATTGAGTATTCCTTTGTCTTTTGGTATTCACTGCTTTTATGATATTCCATTTCTGTCCCTCAGCCTGCAGAACCCACATCTGCCTGTCTTTCATCAAATTTCTTGCTTTGCCCTGCTGTAGATCTAGCTTTGTTTGTTCTTTTCCCATTAAGCGTGCCTGGTACTCAGTACACTTCCAAGTTTTTCGAGCTGCTAAATTAGAAAATGAATCTGTTGTTAAAATGCTATGTGTTATTTCTAAAGATTTTTGCTTACCGCCAATGGACTTTTGGAAATATTAGGAAAAAAATTAAGTGACTCGTGGAATTTTGACAGGTCAGTGGAGAATATCTTTTTAGCTTGAGAGAGCCTTTCTGAAACTCTAATTCCCATTAGGTAGCTTTAATTGAGTTAGACAAACATTAAGTTGGCAACTCTTAATGTTCTTATTTTGTTTATTCTGACATTTTACTTTTTAATTTGTTCTTACACTGCTGCTTTACTGAGAAGACAAGAAAGGAAACTTATTGCAGTAGAGTAGAATGTTAGTGACTCAGTTGGTTTGTGTAAAATGTAATGGAGTATTTGTGTTGCCACTTTATATTTCTACTTTCACATGTGGAAAACTGCTATTGGTCAAAACTGTCCTGTAGTGATAATTTTTAATCTCATCACTTTTGTGACTCTCTGTCCAGTTTTACACTTCATAATAAAAATAAAAATGAATTGATACTAACGCTTAGTTTCTTATCCAGAATAACCTAGCAAAGTTTAATGAAAAGTTGTCCTCTTTTTTACAATTTACAAATGTTCCCTTTTTTTATCATAAATAGCTATATTGAGTGGTAATGGAAATAGAGGTGGAATTAGCAGCTGATTAACAAGACAATCTTCACTTGCTGTAAAGTCACACTTTCTGACTTCTACATCTCTGTAGCTTTCAACTAAAGAAGTTTAAAGAACAAAGGCACTGAAACTGAGCCACAGAAGTGCTCGGCTAAAAAATACTCTTATTCTTTAAGTTAATAATGCAAAGCGTTAATTTAGGTGGAATGTTTGTGTTTCATCTTACCTTTTATCTATTATTTCACAGTCCACATTTTCTTTAATGTACTTGTGAAGCAGTTGCTGTATAGAATTTATTTCTGTACCTGAGGTAAATTTTCTAAAATTGTTTCTTAAGAGCATACTATATTTAACTTCTTCTTTTTTTCTGTTGTTGCAAAATCTTTTCATAGAAGTTACATTTATTATTTGCCTATTTTTGTTAAATAAGTGACCCAATATCAAAGCTTGCTGTTTGACTAAAAATGGGAGTGGATGTTCTTTGTGTCCCCTCCTTGCTTGTCTGGGTATTATTGAGTTTAGAGGCTGCTTCATCTGTTACATGGTGTATTCGTCTGCTAGAGCTGCCATGACAGTACCACACACTGAGTGGCTGAACCAATAGAAGTTGATTTTCTCACAGTTCTGAAGGCTGCAGGTCCAAGATCAAGGTGTCAACCAGGTTACTTTCTTCTAAGGTCTCTCTCCTTGGATTGTCTTCCTCTGGTGTCTTTACGTGGTCTTTCCTCTGTGTGCATCTGTGTCCTAATTTTTTCTTATAAGAACACTAGTTGTATTAGATTAGGTCCCACCCTAATGACCTCATTTAACTTAATTGCATTTTTAAGGACCCTGTCTCCAAATACAGTCATATTCTGAGGTACTGGGATTAGGACTTCAGCGTAGGAGTCGAGGGGGACACAATTCAGCCCATCACGCATGGTCAGTCTCCAAGAGGACGTGGGCAGTGTGAGCAGGAGAATATTGTCTCTGCATCATTAGTCTTTGTTATTAAGGCATTGCTCCGTGTCTCAGCTTTTGTGATTCTGATGTTGTGTCTACTCTGGTCTTCAGTTCGTGTGTACAGTGTATCTAGATCTAGAATTGTTACTGGAACTTGAGCTCACAAAGTTGAAGCCTCTTTCCATTTAGAAAATTCCCCCTTGTGTTTCAGGAAGCGCTCTTCATCGTTGGCATGAACCAGCCATGTTGGAGAGAAACTGAACGAAAGAAAAACCTTGTAGGTTTTCTATCATATGTACCTGCCATTTATCTTTCAGCCTTTGTATAGAAGCTAGTGTTGGCACTAGAATGAGGCTTGTATTAGTTTTCTGTTGCTACCATAAATTGTTACAAACTTCGTGGCTTAAAGAAACACAAATATATCACCTTATAGTTCTATAGGTCACAAGTCTGACACAAGTCTCAAAAGACTACAATCATAAAATATGTCAGCAGGGCCATATCCTTGTCTTTTCCAGCTTCTAGAGACTGCTTCCATTCCTTGGTTCATGGTCCTCTTTATCCATTTTCAAAGCCAGCAATGTAGTGTCTCCCTGACCTGACCTGCTTCTGTCATCTCATCTCTTTCTCTAACTACAGCCAGGAAAGGTTTTTCTTTTTCTTTCTTCTCTTGTTTTGAGGAAGATTAGCCCTGAGCTAAGATCTACCACCAAACCTCCTCTCTTTTTTGCTGAGGAAGACTGGCCCTGAGCTAACATCCATGTCCATCTTCCTCTACTTTATATGTGGGATGCCTGCCACAGCATGGCCTGACAAGCGGTGCATAGGTCTCCACCTGGGATCCGAACCAGCACACCCTGTGCCGCCTAAGCAGAACGTGTGAACTTATCCACTGTGCCACTGGGCTGGCCCAAGGTTTTTCATTTTTAAAGACTCACCCTTAATCACATTGGCAAAGTCTCTTTTGCCACATAAGGTAATGTATTTACAGGCTCTAGGGGAGGGGCTGTTATTATTCTGCCTACCACCTGGTCCGAGCTAGAATGTCATCATTTCTCCCTCAATCCTCCTTCACTTCTGGCCTTTTTCCTTTCATTTTATGGGGGTTACTTGCCACTTGAGGCAAGTCATCCCACATTGGAGTGAATGCTAATCATTATGATAAAGCCAGCGGAGAGAGCATAATCCGTCAGCAGCCAGGCTTTCAGTTTGTAGCGTCGTGTACTTACTTTTTGGGAGTCTCATTTTACCTCATCCTCTCTAAATTAGAAGATGAGAATGGACTGTATCAAGAATTTCTGTATCTGTTTTCTGAGACACTGCACCAGTGCCTTGGGAATGAGAGTGGGGTCTTTCTTCAGTTTGGTTTTATATGCACTGTAACCTCCAGGAACTCCTTGAAGGTCGTGATACATTGTAGAAATACCCATTATCTAAATAAAATAGAAAACACGTTTACATGAGAGCAGCCTTCTGGGAAATAGAATAATTTCATTTTAACTTAACAATAGAAGTTTGAAATTAGTGGTTCTCAGTATATGTTCTACGGACAAATTCAGAATTACCAGGGGCGTGTGTTAAGAATGCGAAATCCTAGGATGCACTCCAGACTTACTGAATCTCAGTCAAATTTTAATCATTTTTATTTCTACCATTTTAAAACATTCATGCCAGCTCATGTGCATACTGATATTTTAAGTATTGCTTTCGACTCTTGACTGAAGGTTGGCACCTAGTTTACTAAATCTTATTGATGACATGAGCCAGCAAAACAGCAAAAATTATAGATTATTTCTTTATAGAAACTGTTTTTTTATTTGAAAATAATGAGTAAATAGCAAAAAAGAAAATGATTATCTGTATATTGTAAGTAAAATTTAAACATAAATGCTAAAATGGAGAATATTTGTAACATTATGGCAGATTATGGTTTATAATGTTCTTAATATTCAGAGAATGCTTTCAGGTCAATACGAAAATGTCAAATGTGAAATATGCAAATTACCTGAGGACATATGGACACAGAGAAGTTACACATGAAGAAATAAACATGGTCAATAAACTTATGAAAAAACGTTTAATAATATTAGAAGAATACAAATGGGTGCTACTTGATAACATTATATATGTAAATATATTTATATGTATTATTTTATTATATATTATATTCATATATATTTATATGTATGTTCATATATATATATACACACTCATATATATTTGAGGCTGCAGCAAAATACACACACTGTATGTCACTGGGGGAAATGTTAATTTGTTCATGCTCTCTAGGAAGGCAGAGTTCCAATAGAGATCACAAATTTTAAAAATGTTCAGCTAGTAACATGGGAACTTTTCACAGTGTATTATGTGAGAAGGGGTTATAAAACAGTCCATGATATTGTTCCAGATTTGGACAGCTAATATTATACATACATAGACATAAAGAAAAGCACCTGGAAGAATATGCATCACGGTGCTAGTGGTGAGTAATTCCGAGTGTGTTGAGATTATTGGTATTCTTTGTTTTTAATTTTACTTTTCAGTGCCCTCAAATTTTCTGATAGGCAAATATTGCTTTTTCAGTGATAAAAAACGAAGTATTAAGAAAATGTTTTTTAACTCTCAGAAACTTCAGATTGGGAAGGTAGAAATGTGAGACAAGACCAAGGTGAGAGTTGGTAATGATTACTGTTAGCTTCAAATAAATGAATGCTTCAAATAAAAATTCCCAAGGGTCCCGAATTGGGATAGTGCTAACAAGTAATTATACAAGTAAAAACAAGTAAAGTTATTAACTTTAACAATATATACTCTCCTTATCTCCTTTTTGGAACTCTCTTATATTTCTGTATGCTTTGTCCTCTACTCTGTCCTCAATCTTTTTCCTTCTCTCCTGCTTGTAACTCTTCGTAAGGCTTCGGTGACGCCATATGCATCACATGTGACACCTCTTGCTAAAGAAGGTCTAACCTCTTTTAAGTGCTTGCTTAATACCAAGTGTTTCATTTATTCTTTAACAAAGATCTATTAAGTGTTTACTCTTGGCCACAAGAAGTTTGTAATCCAATGAATTAATGTCACTTCTGTGCCAGGCTACTTGGTCTATGGAGCCGTTATCAAAACTGGGTAATCTTGTTAAATTGCTTTTTTTTTGAGGAAGATTAGCCCTGAACTAACATCTGCTGCCAATCCTCCTCTTTTTTGCTGAGGAAGACTGGCCCTGAGCTAACATCCCTGCCCATCTTCCTCTACTTTGTATGTGTGACACCTGCCACAGCATGGCTTGACAAGCAGTGTGTAGGTTCACACTTGGGATCCAAACTGGTGAACCATGGGCTGCCGAAGTGGAATGTGTGAACTTAACCGCTGCACTACTGGGCAGGCCCTGAGTTGTTTTTTTGTAGGTATTAATTTGTTTTTGTCAGCCAGATCGCTAAGGATGCCTTAATTATCATGAAATTTTAAAAACAGTAATTTTTGATAGGGACTTTATGATTAGAAGAATCTATAACCTCTTGATTTAATTCAAAAGCTTTATCTTGTTCATAAGTCTTCATAACTGACTCTTCATTGTGGTCAGACTTCTTTACGATTTATACTTTATCAGCAAGGGACAGAGTGACAGAAAGGAGAAGGGGAAACGTAACATCTTTTCTTGATTGTGTTCTTTTCCTAATTCACAGTTTAGAAGTCCACATATATTCCAGACATGGAGAAAGTATTTAGCCATTAGTAGCTCATTGGCACTTCACCCTCAGCTGTTCAGAAGCCTGCCAGTAGATTCTTTAAAGTTTTTAGGCCTTAAGGAACACCTGGGCTTTACAACAGCACTCAATTTTAGATTTTACATTTCATCTGAAATACATATATATGATTAAATATGTTAACTTCCAGCTAGCCGGAAAGCCTTAACTCATTGTTGTGCAGTAAATTATAAGTAGGATGACTCCATAATGTGTTGGCCAACCCAAGACACTTTCACAGTGAAAGATGCTATTAATAACTACACCAGGACAACAGGTGTGAAGTGGGCTATAATTTCTGTTGGCTTTAAGCAAATCCCAACTCAGATGATTCAAATGGTTTAATCTTGTTAACAACATCCCCACACCTGCAAAACCATCATTTATCTATAACAAATCACCTCCAAACTTAGCAACTTAAAACAATTACTATTTTATTAACGTTTGTGATTTGCTAGGAAGATTGGATGCTTGGGACAGCTTGGCCTTCTCCATATCCGTTCTCACCATTCACAGATTGTTCCCATTCCATATGTAAAATATGCTCATCTCCATCCTGGGTTCCCAAAAGCTTCATTCCACTAACAACAGCAGGCCCAAAGTTGAGGATCTTGTCGTTTAAAGCAGGTCTAAATGTAGGTGAAGCTTCTTGTGTTTTGCTGTTTGCTGTGACTCGTCTTATCCGATCCCACATACCAAATATACAAATGGGGAGGCAAAGGCAAAATAACTACCATCAGCACTTCCATTCAAAATGGGAGGACTAGGAATCACATGGCTCTAAGTGGTTCACAGCAATGCTAAATTTCCCACTGGACACATGTTGCCAGGCCACCTGCTTAGGGGCAGGGAATATTCCTTGAATAGCCCAACTCTCCTTCCTCGGCGGTTCTGTAGTTGATTGCTCTCTTAGGCTTTTGGCTGTGCTCTCTGGCTCTGGCTCCATCCTCTGAGATATCCCTCTTTTTCTATAAGAAATGGCCATGTTGCAGCTGAATAGCTTTCTCAGCCTTCCTGGCTGTGGAAAGTTGGGGACCCAGAGAAGTGTGTGCATTTGGAAGTGTCTCTGTCCTAATTAATCCAAGTAGTAGCAGAGCACCCTTAAAAGTTTTTTTAGGTTTTCTATGTTTCAGATTAGAGTCTATTTTATTAGTTAAAGGCCCTGCTCACAATTCTTTTCAAAATAGACCTTCTCCCTACGTCGGTTGTCCTATCAGAGGGCTGTGGGACCAGTTCCTTTTGTCTAGTCTAGATGGTCTGTTAGGCTCTGCTTTAAATCGTTTAGAAGTTTTCACAAAAGTTACAACCACGCATTAATTTGATCTTTGACTGAGGGCGTTATTTTGCTTTGGAAATCTTTTACCAGCAAGACTTGTGTCCTCTATATTTTTTAATTAAAATTTAAAAAATTTTTCTCACAAGCTGAACCTTTCCTTCTTTAGCTCATCTGTTTTAACCTAATCATGTAGCAATGAGAAGCCAATTTACACATTCAGCATTCTGCCTGGAAATTTTTCCCATTTTTTGATTGGGTTGTTTTTTGTTGTTGAGTTGTATGACCTCTTTACATATTTTGGAAATTAACCTCTTGTTGGATATATGATTTGAAAATATTTTCTCCCAGTTGCTGGGTTGGCTTTTTGTTTTGTTCATGGTTTCCTTTACTTTGCAGAAGGTTTTTAGTCTGATGTAGTCTCATTTGCTTATTCTTTCTTTTGTTTCCCTTGCCTCAGTGGACGTGGTATTTGAAAAGATACTGCTAAGACTGATGTCAAAGAGTGTACTGTCTATATTTTCTCCTAGAAGTTTTATGGTTTCAGGTCTTACCTTCAAGTCTTTAATCCATTTTGAGTTAATTTTTGTGTATGGTGTAAGATAATGGTCTACTTTCATTCTTTTGCATGTGGCTGTTCAGTTTTCCCAACACCATTTATTGAAGAGACTTTCCTTTCTCTATTGTATGTTCTTGGCTCCTTTGGGAAAGATTAGCTGTCCATAGATGTGTGATTTTATTTCTGGGCTTTCAATTCGGTTCCATTGATCCATCTGTTTGTCTTTGTGCCTGTGTCATGCTGTTTTGATTACTATAGCTTTGTAGAATATTTTGAAGTCAGAGATTGTGATGCTTCCAGCTTTGTTGTTTTTTCTCAGGATTCCTTTGGCTATTTTGGGTCTTTTGTCATTCCATATAAATTTTAGGATTCTTCTTTCTATCTGCATGAAGTGTCATTGGGATTCTGATTGGAATTGCATTGAATCTGTAGATTGCTTTAGGTAGTATGGACATTTTAGCTATGTTTATTCTTCCAATCCATGAGCATGGAATATCTTTTCATTTCTTTATGTCCTCTTTGGTTTCTTTCAGTAATGTCTTATAGTATTCAGTGCATAGGTCTTTTACCTCCTTGGTTAAATTTATTCCTAGATAATTTATTCTTTTTGTTGTGATTGTAAATGGGGATGTATTCTTAATTTCTATTTCTGCTAGTTCAGTATTAGTGTCTGGAAATGCAATTGATTTTTGTATGTTGATTTTGTGCCCTGCAACTTTGCTGTAGTTGTTGGTTATTTCTAATAGATTTCTGGTCCATTCTTTAAGGTTTTCTATATATAGAATCATGGCATCCACAAAACAGTAATAGTTTTAATTCTTCCTTTCCAATTTGGATACTTTGTATTTCTTTTTCTTTCCTAATTGCTCTGGCTAAAACCTCCAGTACCATGTTGAATAGGAGTGGCGAGAGTGGACACCTTTGTCTTGTTCCTGTTCTCGGAGGAATGGCTTTCAGTTTTTGACCATTAAGAATGATGTTGGCTGTGGGTTTGTAATATATGGCTTTTATTATGTTGAGGAACTTCCCCTCTATACCCGTTTTATTGAGATTTTATCATAATTGGATATTGGATCTTGTTAAATGCTTTCTCTGCATCTATTGAGATGATCATGTCATTTTTATTCTTCATTTTGTTAATGTGGTATATCACATTGATTGATTTGCGGATGTTGAACCAACCCTGCATCCCTGGAATAAATCCCACTTGATCATCGTGTATGATCCTTTTAATGTATGTTTATATTTGATTTCCTAATATTTTGTTGAGGATTTTTGCGTCTATGTTCATCAGTGATATTGGCCTGTAATTTTCCTTTTATGTGTTATCTTTGTCTGGTTTTGGTATCAGGGTAATGTTGGCCTTGTAAAATGAGTTAGGAAGCAGCATGTCTTCTTCAATATTTTTGAATAGTTAGAGAAAGATAGGTATTAAATCTTCTTTGAATGTTTGGTAGAATTCTCCAGAGCAGACTGGACTTTGGTTTTTTGGGAAGTTTTTGATTACTGTTTCAATCTCTTTACTTGTGATTGGTCTATTAAGATTCTCTATTTCCTCTTGATTCAGTTTTGGGAGCTGTATGTTCCTGAGAACTTATCCAGTTCTTCTGCATTATCCAATCTGTTGGCATGTCCCTTATGATAGTATTCTCTTATAATCCTTTGTATTTCTATGGTATCCATTGTAATTTCTCCTCTTTTCTTTCTGATTTTATTTATCTGAGCCTTCTCTCTTTTTTACTGAGTGAGTCGACCTAAGGGTTTGTCAGTTTTGTTTATCTTCTCAAAGAGCCAGCTCTTAATTTCATTGATTCCTTCTCTTGTTTTTTTTACTCTCTATTTCATTTATTTCTGCTCTGATCTTTACTATTTCCCTCCTTCTACTGACTTTGGGCTTTCTTCTTCTTTTTTTAGTTCTTTTAGATATAGTTTAAGATTACTTACTTGAGATTTTTCTTGTTTGTTGAGGTAGGCCTGTATTGCTATAAATTTCCCTCTTATACCACTTTTGCTGTGTCCCATAAGAGTTGGTTTGTTGTGTTTTCATTTTCATTTGTCTCCAGATATTTTTTGATTTCTTCATTGATCCAGTGGTTGTTCAGTAGCATGCTGTTTAGTCTCCACGTATTTGTGACTTTCTTAGCTTTTTTCTTATAGGTGATTTCCAGTTTCATAGCATCGTGATCAGAAAAGCTGCTTGATATGATTTCAGTCTTCTTAAATTTATTGAGGCTTGCCTTGTTTCCAAACAGCTGGTCTATCTTTAATGTTCCATATGTACTTGAGAAGAATGTATATTCTGCTGTTTTGGGATGGAATGTTCCATATACATCAATTAAGCCCATCTAGTCTTGTGTTTCATTTCAGTTCACTATTTCCTTGTTGACTTTCTGTCTGGATGATCTATCCATTGACATAAGTGGGGTGTTAAGGTTCCCTACTATTATTGTGTTGGTGTCAGTTTCCCCCTTTAATTCTGTTAACAGTTGCTTTATGTACTTTGGTGCTCCTGTATTAGGTGCATATATATTAATAAGTGTTATGTCTTCTCAGTGGAATGTCCCTTTTATCGTTATATAATGCCCATGTTTGTTTCTCATTATCTTTTTTATCTTGAAGTCTGTTTTGTCTTATATAAGTATGGCTATACCACTTTCTTTTGCTTGATTATTGATATGTGAGGGCTTAGTACTGCTGTTTTATTTCTTGTTTTCTGGTTGTTCTAGATTTCCATTGTTTCTTTTTCCTTGTATTTCTGTCTGCCCTTTTCGTTTGGTAGTTTTCTGTGATGGTTTTCTGTTTTCTTTTTATTTATGATTTGTGACCCCACTCTGAATTTTTTGTTTTGTGGTTACCATGAGACTTGTGTAAAAGATCTAGTAGATGAGATATTCCTTTCTCTGATAGCCTCTTATCTCAATTAGCCTCTGTAGGTTCCCCCTGTCCTCTTCCCCTTCTATGTTCTTTTTTGTCACAAATTATTCCTTATTTGTGTTGTGAGTTTGTGACCAAATTGAAGTTTATATTTATTTTTGATGCTTTCTTTCCCTTTATCCTTTCTGTTATAATTAAGTGTTTGCTAACCTATTCTGATATAAAGCTGCAATTTTCTGATTTTGTCTATCTGTTTATCTCCTTGCTCAAAGTGTTGTAAACCTTTGCCTTTTTGTTACAGCTAGGAGGGCTTCCTTCATCATTTCTTGTAAGGGAGGTATAGTGGCAATGAACTCCCTCAGCTTTTGTTTGTCTGGGAAACCTTTTATTTCTCCATCATATCTGAAGGATGATTTTGCTGGCTGGAGTATTCTTGGCTGCTAGTCTTTGTCTTTCAGTATTTTGAATATATCATTCCACTCTCTCCTAGCCTGTAAAGTTTCTGCTGAGAAATCTGCTGAAAGCCTGATGGGGAGTTTGGTTGTAGGTTATTGTCTTCTATCATGCTGCCCTTCATGTTTTTTCTTTGTCATTTACTTTGGACACTTTTAGTATTATAAGCCTTGGATAAGGTCTTCTTTGCAGTGTTGTAGTTATGAGTTCTATTAGCTTCATGTACTTGCATGTCCAGTCCTTTCCCCAGGTTTGGGAAGTTCTTAGCTATTATTTCTTTGAATAAGTTCTTTGCTTCTTTCTCCCCATCTTCTCCCTCTGGGATACCTATAATCCTTATGTTACTTTTCCTAGTAGAGTTGGATATTTCTCAAAGAATTTCTTCTTCTTCTTCTTCTTCTTCTTTTTTTTTGGTGAGCAAGATTGGCCCTGAGCTAACATCTGTTGCCAATCTTCTTTTTGCTTGAGGAAGATTGTCACTGAGGTAACATCTGTGCCAGACCTCTTCTATTTTGTATGTGGTATGCTGCCGCAGCATGGCTTGATGAGTGGTGTATAGGTCCATGCCTGGGATCCGAACCTGTGAACCCCGGGCTGCTGAAGTGGGGCATGCAAACTTAACCAGTATGCCACCATGTCGGCCCCTCCTTCATTTCTTTTAAAAATCTTAGTTCTCTCTCCTCCTCCACCTGAATCATTTCTATGTTTCTATCATTGAGTTCACTAATTCTCTCTTCCATAAGGTCTGCTCTATTTTTTATGTTTTCTATATTATTTTTTGTCTCATTAATTATATTCTTCATTTACAGAATTTCTGTTTCTTCTTTTTTTCTTTTTACAGCTTCAGTCTCTTTGGTGAAGTATTCCTTCTGTTCATTAATTTTACTCCTGAGCTCATTGAACTGTCTTTCTGAGTTTTCTTGTAACTCACTGAGCTTCTTTAGGACTGCTATTTGAATTCTCTGTCGGTTAGATTGTAACCTTCAGGTTTGGTTTCTGGGGAGTTGTCATTTTCCTTCTGTTCTCCATGTTACTGTAGCTCTTCATGGTGTTTGATGAACTGATCATCTGCTGGCGCATTTGTGGTTATAATCACCTTCTCTTATTTGAGTATGGCTTTGGTTGCTTTGGTTCTGGTTGTCTGGGTCTTGTGGTCCTCCCATGGCTCTTCTCAGACTTGCATGCTGTTGTCCCATGCATCACCTATGTCACTGTTCCCCAATTGCCTGGGGGTGCTGGTTGCACCACTCCCAGAGGTGCTGGGTTCACAGGTGTTGCTGTTGCTGGTGGGGGCCCAGGGGCCCAGGGACTTGTACGTAGCCCCCATGTAGTGGAGTTGGTGTTGGAAGTGCTGCCACTGGGGGCTGTATACTTCTGCCCTGTCTGCTCACAGTTGTGTGGGTCAGGTTGCTGCCTCTGCTGCTGCTCCACTGACTGTCATGGGGCAGGGCCACTGATGCTCTGCTGCCACCACTTCTTGGGCATTTGTGCATGCATGCGTGGCCACTGCTGCCATTCTGGAGGTGTTTGTGCACATGCAGGACTTCTGCCCCTTGGGCTTTTGCATGTGTGTGGGGCGGCTGCTAGTTGCTCCCACCACCACTGCTGTCCCAGGGGTGTTCATGCACATGCAAGGCTGCTGCTGCCCCAGCAGTGTTCAGGTGCATAGGGCTGAGCTGCCCTGGCCTCCACTCACAGTCCCATGAGCTGCTGTGTGAGCATCCATGTCCTGGATTGCTGTCACTGGGGGTGAGGAAGGGGGTTCTCCCCTAGTTCTACTGCGTCCCAGGGGTCCAGTCCACCCACCTTCAGCTGTATACCTGCCTGGATCTCTTAGACATCCTGTTGTGCTGTGTAGGGAATCCTCTGTTGGTCAATGGATGTCTGTCTGGTTATAATTTAGAGGGAAGAGAGAAAGGGAACCTCTCACTCCACCATGATGCTCATGTCACTCTCAGAGTGTTTTCCATGTATGTGATCATGTGTGTAGAAATAAAAATAGTTTACTTCTTCTTCTTTAATCAGTATTCCTTTTTTTTCTTTTTCTTGCCTTATTGTAATGGCTAAGGTCTCCAGTGTAGTGCTGAACAGAAGAGGTGAGAATAGATATCTTTGTCTTATTTCCAATTTTAGGGGAATATCATTCAGTCTTTCACTATTAAATATGTTGTTAGCTGTGGGTTTTTCACAGCTCTTTATTTAGTTGAAGAAGTTCCTTTCTATTCCTAGTTTACTGGGAGCTTTTGTTATATGTGGGTGCATTTTGCTGTGTATAAATTATACCTCAATTAAAAAACTGGTTTAATAAAAAACAGTAATATTACATATACTAAAATGTGAACAGAGCAATGTTGTCTCTTATATATCAGTTTTAGAAAAAACTCAAACTGGGTAAAGTTTAAAAAGATTAAGAAAAGCTTTAGTCAAGGCTAAAAATTTTATTTTTGTCACTCAACTATCATATTAAAGGTATATTCAAAATATTGCTTGAGGATTTTCCTTTTAGAAACAGAAAATAAATCTAAGAAAGGAATTGCTATCTTCCCATTTCCTAAGCTAATATAATACCTCAAAACTCAATATTATTTTTCTGTGTGATAAACTTTGCTGTAAAATTTGAATTGAGCTTTTCTAATTAGCACTACTGAGATATTTTAATTCCTTTTCTTTTCCCCAGAATGAGGCAGAATACTTCTAATGTTTAGAAATTATTTTCTTATTTGGTGTATAAATACTTAGGTGTATTCTGTATAATACTAAATAATAACTATGCAGGTTAATTCTAAATCAGTATGGCAAGATTTTGTTTCCATTTCTATCCTTATATACAGATGAGGAAACTGAAGCTCAGAAGGAGTAAATGACTTACCTTTAGTTATTTCTATATCTATGGTAACTTTTTTTTTAATAGGAGTTACTTAAAGATCCATTGTACATTGGACTACGGCAGAGAAGAGTGAGAGGTGCTGAATATGATGGGTTTTTGGATGAATTCATGGAGGCCGTTTCTTCCAAGTACGTGTAATCTTTATTTTATCTATATTTGAGTTACCTATATTCAAAAATTTAAAGACAACCCAACATAATGACCTATAAAAATGTTAAAGTTTGGTGCAGTATGTTTAATATTTAGAAATGATTTGAGTGAAATACACACACACACACACACATACATCCTGATAACTATTAGTGGCCAAATGATAACATCGTGTGTCTATCACAGAAAAGGTTGTCTCTGTTGCTATACCTGTAGATACTTTTCCATTATAAGAATCTTTAGATCCTGTGGTTATTGGAATATGGTTATGATGAATGATTATGAATGATGATTATGGTGAATGAGGCAATGGCCAGTGACTAAATTACCTGAGCTAGCTTTTTTATGATTATTTGAAGTCTGTGCTTGGTTTCTGGCTGCTGATAAAATCTGATCTTTGATCATCTTTGTGGGTATATCTGACCTCTTTGTGGTAGGAAAAGCAGAGGAAGAAGTGAGCATGAATTAGTACAGTCCACAGGGGTCAGCATAGAGGAAGAACAAGGACATCCCTTCACAATCTACGAATCTCTGATTGAATCTACGGTATTTGATAAAATACAGTACTGTAGTTCACCTAATCTAGATAGCACTTAATCGTGGGTCAAGTGCCACTGTAAAATTTTCCAGTTTTTCCCTTCAAAGCAGAGACTTCTACAGTAATTTAGTAATATATTCTGAGAGAATTTTGTCACACTAACAGTCATCCCATTGGTTACTGTATAGCCACAGAAACCATGTACTATTTAAAAACATATATATTTCCTTGGTTTTTCATAGAACTAAACTCATCACTAGAATCAGCTGTAACTAGAGATGTGCTGCTGGTTTCTTTTTCTTAGAAGGTTTAATTTTAAGAAGTTGTATCCAACAGCAGAAAGTGCTGTCATCAGCTTGCACAATATTTAGCATCTCCCATTAGCCAAGGTTTTAGTGTGGAGTATATTTGCCAATTAGTGTGGACTACTTTTTATTTATTTATTTATTTATTTATTTTAATTTATTTATTTATTTTCAGATGTACATCACAATATGTTTCGAATTCTGTGTAGATTACATCATGTTCATCACCCGAAAACTAATTATAGTCTACCCCTCACATGTGCCTAATCACCCCTTTTGCCCTCCCCCCTCCCGCCTTCCGCTATGGTAACCACCAATCCAATCTCCACTGCTATGTGTTGGTCGTTGTTTTTATCTTCTACTTATGAGTGAGATCATATGGTATTTGACTTTCTCCCTCTGACTTATTTCACTCAGCAAAATACCCTCAAGTTCCATCCATGTTGTCACAAATGGCCAGATTTCATCATTTCTATGGCTGAGTAGTTGAGGACTACTTTTTAAAAGCTCATGCCTGTTTTATTTACTGTTATTACTTATTAACTTATTTAATTAAACTATACTTATTCATAGAAATAGTTAAGAAGCTTTACAATTCAAGCTCAAAATTACTTAGTACACCTAATTGCTAGCAGTTTTTCATATTTAATTTTGATTTCCGTATCCTCTAAATTTTATGTAAGGTTTTGAAATTATCTGTAACTTTCTAGGTAGCAATGTTAATCAAGAGATTATGTAGAGAATACTCTAAGGCTATGTAGAAGAAAAGGAAAATATAATTCTAAACATATTTATTTTTATTGTCTATTTGTTTAAATGAAGTCTCTCTTTATATAGACAATTTCAATATGTTTCCAAAGAAGCCGTTAAACAAATTATGAACTTAGCATGTGTGGTCTGTATACTTAAATAATTGTATTTGGTATCAATGAAATGCTTTCTGGAGAAAATGAGATATGAGCTAATTTTGAATGTACTGTATCAATCTAGAATCAGGACAACTTTTTTTTTTAAATGTTGAATTGAGGGGTTATCTAAGATCTTCAGTAAGGAAATGAGGATTGACAAGAGTCAACAATAATTTTAAATGCAGGGGCACCTATAAATCAGGAGTTTTATTTCTCGGCTCTTCCCAGAGAAAAATCCTAAAGACTTTTCACAAATACTTCCTAGCATGACACTGCATTGGGAAAGTTTTCTAGAAGTGGAACCTAGCACTGCTCAATTAAATTGGGAAGTAGTCCTGAAGATAAGTCCAAGATTATTTAAGAAGGAAATGTGAGTTAAATTCAAGGAAGAAAATGACTGGGTTTCCCAGGAATCAGATTCTGAGGTGGAGTTATTAAGAAGTGTGCACGGAATCAACTCGTTTGGAAGGGAGGGGACAGAAAAAGGGGTGGATGAAGGGAGAAGTGGAGCTGCAATGTGGACCCACCATAGCCTTGGATAACTTACACTGGGACCACCTTTGCATGCTCTTTAGATCCTAAGAGAACACTAATTTCTGCCAGTTCCCCCACACCCCCATCAGTACTATGTTGTTTTTATTTACTGTCTTGTTGGGGTTGTGGTAGGGCAGTTTCAAATTCTTCCTCTTGGCTTTTTCCACATTTAGAGATCTTACCTGATAGGCCAAAGACTTGATATGGGTGTTGTGGCACTTACCAAATATGTCTATGCTGACTATATATTTGAGGACAGAGGAAATCATCACCAGGTGGGTCTGTGGTCCCAGTGGACCCATTATAAGCTAGACCTTGGCCAGGGCTCCACTTATTACTGGCTCCATATGCTGCTAATGAGGAGGGACAGCATATTGATTCTTCAGGTCTCCTGGTATCATTGTCAACTCTGCACTCTCCAAATGTTTGTGTATTCCCTGTCCCTGGGGCACAGTCACCTGAATAAGGGGCCATACGTCCATTTGGAGAAGGATTGGGGGAATTATTACCTTGTATTCTTGCCATGGTGTTGCAGGGTCCTTCCCTCTGGAGACGGGGCCTCTTCTTCAGTTAGGGGGTTCCCGGGTCCAAAAGTTAGCTCAAGTTTGGAAACTGAGCAAGAGATTGTGATTTCACTGGGGCAACTACTCAGCTTTGTGGTCATCCATCTTTGATTTCTTTTGAATGTGCATATTCAAAAGAGTATATATTCAAAAGTAATAGCCTTGTTAGCTATCTATTTTGCCTCTAGAGATGCCTATTCTATTAATTATCTCAATAACTCTCTGTGGGTCAGCCCCCCCCCCACACGCCAACCTTACCACTCTTATGATAATTGTGCCCAGTTGGCTTCTGATCCTTACTTGATTCTATTGTCCCCGTTGCTATTAATCAGCCTAGTTCTATAACAGCCTTTCCTTCTGTCAGTTCTGGCCTTCAGAAGAGAGCCGCCCCAAAGTCCTTAGTAATGTAGATGTCTTCTCACTAGCACATTCCTTGCGGCTTTGTAAATGGCGTGTTTTCTGGGCCTTCCTGTGGGACACGATCGTCGGATGGGCTTTTGGGCCTAATGTGGCATGTATACTCCAGAATGCACTCTGAGCCTTGTAATCCCCTCTTCTGTCATCTGCCACAGCATTTCTGGCATTTCAACCATATTTAATATGAGCCATTACTTTGTCCATGTTTCTAGAAACCATCCTAATAGCCAGTTTATACCGTCAGTCTTTCTGGTTGTAAACCCTGCATCTCAGGAGAGTGCTTTCAAATCCATAAAATCTCCCTTATCTTATCCTAATTTCTGACCTCTTTGATCAAACGCTCTCAGAATTTAATCTCACATGTACTCTCCTGGCTAATGTAAACTAGCTAGATCTCGCATTTCCTTTGTGGAATAGCCCCTTTCTTTCTTTATCAGGGCTAGTATGTCCCAGATGGGTTATGTTGTGACGTGACCCTAGTTATATAGGCCTAAGTGTCTGGAGAGGAGGTAAGGGTGGACAGATCGGGGTTAGGGAGGCTCATATTGTCTTATGAGGAAGAAGCGTCTATCTGCATCATCTCCAAGAAAGAAGGGGCAGGCCACTTTTGTGGGTTCAGAAAGTTCTGGGGAATATGGGAATTCAAGATTTTTGGAGGCATGAAACCAGACATCTCATTCTACATGGCAGGATTCTGTTCTTTTCCAGCCAGGATCCTGATTTAGCACATCTGCCTTGCTTCAGTTTTGGAGTTTTTGACTACTCTGATGATTAATCCCTGTTCCTGGTCGTCAGCTTTCTCTGCCCAGGAGCTACAGGATCTGAGAGCGTTTTTGTCTCTACCAGGGAGGTTCTCTGGCTTTTACATTGGTGATTACTTGCCCTCAGCTGTTCGTATTCTTTTCGCATTGTCCTTACAGTTAGTATTTCTCCCGTATTTCTCAGCCATCTGATACATCATTACAGCTAAAGTGATACACCATCCCAATCTACCTCTGGTGAGTTTTGACAGTTGGACTGCCACCTTGTTCCAGAGATTCATATGTTCCATCTCCCACCAGTGATGGGGTCCTTATTGCCAGCCGAACAGCAAGTGATCCAGCTCCAAGCCCCATCTTATCACCTGCTTTCTTGGACGACTCCTGGTACCGACTGTCACAGATTAGGTTACCTGGGAAGCAGATTCTGAAATGAACTTTTGTGTTCAAGAGGTTTACAAGAATTACCCTAGAGATCAATCCCTATGGAGGGGGTACAGAGCAAACAGAAATGGGCAGAAGGAGAAACTGAGCTTCAGTGTAGGTACAATGACCCCGCCTTCCACTGACCACATGAGGAACTCTGGAACTACAGCAACTTTCAGAGTTGTCCCAACTTGGGCTGAGATGGCCCAGCCTTTGTGTTCCTGCATCAATTAGTCCTTGGGTATGGGTCACCCTGAGAAAGCGTGGCCTGTGGTGTAGTGCTCTCTGCAGCTGAGGCAATCCCTGGGACAGACAGCACTGGGGATCCAAGTGCCAGATCACAGTATTCAGCACAGTGACATTTAGATATAAATAAAGATTGAGCAGAAAAAAAAGTTTCAAGTTTTGTAATTAAGGCATGTTCTGGAATCTGAAGGATGGATTCTATTTTTGATATTCTATTGTTAAGCTTACATAACAGACAAATACTTGCCTCTCCGTAATATTTTTGGTTTGGAAAAAGGGCCATTGGCACAAACCATTGAGTTGCCCTAGGCTACCTATGCCCTTCAGAGGCTAGATTTCTCCATTAAAAATGTTGTTTCAAGCTATCTTTTTTTCTTTCTCATTCTTTTGATTTGTTCATTCATTAAGTGAAAGCCAGGCACTGTGTTTGGTGCTGGGGATAAAAAGATGAAAAGACAGAAATAATCCCTGTCTTTCATGCTTATTCTCTACTAGAGGATGTAGGTAATAAACAAGTAAACAAGCAAATAATCCGATGAAACAATGAGATTGTAAGAAATGCAATGATGGAAACAAGAAGTGGATGAGTGAGAATAATGGGAGTGAATTTATGTAAATCAGATGAGTATTATAGACATAGTTATCTCTTTTATAAAGTCAGTTGCCAAAGTCACGATACGGTTTTGGTCATGCTTTTGTTGAAAATTATTGTGAGCCCTTTGATTATAGTTAGGTGAATCATAAACAATGGAAAAACTGAATTCAGAAAGAATTGATTAATTAGCCTGAATGTTAAGTAGCATCTCCAGTGGCGTCCCACAGCTTTGTTGCCTAGTACTGATCTTTCCAACACTTTTGTCAATTGGGCCTGGTAATTCTGCATCTGAGAATATGGCTTAAGAAAATAATCCTAAATAAGGAATAAATTTTATGCCCAAGCATGTCACTCAACACTTTTATTACATGATTATCTTCCCTTCCAGGATAGCACACTCCTCATGCTTTCCTCCTACCTCACTGATCGTTCCTTCACGCTGTCCTTAGCTTATTTCTTCTCGTTTCCCTAACCTCTGTAGTTCAGAGGGCTCCAAGGCTTGAAGCTGAAAACTTCCCTCTGCTGTTTATTCCCACTTCCTCGGGGACCTCATCTAGTCATGCATCTTTATATATGCAATTCCCCAATCTGTATCTCCAGCCTGTAGTCTTCTCTGAACTCCAGAATCACAGTCCACCTCTCCTTTGACCCTTCTGCTGAGATCTGTCATAGACATAGTGTATGTAACATGTCCCAAATTGGATTCCTGATCTCCCACACACCACCAACCCTGCTCCTACATGGTATTTCCCATCCCAGTAAATGAAAAGCCCATTCTTCCTGTTCCTGAGACTAAAAACATTGGAGTTATCACTCCATACCCATGTTGCCTGCAGAACTGGTTACCTTTAACTTCAGAATACATCCAGAATCTAACATTTCTCCTTGGCAGTATTATTTATTTATTTATTACTCAGGTAAACATCTTTTATTTTGGCTTAAATGCCACCTTCTCACAGATGTATTCTTTGACTATCCTTTCAAAATTATGTTCTTTACCTTGTTTATTCCTTTTTTTAATTGAGATGACATTGGTTTATCATATTATATAAATTTCAAGTGTACATCATTATATTTTGATTTCTGTGTAGACTACATCAGCTTCACCACCCAAAGACTAATTACCGTCCATCACTGTACACATATGTCCATCATCCCTTGTTCCCTCTTCCCTGCCCCCTTCCCTTCTGGGAACCACCAGTCTAATCTCCGTATCTATTTGTTTGTTTGTTGTTGTTTTTTATCTTATACTTATGAGTGAAATCATATGGTATTTGACTTTCTCTATCTGACTTATTTCACTTAGCATAATGCCCTCAAGGTCTATCCATGTTGTTGCAAATGTCAAGGTTTCATCCTTTTTTTTGTAGCTGAGTAGTATTCCATTGTGTATATATTGCACATCTCTATCCATTCATCCATTCATAGGCACTTAGGTTGTTTCTAAGTCTCAGCTATAGTGAGCAATGTTGTAGTGAACATAGCGGGGCATATTTCTTTATGCATTCATGTTCTTTGGATAAATATCTGGAAGTGGAATACCTGGATCATATGGTAGTTCTAGTCTTAGTTTTTTGAGGAATCGCCATACCGTTTTCCATAGTGGCTGCACCAATTTACATTCCTACCAGCAGTGAATGAGGGTTCCCTTTTCTTCAAATCCTCTCCAACACTTCTTATTCTTGTCTTCTTAATTATAGCCATTCAGATGGGCTTGAGGTGGTATCTCGTTGTTTCGATTTGCAGTGATGTCGAATATCTTTTCATGTGCCTGTTGACCATCTATACATCTTCTTTGGAAAAGTGTCTGTCCAGATCTTTCGCCTATTTTTTGATTGGGTCGTTTGTTTTTTTGTTGTTGAGATTTATGAATTCTTTACATATTTTGAATATTAACTCCTTATCAGATATACGGTTTGCAAATATATTCTCCCAATGGCTAGGTTGTCTTTTCATTTGTTGATGGTTTCCTTTGCTGTGCAGAAGCTTTTTAGTTTGATGTAATTCCATTTGTTTATTTTTTCTTTTGTTTCGCTTACCTCGTGAGACATGGTATTCGAAAAGATGCTGCTAAGACTGATGTTGAAGAGCATACCACCTATGTTTTCTTCTAGAAGTTTCATGATTTCAGGTCTCACATGCAAGTCTTTAATTCATTTTGAATTAATTTTTGTGTATGGTATAAGGTAATGGTCTACTTTCCTTCTTTGCATGTAGCTGTCCAGTTTTCCAAACACCATTTATTGAAGAGGCTTTCCTCTCTCCATTGTATGTTCTTGGCTGCCTTGTCGAAAATTAGCTGTCCATAGATGTGTGGGTTTATTCCTGGACTCTCTATTGTGTTCTCAGTGATCTGTGTTTCTGTTTCTGTGCCAGTACCATGATATTTTGATTACTATAGCTTTGTAGTATATTTTGAAATCAAGCAGTATGATAACTCTAGCTTTGTTCTTTTTTCTCAGGATTTCTCTGGCTATTTGGGGTATAATTCCAAACAAATTTTAGGATTTTTGTTTTATTTCTTTGACAAATGTCATTGGGACTTTAATAGGGATTTCATTAAATCTGTAAATTGCTGTAGGAAGTATGGAGATTTTAACTATGTTAGTTCTTCCAATCTATGAGCGTGGAATATCTTTCTATATTTTTTTGTCTCTTTTTATTTCTTTCAACATTTTATAGTTCTCAGAGTATAGGATTTTAACTTCTTTGTTGAAAATTTATTCCTAGATATTTTATTCATATTGTGGCAGTTGTAAATGGGATTGCATTCTTAATTTCTCTTTCTGCTCTTTTGTTGTTAGTGTACAGAAATGCAACTGATTTTTGTATGTTGATTTTATATTCTGCGACTTTACTGTATTCATTTATTATTTCTAATAGTTTTTTTGGTGGTTTCTCTAGGGTATTCTATATAGAAAGTCATGTCATTTGCAAATAGCGACAGTTTTACTTCTTCCTTTCCAGTTTGAATCCCTTTTATTTCTTTTTCTTGCCTGATTGCTCTGGCTAGGACTTCTAATACTATGTTAAATAAGAGTTGTGAAAGTAGGCATCCTTGTCTGGTTCTTGTGCTGAACGAGATAGCTTTCAGCTTTTCACTGTTGAGTATGACATTAACTGTGGGTTTGTCATTTATGGCCTTTATTATGGTGAGGTGCATTCCCTCTATACCCATTTTATTCAGAGTTTTTATCATAAATGGACGCTATATCTTGTTGAATACTTTCTCTGTATCTATTGAAATGGTCATGTGATTTTTACTCTTCATTTTGTTAATGTGGTTTATCACCTTGATTGGTTTGTGAATGTTGAACCATCCCTGCATCCCTAGAATAAATCCCTCTTGATCATGATGTATTGTGGTATTCAATCTGCTAGTATTTTCTTGATAATTTTTGCATTGATGTTCCTCTGTGATATTGGCCTGTAATTTTCTTTTTTTGTGTTGTCCTTCTGGTTTTGGTATCAGGGTAATGTTGGCCTCATAGAATCAGTTAGGAAGCTTGCCATCCTCTTCAGTTTTTTGGAAGAGTTTGAGAAGCGTAGGTATTAAATCTTTGAATGTTTGGTGGAATACACTGGGGAAGCCATTTGGTCCCAAACTTTTGATTTTTGGCAGGTTTTTGATTACTGTTTCCATATCCTTACTGGTGATTGGTCTATTCACATTATCTCTTTCTTCTTGATTGAGTTTTGGAAGGTTGTATGATTCTAAGAATTTGTTGATTTCTTTTAGATTATCCAATTTTGGGCATGTAGCTCTTTGTAGTATTCTCTTATAATCTTTTGTCTTTCTGAGGTGTGTATTGTAATTTCTCCTCTTTTCATTTCTGATTTTATTTATTTGAAGCTTCTCTTTTTCTTCTTTTTTGGTGAGTCTAGCTAAAGTTTTGTCAAATTTGTTTATCTTTTCAAAGATCCAGGTCTTAGTTTCATTAATTTTTTTCTCTTCTTTTTAGTCTCTATTTCATTTATTTCCACTCTGATTTTTATTATTTCCTTCTTCTACTGAGTTTGGGCTTTGTTTGTGCTTCTTATTCGAGTTCCTTTAGGTGCACTCTTAGATTGTTTACTTAAGATTTTTCTTGTTTGTTGAAGTAGGCCTGTGTTGCTGTGAACTTCCCTCTTAGTACCACTTTTGCTGTATCTCTTAAATTTTGACATGTTGTATTTTCATTTTCATTTGTCTCCAGGTATTTTTTATTTCTCATTTAATTTCTTCATTGACTCAATAGTTCTTCAGTAGCATTTTGTTTAGTTTGCACATATTTGTGGCTTTTCCAGTTTTCTTCTTGTATTTGATTTCTAGTTTCCTACCATTGTGGTCAGAAAAGATGCTTGGTATTATTTCAGTCTTCTTAAATTCATTGAGACTTGTTTTGTGGCCTAATGTGTGATCTATCCTGGAGAATGTTCCATGTGCATTCAAAAAGAATGTGTATTCTGTGGTTTTTGGATGGAATGTTCTATATATATCTACTAAACCCATCTGGTCTAGTGTGTCATTTAAGGCCAATGTTTCTTTATTGATCTTTTGTTTGGATGATCTATCTACTGATGTAAGTGGACTGTTAATGTCCCCTACTATTATTGTGTTGTTATTTCTCCCTTTTTATCTATTAATAATTGCTTTATATATTTAGGTGCTCTTATGTTGCATGCATAGATACTTACAATTGTCATGTCCTCTTGTTGGATTGTTCCCTTTATCATCATATAGTGCCCTTCTTTGTATTTTGTTACAGTTTTTGTTTTAAAGTCTATTTTGTCTGATGTAAGTATTGCTACCCTAGTTTTCTTTTCATTGCCTTTTGCATGGAGTATCTTTTTTCATCCCTTCACTTTCGGTTTGTGAGTGTCTGTAGGTCTGAAGTGTGTCTCTTGTATGCAGCCTATATATGCGTCTTGTTTTTTATGTGTTCAGATACCCTGTATCTTTTTATTGGAGCATTTAGTCTATTGACGTTTAAGGTAGCTATTGATAAGTGTGTACTTATTGCCATTTTGTTACTTTTTTTCTGGGTGTTTCAGTAGTTATCTGTTCTTTTCTTCTTCTCTTGCTCTTTTCCCTTGTGATTTGATGGCTTTCTTTAGTATTATGTTTGGATTTCTTTCTCTTAATGTTTTGTACTTACTGTAGGTTTCTGATTTGTGATTACCATGAGGTTCATATATAATAACCTATGTAAATAGCAATTTATATTAAGTTGATGGTCTCTTAAGTTTGACCTCTTTCTAAAAGCCCTATGCTTTTACTCCCCTCTCCCCACATTTTATGTTTTTGATATCATATTTAACCTCTTTTTTGTGTATATACATCCCTCAACTCTTATCGTGGGATAGGTAATTTTAGTACTTTTGTCTTTTGACTATCATATTAGCTTTATATGTTGTTGATCTGCTACCTTCACTGTATGTTTGCCTCTACCAGTGATTTTTTTCCTTGATAATTTCCTTATTCCTATTTGTAGTCTTTTCTTTCCTAGGTAAATAAGTCCCTTTAACATTTCTCGTCAGGCTGGTTTACTCGTGGTAAACACCTTTAATTTTTGCTTGTCTGGAAACCTCTTTATCTCTCCCTCTCTAAATGATAACCCTGCTGGGCAAAGTATTCTAGGCTGTAGGTTTTTTCCTTTCAGCACTTTGAATATATTGTGTTGCTCCCTTCTAGCCTGTAAGGTTTCTGCTGAGAAGTCAGCTGATAGCCTTATGGGGTTTCCTTTGTGTATAACTTGTTGCCTTTCTCTTGCAGCTTTTAGAATTCTCTCTTTGTCTTTAGTTCTTGACATTTTAATTATAATGTGTCTTCATGTGGGCCTCTTTGGGTTTATCTTTTTTGGTGTTCTCTGTGCTTCCTGTACCTGGATTTCTGCTTCCTTCCTTAGGTTAGAAAACTTTTCAGCCATTATTTCTTCAAATAGGTTCTTTGCTCCTTTGTCCCTCTCTTCTTCTTTTGGGACACGTATAATACAGATGTTAGTGCACTTGATGTTGACCCAGAGGTCATTTAGACTGTCCTTGTTCTTCTTAATTCATTTTTCTTCTTTTTGTTCTGCTTGGGTGATTTTCTCTACTCTTTCATCCAGCTTACTGATCTGTTCTTCTGTGTAATCTACTCTGCTGTTGATTCCCTCTAGTGAATGTTTCATTTTGGTTATTGTATTCTTCAGTTCTGATTGGTTCTTTTTTATATTTTCCAATTCTTTGTTGGAGTTCTCACTGTGTTCATCTTTTCTGCTTCCAAGATCAGTGCACATTCTTATGACTATTAGTTTGTACTCTTTATCAGGTAGATTGTTTATCTCTGTTTCATTTAACTCTTTTTCTGAGGATTTGTCCTGTTCCCTTATTTGGAATATATTCCTTTGTCTCATCATTTTGCCCACTTCTCTGTGCTAATATCTATGTATTATGTAGATTAGCTACATTTCTCAGTCTTGGAGATATAGCCTTCTGTAAGAGATGCCTTATGGGGTCCAGCAATGTGCTTCCCTCTTGTCACCAGTCCCAAATGTTCCAGAGTGTCTCCTGTGTTGGCTACATGTGTCCTTCTGTTGTGGCAATGTTAGTCTTGCTGTGTATGCATGGGTAGGCTAGGTTGGCTCCTAGGCCAGCTTATTGTGTAGGCTCAGGTATTTGTGGCTGCTACAGTCACTTTAGTTACTTCATTGGGCAGAGTCCCCACCACAGCTGGCTTTAAGGTCTAATAGCACACACCTGCTGTTGTTTTGCTGTTAAGTGAGTCAGGCCCCCAGCATGGCTGGTTGCTAGCTTACAGTTGTTTAGGGGCTTACAATTTCTGTAGGCCTCTGGCCTGCAAAGCTGTTGTGGCTCTCTCAGGAGTGGGGCTGGGTGGGGCAGGCCCCAGGCATGGCAGCACACAATCCTTTCAGGCATTGGAAGGTGGGACAGATTCCCTGTGTGGCTGTTTGAGAAGGCCAGTGGCACAAGTCTGCTGCAGCTGGCAAGCCCCAATGCCCGTGGGAACCCACTCCCCTGCCAGTGCAGCCCTGCCCTGCATGCACACCCTGCTGAGACAGAGCCACTCACCCTGCTTCAGAGGTCCCACACACCCCACCAACGCAGGCGTACTGGTCAGCACACCCTGCCCCACCAAGTGGACCCATTAGCCTGCTGCAGAGGTCCCACGCTTCATTGCCTGTATTATTACTTCCCTCATCAGAATTCTTTTCCCTAATTGTTGTAATAATCTCCTAAGTAGTTTAACTGCTTCCTGCCTTGTTGCACTTTAATCTCTTCTCAACTTAGAAGCTAAAAATAATTGTAACTTAGGTAATTTCTCTGCTCAAAACTAGAGAAAGGCTTATTTCATTCAGAATCAAGATAAGCCTTTGCAATAGCATGAAATTGAACCATCTGACTCCCTGTTACCTTTCACACCCTCCCTCCTACAGGTTTTCCCCCGTCCACTTAGTTCTAGCCACATAGACTCGTTTGCTGTTTTTTTAATTCAAACCAGACATGCTAATGCCTCAAGGTCGTCATTTCTTCTACTTAGAATCCACCCCCTCCCTTCCTCTGCCCAGTTTTCCATGTGGCCAACCCCCTCACCTCCTTTAAAATCTCCTCAGATGTTCCTTTCTCGGTGAGGCCTTCCTTGATCAACCTAGTTAAAATTTTGCCCCCAGCTCATTTTACTTCTTCCCTGCATTTATCAGTATCTGAATTATTTATATTTAATGATTTATGTCATGTCTACATCCTTCTACTGTAAGTTCCATGAGAACAGGGCATTTTTCTGTCTCCTTCAGAGTCATATCCCTGGCTTCTAAAATATTATATAGCATGTGATAAGCACTCAGTAAATATTTGTTAGGTTGAATTTGATTTATTTTGTTTATATAGCTTAAAATGAAAGGCATGAATGGAAGAACTCTGGTATTTTAAGGAATTCCTTCTTTTCATGTGATTTAACTTCAAGAAATATGAAAGCTTTTATAATCCTTGCATACTGCCAAGTATAAATTAAAATTGCCACACGTATGCGTGCCTTGAATATTTGTATTTGGTTTTGTGGTTGTACTTCTTCAGTAGCCTTCTTTTTCCAGAGTCAGTTGTCCCTGAAAGTTAATAACAATAGTGACAGCCTCAGCTTTGCTACCTAAAATTCTCTATATCAGAATTTCATTGACGATTACTAACTAAATGAGCAAAAACTAGGCTGTACCTCACATGAGCTTTAAAAAGCTAGTGTTAAATTTTTTAATGAAAGAAAAAAACTGTTCATCAAGGACTGTATGTTTTTTATGTTTCTTTTTTTGCTTTCAATGATTAAAATTAAAAGTCACTTAGAAGCACTAGGAATGACCACAGAAATGATTATTATGCTATTTAGACAACCTCTCTCAACCTTAGCTGCCATCACACGTCTTGTTATCATCTGTCACATAAATTTAAGAGGATACTCTTAGTCTGAAGCAGTACCATCTGCCGTATGCTGCAAGGTGTGCTGAGGGTGTTTTCATAAAGGCGTGCTGTCTCTACTGACTCACTGTTAGACTAAAGCCTTGAGTGTGTGTCTCCAACAGACCAGACTATTCAGAGAAGCTAATTTGGTCAAAGTTCTCGAAGGTCACGTATCAGATTTCAAAGGAACAAGATACATAGCCCCTGAAGTATCATGACCAGCTTTACTAAATTGATTATTATTATTGTATCCTCTCTTTCTGAAGAAGGCATCAGATGTGCGAGTTTATGTGCTCTTCACCCTTACACAGAGTTGCGGTTAAATCGTTTCCCCACCATTCCATGCTAAATCTTTGGCCTCCTCCTGGGGAAGGGGCTTTGTTACTACTGCCTGTTGTTTTTTTTCTGCCACTTCTGGTGCAGTTAATTTCATGGCTGACTTTCTGTGCTGCCTTCTTCCACCTGTTCCAATCATTGCCTTTTATGCCTGATCTTTTTTTTAGATGAGTGGATATATTTATAACTTAGACGGATTTTATCTATAAATCTGTGAGGCCCTTTGGATTCCATCTGTCACTTTGATCAGCATAATTTACCTTGGGTTTCGTAAGAAATTTAATGAAAACATATGACTCTGTGAAATACCACCTGCTATTCTTCCCTGTGGTCCAAAGGTGATGTAAACCATTTGAAAAAAAAAACCAAATGGAAAGAATGTCTGTCAAATGAGAAAACTCAGCAACCATGTTCCTAAGGAACATGACTCAAATCAGATTTATGACTCAGAATTTTTTTCCATTTTCCCATCCAAAGAAAGATCAGATTTACAATTTAACTATAGCCATATTTTTCTTAAAATGCCAACTGCTTCTATTTGTATCTTTGTCTCCACTTCTTTTCAAGTGAATGAAAAAGATAGGTCATGTAAGAATTAGAAATCTCGAAGCACGCATTATTTGTATGTATGTATGAATATATATACGTTATGTTCCCTAGAAGATTTAAGGTGGATATACGCTTCAGTATTTCACTGCCAGTTTTACATCTTTGCCCATATCCTGGCTCAACCTTGGAGGAGCCAACTTGACGTGGAGGAACAAGTCAAATTTACTCTCTCTTTCTGAACCTTGCTTACAACTCTTTTCTTTTAGTTGCTTTCTTTGCCTAATCCTATTTCATTCTAATCATTAATTTTAATTGCATAAATTCCAGCATTCCTTTAATATGGGTGTAAATGTTTTACACTGGTTTTATTCTCTTTGTATAAATTTTAAGGATGTGTTATTCTACTGTGCCCTATTTTCCTTACTGGAATGTGAATTATGTCAGAAAAAGAACTTTATTATCAAAAAATTACTTTTCTTCTGACTATCGCACATTATACCGTACCACATAGTAGGTATAAAAAAACTACCATTGAAATCATTACTTAAACATTGAATCTAACCTTCATGAAACAACAGTGACATATATCTGAAGAAAAGGTGGTTTTCTAATGTAAACTAGAGAAACACAGAATTTTCCAAATAAAGTGGTTCTGCCTGTAGTAAACTAAAGATTTGAGCTTTAATTACATAGATACATTTTATGTTTTAGATTTTAAATTTTCTCTAAAGAAGAAAAATATTTTAATAAATTCCTATTGCATCTTTTATTACCTATCTTTTTCTCTTTGAATCAACAAACATTGAGATCTATTTAGAGGAATCCCTTAATATTTTATCTGAGTTTATTAAAGCTAAATTATTATATTTATTAAAGGTAATCATTATGGTTTGACAGTAATCTCTATACTGTTCTTTTCTGTATCTCTTTTCTTTGTCTATTCTCTTGACTTTTATTTAGCAAAGTAAAGCCCATTTTCTTAAAACCTTGTGTTTCTTATTGTTTTCCATCTATATTACCATATGTAATAAATTAGAAAATAAGAATGAATATGTCTGCTCATTGGTAATATTAAAAGGGAGACTTAGTGTGGATTTCCTCAGTTGTCCTCATAGATTAATCTAAAAACAAAAGCAAAAGACACTATCAGCAGCAAAACCTTGTGGGTTAAAGTAAGGTCCTTTGTTGTCTTCTTTTCTTGCTCCCCTTAATTTATGTGTATTATAAACAAAGATAAAGCAGGTATGCACATATGAAAGCAGTTTAGTTTTTATTTTTAAAGACTATCTGTATGGCTGGTTTGAGAGTGAGGTACGTATAATTTCATTATTGAAGACTAAAGATGCTGAAAGGAAAAGGATAAATTAGGGAAGCAAAGATAGAAAGTTGGTTGGGGTAAGGTCAGAAATTAAGGGGACTTCTGTTGTTCTCTAGGAAATGTGAAATTTAATTTGCAATTAATATCATATCTTGCCCTAACCTTGTTGTTGACATTCAGTACATTTCGGTTAGGAAAACCCAGAGTGCTCGTGTTGGTCCCTCCTGACCTCTCCCATGCCCTTGCTGCAGCCCCACTCTCTACCCTACCTTTGCTGTCACCACACTCTCGAGGCATGTTCCCAACTCAGAATGTTTGCTGTTGCTCTTCCCTCTGTCTGAAATCTTCTTCCCTCAGAAATCTATTTGCTTAATGACGTAATCTTTTCCACTATTTGTTGAAATCTTGCCTGCTTCTGAGACTTACCTGATTACCCCATGCAGTACTGAAATCTGCCCACCTTCCCTCCACCCCTGGCTCTCCTCATATTCCTGCTTTGCTCTACTTTTTCTTATTATATAATTTTATGTAATTTGTTACTTTTATTGTTTGTTGTATGTCTCGCCCACTAGAATGTATGCTTCCCAAGGACAGGGTTCTAGACTGTTCATTTTATGGACAAATCCCTTTATCCGTGCTCAGCATGGAATAGATATACAATAAATATTTGTTGAACTGAATTGAACCATTACTCAAAAGGAGGCCACACAAGAGAATGTGAGTGGATTGGCACAAATCTTTCACCATTACTAGAAAATTAAATTTTCAACATGTCTTACTTTTGATGAGTTACTAGCATCATTTTCACGTGGAGAGGAGAGCCATAGGATGCGGTGAGTGATGAGTACCTGATTTTCTCAGGTCTCATGAACAGATCATCCCTTGGGAGGCTAGAGATAAGTAGTGAAGTTGGGATGTTACATAAAGTAATCCAGTTACATTTCATGCAATTTGGTAGCAAATATTTCTTGAGCTGATAGATTTTCAAGTTCTATTATTTAAAGCTGTAACAAAATTTGTGTTACATTTGCCATAATCAAGACATAAGAACAAAATAATAATTCATATTACCAAGATGATCACATTCTGGTTAACTTAATTTTCTGTTGTTTGACTGTTATTTTTATTTCATGAACTGTAAAGCAAGGCAGAATTAACACAGCATGCCCTGATTTTGGTTTAACCATGATGTAGTGATTAATTCTTAAGACTGTTTTTCTTTGTGGCATACACAGATGGTGACTCATTTTTTTTTCACATCTTCAGTCAAAATAATACCACATCTACAGTATACATGGTAAAGACTGCCGCATTTGTGAATAGAAAACAAAATAAGCAACTGTTAAATTTATTGTTAACCAGTATGGTTAGATTGGGATGTGTAGAAATTTGAATGGAAAAAAGGCTCATCCTGAGTACATGGTGGCGTGGTGTCACCTCGGGTGAGTTCGCAGCCGTTTCTTCAGAGGCCTCGCAGAATTTCTCACTTCGGTGAGATAACCATGGTTCAGGATCTGCCTCTCAGCTCAGGAAGTTCAGAAACCTGATTTCCCAGCCCACCAAGCCCACGTCTCAGGGCCATGAGCAAGCAAAACCTGGGTGTTGAGATCAACCCTTGGCCCCATCAACTGCATTTGCTGTGGTCATTGGCAAAGTTCCCCACCTCCCCTGAGGCTTAGTTTTCCCTCTTGAAAGATGTGAAAAATAATAACAGTACCTACTTCATAGGGTTGTTCTGATGGTTGAGATAAAAAATTAGAAAACAAAATTACTTTTATTAAGTGCTATAAATAGTAACTATAACTTCTTGTCCCCAGGCAGGTTGATTAGGGCCAATAATTTAGTTAAAAGCTATGGGCTGTCAAATTTGGTTTAATATTAGAGGGAACATGTAATAGTTGGAATTGTCCAAAAATAATATATGTAAAAATTCTTAGCACAATGTCTGTCACTCTTAGCGCATGGGCACATGTGCTTAAGTGTATAGATTTCTGCCTTAAGTGGGAAGATCGTTTAGAATTAAAGATTCTCCAAAGTGTTCCAACTTTAGGATTCTCTGAAAGTACTAAAGAAACTGTATTTTGTTTTAGCATTCAGATATGCTCTGGATCATAAAATTCAGTGATTCAGTGATAATTGTGGTCACTATGAGTCAGTTGAAAGTGTTTAAGCATCACATCATATAATTATACTTGACCCAGAGGAAGAAACTTCTCATTTAATGTTTTAAACTATTTTGTTTTGCATAAACTTTAGCTTTCCCCTGCTCCCCAAAGTTTATTTCATCAGAAGCTCAAGAGACAGTTAGCAGGGTGATTAATTCAAGAGAAAAAAATTTCACAAAAAGTTTGTATTTGCCTTGCATTATATTCCCTTTGTTACATATTAATTGTACAGTCAGCTTCAAAGCAATGGTGTAAGTCCATGAATGGTGTAGGTCCACGCCCAAGATTTGAACCTGCGAACCTGGGCCACCAAAGCGGAGTGCACCGAACTTAACCACTAGACCGTGGGAGCAGCCCCTGTACCATTTTTAAAGACCTAGTTTAAGTTGCCTGTGTATGTCACTGTTCTGTCATACCTCTGTCTTTTTACATACTTTTTGTTCCACCATTTTTGCTTATTTAGTTCTTGCTTGTCTTTCATAAGTCAGCTGAAATATCTCAACTATCCCTGTCTAGATTTAAGAAGCTTCCTATATGGTTCCTTAGCATGGATACACCCTAATAGCATGTATCCCACTGAATTGCAATCACATTTGTTCATCTGAGTTAGCACTAAGTCTTGGAGCTACCAGAGGTCAAGGACTGGGTTGTTTTTCTTTTCCTGTATAACATCTATCATAATACATAATAGGTACTCAGAGTGTAATAGGCTTGAGAATGTAAAACTAACAATTCTTCATAAATGAGCAAAACATATGTAGAATGATTGTATATTTGTTCAATGTTTTTGGACAAGCTTTAGTATGACATATGTATTTTAAGGGTAAAAGGGTTTTTTGTGTAGGAAGTAAAAGTTTAGCTTTGTGTATGTCTCATACTTAATGTGTGATTTAATCAGCAGGCATTTATGTTGTTTTCTGGTTGCAAATAGTTAAGGATGTAAACAACTAATAATTGTAGCCTTTTTTTTATTAATTAAATTCTGCATTATGTAAACATTTGGATTACTCCAGACCTATAGTCTCTGCCCAGTAGAATTTACAACCATTATAAATCTCATGTGTGCATAGAGAGTAATAAAGAGATGCTACAAGTAAATGCAAGAGAAGTAAAACGCTGAGTTCATTTTAGTGGTGTTTATGATCAAAGTGACCCTGGAGAATTTATGTGGTAGAGATGTTATTTGGAAATAGGAATTGGGCAAAGGAGAGACTGAGGATATACCCTGAATGAGAGCAGGTGCCGTGAAACGACTGACGCGGCAGCAGAGGCACCATGCTATCCACCTCCCCCTCCCAGTTCTCCCCTCACCCATCCCACAGACATACTTGGCTGATTTACTAGGCAAAATGCATTTCGGTTCAGTTTATTTTAGAAAATATTTCTTGACCAGGTTAAAATGCTGGGCACTGATTCTTCAGTTTCAGTAAAACATACCTAAATAAAATTCTGTCCGTAAGAAATTGTTAGTCTGTGAGTCCATTCATATGAAGTATCTAAAGCAGTCAAACTCACGGGAACAGAAAATAGAAAGGTGGTGGCCAAGGGCCGGCAGGGGAGGGCGGGGTATTTGTGTTTACAAAGTGTGGAGTTTCAGTTTTGCAAGATTAAAAAGTTTCTAGAGATCTTTGCACAGCACTGTAAATAAACTTAACATTATTGAACTATACACTTAAAAATGGTTGATGGTAAATTTAGTGTTATGTGTTTTTTACCACAGTAAAAAAAGAAATTGTTAGTAAAGTTTTTATAGATGAAAACTTCAGTAAAAGTTTTTTAAAGATTAGTAAAATATCATTTAATGTTAGAGACTAAAATATTTTATTATTTTTATAATTGAATGAAATATATAGTCCGTGTAAAGTGCTTGGAATAGTAAGTACTCAAAAATGTTATAACTGAATACAGTAACTGACTTTTTAATGCAATTTACTGTTAATTCATTTTAAACTGCTTTTACTGACAGGATATTGGCGTCATAACTCAAAATGATCTGATACATATTCACAAGGGCTATTTATAGACAGAGAGAACACTTTGAGGCCATAAGGAAACTTTTAATATAAATATACATTTTTTCAGGAATATTTTATGCTTTGGCCTAAATTTCCCTGGAATAGCTACCCTCCTCCTCTCTTTATCTCTTGTTTGTATTTTTTCTCCTAAATGTAAAACACAAAAGAATTTGCTTTTAAATACATCTTTTACACAGTACTGAGCGGTCATAAATATTAGGTATTAAAAGGCGTATTTTCTTCTAACTTAGAAATTATCAGAAAGTGACTTGATTTGAATCCCTTGTCTTTTTGACATTTAAAAATAATTCTTTAAAACAAGGTTGAATAGTTGATATGCATTCAAATCTTATCATGGGTTCAAATCGTCAAAAAAATTAAAAAATGATTTTTACTGTTTCCGTCAAGAGAGAACACATGTTAAAAATTAAGGAAGCATAATACCTTCTTATTTTGATTATGACACATCAAAAAAACCACCAGATGACTTCGATCAATGTTAATAACAGTAACACCAACCCCAACAACAGCTAAGACATTTTTGAGGTATGTACCAGGCTCTGTTCTAAGTGCTTTTACATTCTTTTAGTCCTCAAAATAGCCCTAAGAGATTCTTTGAGCTATTTACCCCCACTTTTCAGATAAGAAAACAGAGGCACAGAGAGATTAAGTAAATTTTCATAGCTACCTCACTAGAAAGAGACGGGGTTGAAATTCAAATCCAGACAGTCTGGCTGCAGAGCCCGTGGTCCTAGTCATCAGAGGCATTCCTCTCTGATGAGAAGGAATGGTATCCAGATAGGGCACGTCAAAGAACATGGCGTCTGTGGTACATTCTGAGTTCAAACATTTTATAAGTGCAGCTTTTGGTATAATGGTGAAAATAGAAATAACAATAACTGTAAGCTTTTGGCTGACTTTTAAACATGTAGCCATGGAGATAAGCAGAACCCTAATGACTGAAAAAGCAATTATGGAAAACTGTGTGATTGAGTTGGAAGCTATGTATTTTCCTCTTTCCATAAACCTTGTGACTTCCCTAAACAAACAAAACAGTTTAATGATATTTTGTGGTATTTGAGTTATAAACAAGTAGAAAATTTATGTGAATTCAATGGAAGTTTCATTCAGTGGGCATGCCTTGCTCTCTCCTTTTCCTCCCTTTCTTCACGTCTTCACTCGTCACCTTCTCAGTGAAGCCTTCCCTGCATCCTTCAGTTTTAAATTGCACCCCTCATGCTGCCTGACTTTCCCTATCTCCCTTCTCTGCTTTATTTTTCTCTACACTGCTTATTACCCTATAACATGTTATGTCATTTACTTCTTCTTATGTGTTATCTCCCACAAATACGATATCAACTTCATGAGGACAGGGATTTCCATTTACTTGGTTCACTGCTGTATCTCCAGAGCCTGACTCCTAAATAAATATTTGTTGAATGCATTTGGTTTATATTTGGTTTCAAAATAGCTCACACTAAGATTTAGCTGGTAGTTAACTCAAGTTAAAGCTTTCATGCTTTTTGTTGCATTTGAAAGAACAAAACAGAAAAAACAAATTTACTTGGTTTTGAACAGTCTCTGATACGTGATAAGTTTTTAATAACTTATGTATTATACTCTGGTGGTTAAGGTTGTTGTGTTAGTTTTATAATATATTGTACTCCCATTTACATTTTTTCATTCTCATGCTAAGAAGAGAGAAAACAAGAATATATCCCACAGGGGGCCAACCTGGTAAGGCATAGCACTTAAGTTCACGTACTCTGCTTTGGTGGCTTGGAGTTTGCTGGTTCAGGTGCTGGACACAGACCTACACACTACTCATCAAGCCATGCTGTTGCAGCACCCCACATAAAAGAACTAAAAGTACTTACATCTAGGATATACAACTATGTAGTGGGCTTTGGGGAGAAGGAAAAAAAGAGGAAGATTGGCAGCAGATTGGCAGCTCAGGGCTAATCTTCCTCAAAAAAAAAGAAAAAGAATACGAAAAAAAGGATATATCCTACAATTACACATATTAAATTGTAAACACACAGTAGGTTTCTTTTGAAATTATATTCTACTTTACAAGAAGATTTCGTCCAGCTAAAGCACTGGAAATCATCACATTTCTTTTGCCTTTTGTTCCTAAGTTTAATCTTAATTTAGATTGTTTGTATGTCACCTTGATAGGAATTGTTTTTTTGTAAAAACTTAAAAAGGATTGAACACATATTTTATTTTTCTTTAGAATCATCTCATACCTCTAAAATGCATTGGTTGCCATTAAATGTTGATTTACAACTATGTATTATTATTCAACGAGGAAGAAAAGCATTGATTGTCTGGAATTTTAAATGCTGGAAGACCAGCCTAGAGAGGTAAAACATTTTCCCAGACATCTTTTTGAATAGAAAGATAGCTATTTTAATCTGATAGTTTGATTGATTTTAGCAATATAATGCTGTATGTAGGAAAAGGGCATGCCATAGACAAAGAGGGCTTAACGTGAATGTTCACTTTACTGTGGGTTCTCAGCCGTACCAATATTTTTATAGGGGTTAAATTAACTTTTCCTCTGGGTAAGCTATGCTGATATACTGGAAAGCAAATAAATGATAGTGAGGGTAAAGGAAAAACAACCAAACCACATATTGTTGACCAGTATACAGTGAGAAAAATTAGCCCAGTCTTCTGTAGCTATCACACATCCTACCAATGACTTTTGTAAACTTAGTCAAAGAAAATATTTTGGGCACCTTAAATTATTTTTATTCAACAAACACATCGAGCACCTATATGTGCCAGGCATTCACTTTGCTCAGTGCTCTTAAGGAGCTCAGTGTAGTTGAGGAGAGAGACAAATAAACACATTTCAAGAATCCCCGTAGGGGAAATGAGTTTAGAGTACTGTAAGAAAATATAGGAAATAGTATACCTAATAAATAATATGGGGGAGATGAGTTTTCAGAGGAGACCTTTCTCACTTGTCTCTTCTGGCCTTTTGAAAAGAATAGTTTAGTATTAACTGTTCTTTTTCTTAAGTGCCAAACCATATGAAATTAAAATTAGGGCAGATTTTGTTCACTTTGTTCATTTTGATTCACTATCATCTCTTGATATTTTGAAAAGTTATATTAAATTTCCATGAAATTGGCTTTAATCATGGGGTAAGGCTGCCTAAATCTGCATACATATCTGGAAAGCTTTCAAAGCATTTTTTTACAAGTGAGTGTTTCAAGTTTAAAGACTTAGACACCTGGTCTCAACACCTTTTAATGTGCCAGATGTAAGAGCTTTCCAAGACAGGCTCTTAAATGCTTCTAGAAAGCTAAATTTCAGAAGTACAGACTCATATTGAAGACTTCATTTTATGAGATGAATGTTAAAGCAAGTTGACAAATGATATTTAAAAATGTTTTGTTACTCCTCAGCAGGTATCAAATATTCTTCCTTTTAACTCTTTCATTAATTCATTCATTCACTCAACAAACAGTGACTATTTGCTATATGTGCCAAGTGTTGTTCTAGGCACTCGAGATACAGATAGATTTTTATTAACTAGTATTATCAGACTCACCTGCACAGAGTTATGTTACAATCAACTAATACCCAATTATACATTCATGGTGAGGCAAGGGTTATAAAAATTCTGTCCCATTTGCATGTGTTTAGCCAATGTGGTTGTTGGATCAGTTCTTTCACTGTTGTGGGCAGGTTTTTTTGTTTGTTTGTTTAACTTATTCACCATCTTGCAAAACATGAGCAGCAGAAAGAGCAATTGGAGGAGCCAAAAATTGAAATAGGTAAGACTCCAAAAGATACATCTAGTAGATACTGCATGTAGATGCTGTTTGTAAAAGTCTTAGTCATTATGACTTCAAATATTTCCTCTGTTCCTTTCTCTCTTCTTCTGGAATACCCATTATGCATATGTTATACCTTTTGTAATTGTCCCACAGTTCTTGAATATTCTCTTTTTTTTTCTCTCATTGCATTTCAGTTTTAGAAGATCCTATGGACTTTTTTTTAAGTTCACTAATTCTTTCCTCCTCTTTGTGTAGTTTACTGATGAGCCCATCAAAATCAGTCTTCATTCATCTTACCATGAGTTTGATTTCTAGCGTTCCTTTTTGATTCTTTCCTAGAGTCTCCACCTCTCTCTTACGTTACCCGAATGTTGTTGCGTGTTGTGTACTTCATCTGTTAGACCCCTTAGCATATTAATCCTAGTTATTTTAAAATCATGGTCTGATTATTCCAAAATCTCTACCATGTCTAAATCTAGTTCTGATGCTTGCTTTGTCTTTTTGGACTGTATTTTTGCCTTTTGCATGCCTTGTAATTTTTTGTTGAGAGCTGGACATGATGTATGGGGTAAACGAAACAAAGGTAGACAGGTCTTCAGTGTGAGGTTTTTGTTCATCTGGCTAGGACTTAGGCTGTGTTTCCTGTTTGCTGTAGCTGTGGTGTTATAGGCTAACATTTCCTCAGTGTCCTTGCTTTTGTCTCTCCTGTTGTCTTTGGATTTTCCTACATACTCCTTAAATAGAGTCAGAAGCTTTCAGTTTTCATCTGTAATCTCCTGTTATTATAATGGAGCCTGCTGAGGCGGTAATAAGATGTGGGAAGAGGAAGCATGCTACAGTCCTATGTTTAGGTCTTGGTCTTTTAGTGAGCCGAAGATGGATATTTCCCATCCCCCGTTTTGAAGGCTGGCGGGAGCTGGAGTTGGGTATTTCCTTTCCCCCACATTGAAGGCTAGGGAGGCCTCTTTAAGAAGAACAGAGAACTCTGGGTGTGTTTCAAAATGGTTACTTTTCCCTTCCCTCTGCTAGAAGCATAAGGGGATTTTTCTCTAATCTTCACAGAGAGAACCTGGTAAGGTTCCTGGAGGTAAACTGGTGGGGCCGGGGTGGGAGGGTGCCCTCTAAGACAGGGCTCCCTGGGAATTTTTAACTCTCCAGTTGGTCTACACTGAGCTACCAGCAATTCATCAGTTACAGTTTAAACCATTGACACACATACTGACTCCAGTTACAGAATCTGCTTCTGGCCTTCTGCTCCCAGTAAGCTGTGTTCTCTCTATTTGCCAATTTGTCTCTCCAGTTTTGGGGGCTGCATGATTGGTCTGAGAAGAGTTGTGAATTTTGAGCTTGTTCAGCTTTTTCCTTTTTGTGATAACTGGAGTGTCGACTTCTAAGCTGTTTGCATGTCAGAGCAGAAACCCTGACCCTAGATTCGAAGCCTGGGATGCAGATTCAAAGCCTGGGATGCAGATGGTGGGAGGATCCCAGGAGACAAGGAAGCTTTCTGGCACACTGAATTGAATTCTAAATCCTATTTTTGTTCTCAGTTTTAGTTTGACAGCCCAGACTATGACCTTGCCTTAGCGGGTCCTGTGTGAATCTTTTCCCCATGTTGTGTTACTTTAAACTCCACAGTGTCCTAACTGTTCTGCCACAAGCTCGCTGAACCTCCGATCTTCCTTGACCTGTGATTACCCACAACTAACACACTTGTGGGCATGTGAACATTGATTTTCAGGTGTTTTCTGCAAATGTAGAATTATTGGTTGATTCTGATTAAAGTGGGGCTGAGAGCAAGGCCTGTTGGGGGGTTTAGTTTCAGATTCAAAAGCCATTGAATTTCACACATTATAAAAGAAGTTGTAGTAATTAAGCGGTTGGCATTACACATCTTCTCTCTTACAGTGAGCAAATATAAATATCCTGTTTACAAAAGACAATGTAATGGATATCTAAGTGGCTAGGCTTATTTTAATTATTTAGTTTACAAAATATATTAAAAGTTATATGTGAGAAAATGTTTATTGCTATATTTTCTTCTAAAGAAATGCTGTCATTCACCTAAGTCTTTCTTTGAGCCAGGATTCAGTTTATTCAAAACAGATGACTATCTGTCTTAAGACTTTGTTATTGTTAGTGCAGTTGAGTGAATTCTGTGTAGAGACCCTGTGTACGGCAGAGTGGAACCCTGCCTGAGTCTTTTTGCACCATCCCGCCCGCTTCCGGCGCTCTGCCAGACAATGCTCTTCTGCTATTTACAGGGTTTTCATGGCCAGTTTTTTGGAAGTGGGTGGCCAGGTCCTTTTTCTTAGTCTTTCTTAGTCTGGAAGCTCTACTGAAACCTGTCCACCATGAGTGACCCTGTTTCAAATACCCCTGGTATAGCTTTTAGTATCACAGCAACATGCAGCTGTCACAGTATGACAGCTGACAGATGGGCACTGTGGTTCCCTGACCGGGAAATGAACCCGGGCTACGGTGGTGAGAGCACCGAATCTTAACCACTAGGCCACCAGGACTGGCTGTCCTAAGACTTACTGTGCTGGAATTCATTCTAAAAATCTTTACTCTCTTAACAGTTTATTGTAGGGCTAGAGAACTGTACCATATAAGTTATTAGTCTCTTTCTTGTTGCTATTTGTTATTAGCAGGAGAACTTTTTGAAATTAATAGGTAAATAAAAATGCATTTTTCATCCTTTCTTTTTAATTTAACCATGGACATGAACACTTGTCAGTATCATAAGAGAAATCAGAATGGAAATTTAAAAAATCAGGTCATAAGCATAAAATAATTTCATATTCTCCTCCATATTTCAGTGTGAGCAGAATATTGGGGAACAGCAATATTTGAGTATTAGCACAACAGAGGAAAGGAGCCAAACGCTGGAAAGGTAGCAGTGAGGCTAAAGGATAAGAGTTTCAGGAAAGAGGATCAATGGGGGCAAACATAGCAGGGAATCAAGCCAAGTAAGGATTAAAAAATCTCCATGGAAAACTCACCTTTTTTCATTATAAAAATAGGATACTTGACATGAAGGGGTTAACAGGCGCTTAACCAAGTAAGGTTGCTATGGCACACCTCTGAGTACAGTGAGATAGCTCTGGCAGAAAGAGACTTAATTGAATCAGCAGAGATGGTGTCATACAACTTTCATTTCATAGCACATCACATGAAGTAGACTCTTGTCAGCAGACACAAAATCTTCTGACAGAAATGGTAGATTTGATTTCACCTGATTTGGCACTGTAATCTCCATCATCTGAATCTATTAGTGTAACTATATTTAAAGAGCATAAAGGAAGATCAGCCTCAATCTCTTTTAGGTAAAAAAATGCTTCATCATAGAAAAAAACTTCTTTGCAATTATGGAATGTTGTTTTTGATCATTGAATAAAGCTCAGATTTTAGGAATTTTTGTTGACAATGTAAGTTTTGAGTTGAGACAGTTGATTGTTTTATAACTTTTGAAATATTTTGTTAAAAATTGATAACAATGGAAAGTTTGGAGAGGAGTCTTTCAACCAAGATTCTTGTGAATTCAAGCTAGATAAAAGAGCATTCTTGTAGAATATATTTAGTCATTGTTTATATTTAACTGTGGTTTAGCAAAAGATTTGCTCATCAGAATATTAAAACCTTACTATATATCTTCTTGAGAGAAAATTTGAAACTCTCATTTTAGAAACTAATATTGCAGCTTTCTATCTTATCATTTGCCTTTATTCAAGGCGCTATTAGTTTTATAAGTTAATATACACGTAAAGATTAATTCTGTAAACATATGTCAACATAAATTCTATAGCTATACAAGAATCATTTGCATATAGATAAAGATATGCTAAATATACACATGCTAAATCTGTCAGTAGAGACGAATTCTGTAAATTCATGATCTGTAAGTCCTCAGTTTTAGAGGGAAGCTTCATCTTGGCTTTAGTTGCATGAATCGAATCCTTAGATTTAGGGAGCTGGCTGGAATAGTAGCTGACTGCATTGCCTTTCCAATTACCCCTAAAAGGGGCAAAGCACAGCTTCCCTGAAACGAGAACCATAGGGATATTTGAAAGTGCAATGTGTAAGTCTCCCCAACTTTAATCCTGATATTCTTTCTTTCACTTTCTCCCGTTGCAGATAGCTTAAAAAAAATCTGTCATGTACTTCTGTTTTAGGGCCTAGAATGTTGTGTTTGGATACAATTAAAAGTGTGTTGTGCACAAATTATCTACTATAACATTTGAAATTGGTACCTTTTAAAATTTAACACATAGCAATGTGAAGTTTAAGGTAGTATATTATGTTTCAGGAAAAAAATCCTTCTTTGTCGTTAGGTTTTCATGACAGTGTTAAGACTTTTCTATGCCATTTTTTCAAAGGAAATTTTGTGGATTTGTTTATTTATTTATTCGGTGGCCCTATTAAGGATACTTCATATTCCTGTCTCTAGGATCCTTTAGTCTATCTGATGAGTTGGTTTAATGATGTCCACATTTTTAGTGTCTTATATTCTGATTATGAAATTGAAAAGTTTTACTTGAAGTTATCACCTCCTTTCTTTTCCCTGTTGTTTTATATTGCTTGGTATGTGGAGAATGTGGAATGTCCCATAGTTGATATTATGCTTACATTCAGCATTGCTCTGAATCTGTGTTCTCCTTTATTGAAAAATTTCTTCTTAACTGGGGGTTTGACAATATAGACCTTACCCTTTTTTTTCAAAGACCACAGAATCCACAAAATATTATTGTTATCAGCTTGTGGGAAAACAAGGTGACTAATACAGCTCACAGGAGAGAGAGGAGCGGGGGGCTTCTTGACCACACGTGCTCCTGATTTGAGCATTGCTCAATCAATTTCAGCTTTCAAAAAACCAGTTGCAACTTCCATGTGGCTCAGTTGTAGCCACATTCTCCTTTTTTCCTCTCAACTGCCGTATACCTCTTTTCTCTTATGATCTGATAGAGCCACCCCTCAGAAGAGAATACTTGGTGCATTCATAAACTATGTCTATAAATCGTCATTTGACTGACTTCTTTTTAAAATTTTTACCCCTTTTCAATTGTCTGGAAAGTTGTGAAGTTTCTTGCTATTTAATAAGTCCAGCTTTGAAAAGAGTTAGAGCTGTATCAATAAATAATACTGAGATAGGAATATCCCCAATTCACGAGCTTATTCCTTCTGAAGACCTTTTTATTTTGTATTGCCACAAAGTCAAAGGTCCTTTCCTGAAATTTTGTGCAGGATCCCTTGTTAGCTTTCTTTTTACTTCTTAGCATGGCCATAAACTTCTCCTTGTTTGAAATTAACTCAATTTGTTGGCTTTGATGATACATATACCTTGTTTTGACTTTAAAAATTTTTCACTCCAAAAAATGACATCCTTAATTTACTTATTAGTATAGAAAAATAATTAACTCTTACAAGTTTGATCTATATTATAAACTGTTGAACAACTTAGAACCTTTCTTACCCTGTGTTAAGAGTAGTATGTGCCAGGTCTTTCAGTATTTTTTGCAACTCTTTTTAGGCTGTGAAAAGATACTTCCTAGTTAAATAAGAATGATAAATTCCACATATTATGCATCCTCTTCTCAGAGATTGTCGGTTTGCAATAGCATGTTTGAGTTCTGAGAACTCAAATGCTGAGTGAAGAAACCTGTTTTATTTTGTTTTGCCTAGAGTTTCTTTTCTTTTCTTTCTTTTCTTTTCTTTTGGTGAGGAAGATTGGCGCTGAGCTAGCATCTGTAGCAATCTTCCTCTGTTTTGTATGTGGGATGCCGCCACAGCATGGCTTGGTGAGTGGTGTGTAGGTCCACACCCAGGATCCAAACCTGTGAACCCTGGTCCACCAAAGCAGAGCACGTGAACTTAACCACTACGCCACCAGGCCGACTCCTTGCCTAGAGTTTCTTAAAACCATTTGGACAAGGATTGCTATTTTTGCAGAATCTCAGTTAACATACTATATGGCACAAAGTTCTGAGAAACCCAGTTTCTCAGATGTTTCTGATCACTGAAGGATGTAGTGACACTTTGACCAGAGGAAAGTATAATAATTAAATAGGATTTGTGCTGCATAAAAATCAAGGTTTTGGGTTTTTTAATTTTTTTTTTTTTAAGATTGGCACCTAGGCTAACAACTGTTGCCAATCTTCTTTTTTTTTTAAGGATTGGCACCTGGGCTAACAACTGTTGCCAATCTTTTTTTTTTTTCTGCTTTATCTCCCCAAACCCCGCCTGTACACAGTTGTATATCTTAGTTGCAGGTCCTTCTAGTTGTGGGATGTGGGACGCCGCTTCAACGTGGCCTGACAAGTGGTGCCATGTCCGCGCCCAGGATCCGAACCCTGGGCCGCCGCAGCAGAGCGTGCACACTTAACCACTCGGCCATGGAGCCGGCCCCTGGTTTTTTAATTTTGAGAGGGTTTTAGAGAGAAGAGGGATTTTGATCATTTACCCAGAAATCTGGAACATGATCTGTTCTGGAGTTTAGCTAACAACTATAAAAAGAAATGAAGCATGGTAATTTAGAAGATATGTAAGAGCAGACATAGTCTGATAAGAAATATATTTTAATAATATGTATCTATGTCTAGAAAACCAAATAGGAATTTATTATGCAAATCAATTGGAGTATGGAAATATCACTCATTTTACTGATAAGACAGTACAGATCTTTTTTTCTTCCTACCACTTGCGCCAGCATCACTTTTTGATGCACTGTCTTGTTTTTTCTTTCCATTGAGTGGATTAAAGAATAGAATATATGATCTGTCTGCATAAATGCATTACGGAGATCTATAGGCCCAGACCTCTGGCTCTGTATTTCACATGGGGTTTTGGAACAGTACAGAGGTTATTGTTCTTGCTGAATTTTGGAATGAGACAGAAAATGTACTTCAAAAAGTTAATGGAGACTTTTATTTTTACAAGCATCTACTTATTCTGGAAGTTTACATTTGGCCAAACTGCTGGTTTTAAAACTGAAGATAGGGGATAGAATCCATTACAATAGTGTTTGACTGGGTCATTCTTAAAGACTTAATGCTCTTCCAAATTCTCATTAACCTGGTCTCCGAGGACAAGAGTGCAAGAAGAATGCATTAGTTACTGAACTTTCCTGTTCTTTCTTCATAGGTAGATTCATTTTGGACTGTAATTATTCTGAGGTTTAGAAAATTGTCGATGAGAAAAGGAGGAAATGGTGGGTATTTCTGGGAGAATGATTTCAGGGAAAAAGAGTCAATTTAAAAAAGAATGGCTATATTTTGATTTCTGCAGTGTCTTGGGAAAATTTTATGATATTGTTTGACTGGTTCTTTATACCTCCCCTGAAGCAAACTAATAGAGCAGTCTCAAGGCTATGGAGTCTATAGACTGTGAAATCCAAAGGTATGCCAGACTTTATGGCAGACAAAGCATTTAATCAAAGCTTTCTAAGAATGTTCCTCAAGTGTTACAGTTAGTATTCCTATTCCTATGTTACCTGCATATGTAATTTTTTATAAGCAAAAAAATATGTATCAAGCACAAAAATAGAGAGAGAGGTTTTAGAATATAGATTAATCAGTAACAAAGATAATCAGATCAGGACTATTTATTCTCACTGAGTATTTTGAGGTCACCCTCCCTTTACCCACGTGCTACAATTATACCTATCTGAATATACACACATATCTAAGGAAAAGACCCATAGATAGTCTCCAGTCATTGCTTACTCAGTCATAGTTTCTTATATCCTGAAGCTTAATCACAACCCTTGTGATAAATAAGGAAATGACACTGGGCAAACAATAGCTGAGGTTTATTGAGTGCTAATATGCCAGGGGTTGTTCAAGGGCTTATGTTAATTTAATCTCTCAAACCTGTGAGGTAGGTACTATTATTATTCTTCCCATTTTAAAGATGAAGAAACTGAGGTATAGGGAAATTAAATAAACTGCCCGAAGTCCAGAGGTCACAAGTAGAGCTGGGATACAAATCCAAGCAGTATGATTCAGCAGAGGCTGGAGTTCTAATCCATTCAATTGTGATAGAAGTGTGAATTCTCCTTGAAGTAGTGCCTGGGATAGAGTTGAAGTATGAGAGGTGTATTGGGGGTTACGCCTGTGAAACATAAACAGAGAAGGAGAAGGATTGGGTGGGGAAATCCTTCAGACCTTAATGCTCATCTGAGAAGCAGAAGTGGGCAGCAATTCAAGATACAGTAAATCAAGATAGTGTGACATTGGTAAGAGACAATAGAACAATAAAACAGAATAGATCAGTGGGAAAGAAAAGCAAATCCGGAAGTAGACCCATGTATATATGGTTAATTGATCCTAGATAAGGTACCAAGTACCAAGGTAATTCAGTGGGGATAGGATAGTTCTTTCAAGAAATAGTCTTGGAATGATTAGATATCCACAAGGAAAAAAAATGAACCTTAACCCTTATCTCACACTTACCCCTCAAAAATTAACTCAGAATGGATCATAGACCTCAATGTAGAACTAAAACTATAAAACTTTTAAAAGACAATATAGCATACATTGGGTTTGGCAGACATTTCTTACAGAAAGCACAAGTCATAAAAGAAAAAATTGTTAAATTGGACTTCAGCAAAATTAAAAACTGTTGCTCTTCAAAGGACACTATTGAGGAAATGACAAGGTAAGCCACAGATTGGGGAAAATAGTCATAATACATATATCTGATGAATGACTTCTATCCAGAATATATATATATATATATATATATATGTAATCTGTTACAATTCTATAATAAGACAAAGAACCCAGTTTTTACAATGAAAAAAAGATTTGAAACAACACTTCGCAATGATCACTATGCACATGTAAGCCCATTAATCATCAGGGAAATGCTAATTAAAATCACAGTGAGATACCATTACACACTCATTAGATGGCTAAAATTAAAAAGTCTAATGATAGCAAGTGTTGGTGAGCATTTGGAGAAACTGGAACTCATACTTGGCTGGTGGGAATATAAAATGGCAGAGTCACTTTGTAAAACTGTTTAGCAGTTATATTCCTATAAATATGTATATAAGTATATGTTTATATACTTCTCATACTACCAAGCAATTTCATTCCTTGTTATTTTCAAAAGAGAAATGAAAATTTATAAATATTCATAGCAGCTTTATTTGTAATATCCCCAAACTGGAGTCAACCCAAATGTCTGTTGACTCAAATTTCTAGATGTCACAATATGCCCAAATAGTGGTAGAGCCATATAATGAGATACCATTCAGCGATAAAAAGGAACTATTAATTTATGCAACAACATGGATGAATCTCTCAAAATCATGCTGAGAAATGGAAGCCAAATGTAAAAGGTTTTATTTATATTATTCCATTTATATGACAATCTATAAAAGGCAAACCTAATCTCTGGTGATAGAAAATAGATCAGTGGTTGTCTGGGGCCAGTGTTGGGCTGCGGATTGACCAGAATGGATACAACAGAGTTTTTTGGGGTGTTGTGAACGTTCTATATCTTACTTGTAGAGGTGGTTACACAAGTGTACATTTATCAAAACTAATCAAATCATTGACCTAAAATGGTGCTTTTTATTGTATGTAAATCATTAAAGTTGATTTTAATGAAAGCAAGGCACAGAAAAAGTCAGCCTAACAAAACTATTACAGTACCTCATCATTTATCTAGGTGGCTTTATAGATTTTGTTATTTATTATTCAATAATTTAGATTTTCCAGTCACTTTCTTTATTTTCTCTTTTCTAAAGAACATTCCACCTTTTGGCAGTTTCATTGTTCAGTATAAAACCAGTGGAGTACGAAAAACAAAAAGAAGAATGCAACATTTGAATTGGTCAGTTAGGCTCTTTGAGGAGAATGTTCAAACTATTGGCTTGTTATGAAAGGTTATCAGTTATCATGTATCTGTGTTCCTGTTCCCAAAATATTCCCCAATGGATTATCAGTGGTGAAGTGTATCACATATATACAATATTTATGTGTATACGTAAAAAGAAAAAAGATATGAGAAATTGATTCAGTATTTCTCTTGACCTTATTTTATCAGTCTAATATTGCTCACAAGTGAGAATGGAATTCCAATACTCTTACAAACATGACCATAATTGTCCTTCTTCAGAGGTTATGTTTCTTGCACATCTATGGAAAACAGGTGGACCAAAATATTCCCATCTGGACAATGCAAAATGTATACACCTTGTCATGGGTATGTGCCTCATTCGTACTCGTAGTTTCATTCAGAAATCTCTCAGCAAAGAGGCTACAACTGTTCTCCTTCTGGACTGCACTGAGAGCAGAATTATCAGATTTTTATTTCCTCACTTTTACTAATCAGATTAGTAACAGAGTAAGACTTTTCATAACCTGAATATTTTGCATAATAATAGGTGGCCTGGGTTGTTAATCTGACTTCTGTTGAGTATATTTTTCCACTTCTTTTTATTAATTTAGAATTTTAAAAGGAGTTCTCAGAAGGGTAGTGGAAAGACTCAGAATTTGAGCCAAAACACTCAATTTGTAGGTGAAGAGGCAGAACTCCAATCCAGGTAATTAGATTGCAGGCCTTGGGATTATTAACTTCATTTTAAGTGTTCTTTTCTGTAAGTGTTGTTTTAGCATAGAAATTACTTGTGTTGGCTTATATTTCTCAGTGATACTAGAATAAAATTATTAGTTTACAAATGATAAATTATCATACTTCCATACATCCCTGTAGGAGTAAACTCGGTAAACTACCTAAAATCACCCGTCCATCACAAAGATAGCTTTGTTAATCAGATTTCAGAAATATGTCAGTTTAGCAGAGACAGAATTGCGTTCATGAAAATTTAGATGCAAATATAAATGGACTTGTTAATTCAAAAAAGTATCAGAATCATTTAACAAAGGGTTTAATCCAAAGGGAAGTCAAAACAGTTCTTAGAACTACATCATGTTTTGTCCTGTTTAAACTTTGACATTAGTCCAGATGATTGTGTCAGAGAGGCCAGATTTGTAATTCACATCCGATTTGTGCCTTCAGCTATTTCTAAATGTATGGGTCTCAGATTTTTCTTGAATAATATGCATAGATTTCTACTATTCAGTGTCATAAGAATGGATATCATCTTTCAAAGTTTTTATTTTAAGTATTATACATGCAAAGTCCTTTTTCATTTTGCTTTGATTTTCAGGTTTCACTGTAAAATAATGTGATTGATTTTTTTAAACTAAGATGCGAAGGAGTGTTATCGCTTCCGAAGTGATACCCCGGAACTCTGTACAGGGACTACGGCTCGTGTTCACAGTGCTTTGGGAATACCTCTTTGAAGATTATCTTCAGAACCTGTAGCAATTCTTTTAAGTATCGCAATGATGGCGTTTAAGAAAAATCCTTTGAGGCTGATATTGATTCTTGAGAATAGTCAGAATGAGAATATTGATCCCAGGCAGCATTTGGATCTTGTTCTTGTTCACAAAATATTTGTTCGAATCAATTATTGCTATTTAAGAAAGAGGGAAGAAAATTATCTACAAGTTAAAACTATAAAGCAATGAAACTTATTTTAAACACACTTTGCAAGTAGCTGAGCAGTTGTAGCATCACTGAATAGAGACATAGTCTGAAGGTCTGTACTCTGAAGGGTAGCATTCATATTCATTCGAGTATGTAAATTCTGACAAATTTCTCTGAAAATTTTCTGTATTTTTATAGCCGGAAATAAGTTGGAAGATATTTTCCCACATCAAAAAAGCCTGCTGGCAGCATAAATGGCCCCGCACTTGGCCTTTCTGGCTTCTCTCTTAGGTGGCAGTACTCCCTCTGTCTGCTCCTGTAATCTTGGGTATTACTTAACCTTGCTGGGCATTACGTGTTGCTAAATGGTGTCGAGGGACCTTTCTAGCTCAAAAATTTTGTGACTCTGATAATCTACAGCAAAATAACATACAATTCTCTTTGCTGCTCAAAACTTGATCCCTAGTGTTTTGTGGAAGTTGATGGCTTTTAGAAATAAACAGTTTGATCTAGACTAAATTGAGAGGGAGACATAGATTTAGTGATTTAAATTACAGAAGTAAATGAGATGATTGAGGTTGGGGATAAGGTAATTACTGGAACATGCATTTGAGGAGACCTTTAATTCTCTATGGAAAGTTTGCAGATGGAGTTTATAAAAGCATTTTCTAAATTTTTTATATGAAGCCGTTCTGGCATGAGAGACTGTGCAGACTAGAAATGGCAGATCGAAGTACATTGCCTGTTGAAGCACAGATCAGTCCTTTAGAGCCCAAGCTGCCCTGAGGATTTGGGCGTGTACCCAGGCTACCTTCAACTCTTAGAGACCAGGATGCAGCCTTCCCCATCCTATATACTCATCTCCCCTCACACCACCTTTGCAGTCTATCAGGTGGCTTCCAGACATAATTCTTAGAAAATCTTGCTTTAAGTTATTGCTATACTTGGTCTCCTGTTAAAATGTAAAAGTAACTTGTCATTTGTCTATTTCCATATACTCTTTCACATACTACATGCTTTTTTGTACTTCATGTTTTGTGTTTCATCTACCTTAAACTAAACTCTCAAAACTCCCCTCCCTCTCAAACCTTTCCACGAGGCCTTTGGAAAGCTATCCTTAACAAATGGCTGTCTTACATCCTCAGTTCCTCACTGGATGTTCTGTTTACCTCCTTGCTTTACTGAATCATGGCTCTCATTTAACACCTCCACTTTTCCTATAGTGCTTTCAAATGGTAATCCTTATTGATCCCCACAGTGTTTTAGAGTTGGGAGATGAGATCAGTGTTGTCTCCCCTCTGTCCCTGTCAAACTATTAGTACTCCATCCTTATGTAAGCACCCCCGCCATTTCTTTGATGTTTATGTCCATTAGGTTTGTCACATATCTATCTTATCCCAATTTCTTAACTACTCTCCCCTGATTCTTAGCCATTTTCAAAGTCTTGATCTCAACCCACTTTAATTTCCACTTGGATGACCTTTCCTTGGACACTGGCCTTTCTTGTTCTTAAGATCTTCATTTCTAATGGCCTTTAGTACCATATCACTTTAGATACCCACTCATGGGCCTTATCTTCACCTGTACCTGTTAAGACTGAAAAACTAAAGTCACACACCTTGATTTCTCATGACAACTTTCTTCGCTTGTATATCTCACAGGTCACTCAGAAGCAGGATGTCCAAAACTGAAATCATGATCTTCCTTACCAAACCTGCTGCTTCTCCTGAGGTTTCCTATTTTTTAATATCTCCATCCTCTACCAAGTTGCCCAAGCCAGAAACTTGAAATTCATCCTTGGTTTCTTCTCTCTCATCATCTACTTCTCTTCACCTAATATTGTCAGTTCTGTCTTAAACATTTCTGAAATCCATCTGTCTCCTTGTCCCCATTCTTGTTTCCAGATGCAGGCCTGGAGTTTTGCAGCAGTCTGCTAAATAAATTTCCTACATCTAGTCCTGTCCCTCTCAAATCCATTTGTCACCCTGACTGCACAGGGTTCGTCTAAAATGCAAATTGATTGTGTCACACTCCTGTGTAGTGTCCTATGCTTAGGATGAAGTACAAACCCCTTTACACAGATTAGAGGCCCTGCATAATCTGGCCCTGCTTACCCCTCTAGCCTTAATTCTTATCTCTTTCCCTTCAAACCCTGTGATTCAGTCATAATTTATTTTAGTTTCCCGAAAATGCCATTTATTTATTTAACTCTAGGCGTTTGAGTGTATTCCCTCTGCCTCACAAATTCTTTCCCTTCCTCTTAACTTGGCAAACTCCTCATCCTTCAGGCTTTAGCTTCCTCTAGAAAGTCTCTACTAATCCCCTTAATTCTGGATAGGTGCCTCTCCTCTGTATTGTGGCATCCTGAATTTCCTCTATCATAGCATTTATCACACTGCATTACAATCTCCTATTTATGCATCCTTCACAAGACTGTAAGCTCTGTGAGGGCAGGAATGTGTCAGCTCACCTAGAACAATTCCTGACTCCTAGTAGGTGCTCAGTATATTATTTGGTAAATGAATAAATAAGGGAAGAAAAGAAGGACAAGGTTTCTTTTTGAGAATAGCAGAAGATACGGTTAGATCAGATCTTGTTACATAGGACCTGCTGTTAAACAGCATGACAACATTTTTTATTGTGTAAATGATACTCAGTGGGGAGGAATACAAAAGCAAGGAGACTAATTAGCAGATTGCAGTACTACTGCCATCATGTGGTCCAAAGAGCCTGAACTTGAATCGAGGCACAGTTAGTGTGAAAGACGTATCAGAAGGCATAACAGAACTTGACCACTAGCATGTAAGGTAGAAGGAAAATAAAACATGATTACAGCGTGTTGACATTGGCGGTGCCAGTGATGCAAATGGGAAAAGTTTGGATAATAAGTTTATAAGGAAAAGATTCAGAATTTCTAGGAATTTTATGTTTACATGTTAAAGTCATAAGGGAAAAATTTTGGAGGCAAGAAGTAATTTTTAAATATTTTTTCTAAAGTCTGTTAAATACCAACTTGAGTTATAAATGCAGCTTCAGAATTTGTTGAATATTAAGGAAATCACAATCTCACAAGCTCTCTGCTATTTTTTTGAGAAGCAGGCAACACCCAAACAAAATGATTCCATTTGACTTATGATTCCCTGCTTGCCCTTGGTAGAAAAGCATTGTGATGTTTTTTGATGCTATAGATACTTTTACAGATATCCATTACTGAGTAAGAATGATTGACAATATATAAAAATATTACCTTAAACATTTACTCCTCATTTAAAGAAAAAAAAAGATTCACAATGTAACATTTCTCCAACTCTTTCTGGAATATCATTTGACAACATAGAGTTGGAGTTTCTCTGAAAGCTCAGCAACAGCGATATAGACTTAGAAGTCATTGTCTACATATGATTGCTGAACCCCTAAGGATAGGTGAACTTGATAAGGGAAAGATTATAGGGGGAAAAGAATGAAAGAATGTATGATTACTGCTGAATCTTTATAATCTCCACTGTCACAGAGAATAATAAAGAAGTGTCAGCAAAATATAATAGAAGGAATGGTAAAAGAAATGAAAGGAATATCTAAATGTTACAAAATAATGCAGAAGTAAAGTAGCGGGAACTGGAGCCATAGTACAGTTAGTTAACAAAGGAGTGAACATATTTCTCCTCTTAACTCTTAGCTACAAGGAAGAATTAAATTTGAATGGTTCTTGGCCAGAGAAAACTTCATTCAACTTCAAATTACTTATCCTGGCATTCGAGACTATTCGTAAACTTAGCAACCAGCGTTGATGTTCTGAAGTTCCCCAAATGTCCTCAGTGTCCTCCAGAGCAAACTGTGACACCTCTATGATTTGATTCCCTTTCCTACTCCTTTCCCCATTTGAATCCTACCCAAGGGCCCAATTTAAGCCTCACCTAATTCATGTGGTCTTCCCCAAACCCTGTAGTGATCTCTTTGTGTACACTGATTTTGCTTTTCATTTGAATCTTCTTTAAATTAAATGCTTATATCTTTTGTCTTCCCAGTGAGACTGTAAGCATTTTAAGGGCAAGATCCATGTTTCCTATTTGCTGCTCAACTCTTGGTGCACCCTCACACCTCAGTTACATTATTCAAAATGAGTAATTAGGAAGAAATTATCTCTAATTGTATCTGGAGCGACCGTGCTCTAGATCTTGAGTGCTTCATGCACCATGTGTATAATAAATCCTAAAAAACCATTTTACCCAGTCTCTTGGGGAAAATCCAAATGTGCCTGGTTGACCTGGTTATAGTGAATTCTTGCTAGTTTATAATCAAAGAAAGACTAATGTTTTCACCAATATCTGCCCATATACTTCCTATAATAAAAATGCCTAGTATAGTAAATGCATACAAATGCTGTCCTGCTAGTTTTATGATAAAATTAGAACTCTCTTATTTTTTCAGTGCAGTCCTTTACTTTGTCGATATACTGTTCGCTTCATTGACTTGATTATGATGTTGTGCCCTGTGGAAGCCAGTATATACAGTAGTTAAAACCGTGGCTCCTGTGAGTCAGTCGAGACCCTCCCACTTATTAGCAGCATTAACTCAACGGTGGCCCTTAGTCTCTCTGAGCTCCAGTTTCTTCTTCTGTAATGTGGATAACAACACCTCTTCTCTGGGTCACTGAGAGAATTAAGTGAGATAATCCCTATAAAGTATGGAACACAGTGCCTGGCACTCTAGAAGTGCGATAGGTAGTGATTAGGCACGGTAATAAGGTTTTCATCTGATTTAACAATGCCACAAGAGAAAATTCTCTGCAATTTTTACACATTAATTTTATGGGTGGTATTTCTGTCAACTTTTAAAACCATTTACACCCACTATTTTATGTGCTATTTTGATCATAAAATAGTAGGTTCTTTTCATAGTTACGTAGAATTGAATTGGCTAACTTTCTTGTGTTCCATTACTTATAATTTCATAGTGACAAGGCTGGTTCAACCTGAAACAAAATATCCTTTACATGGCTTTCTTTTATTATATGATGCAAGATGCTTGTATCACAGAATGGATTCAGGATGCATCCCACTAACTCTTTAAGAGTCAAATTAGAGTTAACTACCAGGTAAAGAAAAGTCATGAAGTTAAAACTGATATGCAGTATTTTCCAGAGGATAATTCTAAAATAAACTTATGGAAATGATAAGGTATCTTCTGCGCCTTTTTACTACCTATGCCTATTCCCAGATTTCACTTAAAAAACATTATAAATTTGCAGCCTGACCACATTGTGTCCTAAACACTGAAGGCAAACCATACTGTGGGGATTTCATTTTAACCACAGAGAAATTGTAACAAGTCCAAAACCAAAGGACCAAGTAAGCAGTAGATCCGGGAATAGAACTGAGAAGGCTCTGATTCCTCCTCATACACTGAAACCACGGCTTCTGCTGCTTCTGAATGTAATAACAGATCTTCTCATGCTGCTGACCACCAGTGCACGACACACCAGGAACAGACCGTCTGAGGGTACTGTCTAAAAGCATGCAGCCTTTGCTTTCTGACGGCCTGCTTAGAAACCAGAGAAGCAGCGAAGATTATTCACTGATATTTATGTTTGGGGCAATCAGTTGCTACCACAAAGTTTGTTTCTCTGCTAAGGTTATTAAAAAAAGTACTAATTTATAACCATAGAAATGCTGTTACTCATTCTTAGTACTATTTTAGTAATTTTTAATAAAGCTAGCTAAAGGGTTTCCTAGAATGGCATCGTATATATAAGGAGCATAACAATTTTATGTTCCTTTTAAGAATTGATCCCCCTAGACTTTACTTTTAAACTTTTGCTTTTTTTGCCTTTAGTTGATTTCCAGAGCACTGAAATGGTTGTTCTGAAGGATTTGTCCTGCTGTATTGTTGCTGTTTGGGGAATAAATTTGCCAGACTGCTCACTCTGTCATGCCAGAAGAAGCCTTATCCTTTGTGTTACTATTTTACAGGGATAAAAAAAATTTGTATTTACTTATATTTTACTGTTTTATTATATCATAGACCTTCTTTCTGGGATTATTTTCTTTCTTCCTGAAACTTCCCTTTAGAAGTTCCTTTAGTAAAAGTCTTTTGGTTGTTATTTATCTAAAGATGTCTTTGTTTTAACCTTACTCTTGAAGAATAGCTTTGCTAGATTTGCTATTCTAGGATAACGGTTATTTTCTCTTAAGCTTTTGAAGATATTATTTGACTTTCTCTGTCTTCTATTGTTGCTATTAAATAATAAAAAAAACTAGTGATGATAGAGTACTCATGTGCTGGTCTTTGCACACTAAGCACTTTGGTTTATCACTTCATTTAATCCTGATACATTTATGACAATATGCCACTATTATTCTCATTTTGTCTAGTGGAGAAACAGAGGCACAAACAGTTAGGATACAGAATAAGTGAGGAAGACCCGATTTCATCCCAGGAGCTCTGATTCTAGAGCCATTTTTAACACACTGCCACAGCCAAGCAAATACTTAAAAAGAAGAATGAGAGATAAATAACATTAATAAACATTAAAGTTATTTTACAATATAGTAATTAAAACGGGGGGCATTTTTTTCTGGATGGAGAGATGAGTAGACTAATCATTACTATTAGACCATAATTACTAAGTAGTATTAACATGCTGTGTTTGTTTTCTCTTCTATAAAATGAGAGCAATAACAGTACTTGCCTCATAGAGTGGTTGTGAAGAATAAGTGAGTGTATACATACACACACATATAACTTAAAAGTGAAAAAATATTTGTTGTCATTAGCAGTATTAAAATAAAAGAGAAAAGCATGGAAACCAACCCTACTGTGGATCAGAATATAGTATCTGATTACAGTGATGGAGGGGAAAGGATGGACTGTTAAATAAATGGTGCTGGCATAGTTTGGTGCAGTATATAGAAAACAGAAATTTTGATGTATCTTTTTAAAAAAAATCTACATCCAAACAGTAAAAATAATACCAGACATAGAGGGTAACTATTTTCTAAATCCATGATATTGTTAGAAGAAAATTTTTTTTTTTAAAGATTGGCACCTGAGTTAACAACTGTTGCCAATCTTCTTTTTTTTGTTTTTCTTCTTTTTTCCTTTTTTTCCCTCTTTTTCTCCCCAAATCCCCCCAGTACATAGTTGTATATTTTAGTTGTGGGTCCTTCTAGTTGTGGCATGTGGAACGCTGCCTCAGCATGGCATGATGAGCGGTGCCATGTCTGCGCCCAGGATCCGAACCAGTGAAACCCTGGGCCGCCGAAGCGGAGCGCCTGAACTTAACCACTTCGCCACGGGGCCGGCCCCATAAATTTTTGATTAATAGTTAAATAAATGTATGTGGAGAAGACTGTAATAAGCATACCATCAAGGGCAGAAACTATAAATTAAAAGATGGAAAGATCTGACTACCTAAAAATTTATAATTCCTTTTGTAAAAACAAAGAACACTGTATAAATGAACTGTATAAATGATCAATGGCATAGTATACTTGAGTGGGGAAACTTTATGCAACATATGTAACAAAAGTTAATGTTCTTAATATGTAAAGAGCTCATATGAAATAATATAGAATTGGACCATTAATAATAGAGAAATGAACCAAATAATGTGTAATCTTCCAGAAAGAATTACAAATGACCAAGAGACATAGGAAAAGATTCCAAACTTCACTAGTAATCAAAAAAATGCAAATATAAATTGAGATTCCAGTTTTCACTTGTAAATTTTGGGTAATTATAGAAGATAGTCCAAGGACAAATACAATAATATACAAATAACCACAATAGAAGACAAATAACTGACTTACAAAGTATTTTCTTGGATCAGAAGAAAGAGAGAGACCTCATCTCCGTTGTGATATCAGGACGTAGTGGTTTGAGACTCTGAATAATGGGCATAATATTGACAAGAAGTGGGAAATGAGGGAAAGTTTATTGCCCTCTCTTCTGAGAAGTTCGGTCATGGGAGGGAAGAAAGATAAGTAACTATAGATTGGGTTTTGTCCTGGTCAAGGGATGTGGTTTTAAAATCAAGGAGTCCTGAGAATCCTTGGAGACAGGAATGGGCCAGTGGAGAAGGAGAAATTGAAGCTGTTAATATAGAGAGGTAAAGTTGAAGCAGCAAGATCCGTAGGGAAATCAGAAGCAAGGAGGCAAGAATACTTCTCAGAAATAGAAGAAAAGAAGTAGATGTACGAAGATTTTTAAATTTTTAAGCATGGAGGAGAACTGAGAAAGCTGATTGTTCTCACTCAAGTTGCATTAATCTTAGTGAGGTAGTGACTGGTAAGAGATTCAGTGCTCGTGGGACAAGGAGAGTGGAAAAAGGTTTGTAAAAGCTGCTTTGGGATCATGTTGGGGACCAATAAGCGATGAAAACAGATACTGCAGGCCTTGACTGAGGGCCTGGCTGAGACTCCACAGCGTGGATTTCTGTGCGAAGTGGAGTGCGGGAGTTATTCAGAGTGAGGGAGAGCAGGGGGACAAGAGAGTCTAGCGAGGTGGCGAGTGTGCCACTGACATAACTGTGTGGCATACAGAGGTGAAGCTAGGAAGAGTGAATTGGGAGGAAAGGTCTCTGACACGTGGAAATGTACGCTTTTATATAGAAAAACTTGTTGAAACTGAGAGTCAGGAGTCTTCCTTGGTTTTGGAAATGTTCTATGAAAATGATTGAGTTTAGATAAGAGATTTAGGTTGGACATACAGAATAGGTAATCTACAAGAAGGTGTGGGTTTAAGTCTTAAGGAGACAGACTTCACCATGAAGAGGTAGGGCCTCCGTGGACTTTAAAAAACCAGACCTCTGCCCTGCAGCTTTGTATTAACTGCTGGTTTGCAATGCAGTGTAGCGCCTAAAGGCTATTCAGTCTTTTCACTAGTTTATTATTCTGGTTAATTTTTATAAAACCTTTCTATTGTAGGGGACCTTATTTTTAGTCTTGGAACTTGGTGTTTGTTACTCAAAGGTATATGCTTAAAGGTATATATAATAATCTGTAGTATGATAGGAAAGAATCATTTATAAACTCAAAGCTTACTTGAACTGTCAGACTGCCATATCATCAGGCAGATCTGAGTGCCAGTCTCCCCTCTCCAGTTTACCAGGTGCCCAAGGCTTCCCTCATCTATAAAACTGTACCTTGATATTAAATGAGAAAATATATAAAATACATTCATCCAACAAATATTTGTTGAGCACTTGTATGTACTATGGGAATATAATGAGTTTAATTTTGGACCTTCCCGTTTGAAGTACATTCAGATAAAATTATCCAGCTGGCCATGGGATATACAAGTCTGAATTTCACAGAAGCAGACTAGAAATGCACATTTGGGAGTCAGTGTATATAGCTGGTGATTCAAACCATGAGTATGATTGAGATTCCATCAGGATACACACAGACACACACACACACACACACCCATTTGCAGTAGGCCAAGGACAGAGTCATGGGAAACACCAATGTTTAAGTGGTAAGGATTCCACAAGGGAAAAAGAATAAATGCTCAGAGGTTTAGGAGAAGGCGTAGAAAAGTATGATATCACAGAAGTCTAGAGAATGAAGTTTCAAGAAAAAAGACAAACAGAAGTAGTGGCCAGGCAGCAAAGAACTCTAATAAATTAAGGATTGAGAACAGTGTTCATTGGATTTTCAGTCAGGAAATACTTTAACTTTAGAACAGTGATTCCAGTAGAGTTGTGAGGGCAGAAGGTAAACTATACGGGATTGAGAAGTAAATAAGAGATCAACTGTGAACTATTATTTCAGGTACATTAAATGGAAAGGATAGAAAAAAACATGGGATCAAGAGAGAACTTTCTCTCTTTAATCAGAGATTCAAACTCAGTTATCAGATAAGAGGAGGAACTTGTTGATAAAAAGGAGTTGTAAATACAAGAGAGGAGCTGGTTGAGAAGGAAGGGGTGAGAATGTGGGCACCAGTGGTAAGTTACCTTTAACAGGAAGAGGAGCACCCTGTCCACTGATGCCTAAGGAATGGAGCCAAAGATAGAGATGGGGTGAGGGACAGAACAGCTGAGGGAGATCATGCATTATGCCCTCACCGTGCCAGACGGGGGAGACAAGTGCAGAGGTCAAGATTTAAAAGGCCTGGGGAAGGTTAGGATTAGCCATTGGGTGTAATAGAAATGGAAGCTGACCAAGGGCTAATGAAAGGATCACAACTAGGGTGGCAGTGGGAGTCCAGCCGAGGACGGAGACCATAAATCTGTTGTAGCAAGGATGTTCATGGCCATATGGCTTTCCCTGGCAGCTCTCAGATACTTGGGTTATCAATAATGTTAGTTTTCCTTCCCTTGGATGGATAGGTGGATGCGTGATCATGTGAATAAAGGGTCAGACAAGTAAGGTAATATCAGAAATAAAATTCCACTGTGTATACTTCAAAGCTCAAAGCCTTTCAGTGTTTGGCCGTGAATGTAGAACAAAAGCCAGAATTCTAGACTAGAATTTTGGGGTTTCCAGCATAAAATGCTGACCTTGTCTTTCACTATACCCTGCATGTATCACCACATTAGAGCCAAATAGGGCTTCTGTCCATTTTTTGAAGAATTTTTTCTTTCTCAATTTTCACCGCAGTTATTTTGCTTCTGCTGTCTACTCAGCCTGTACAATCCTACATCTTTACTTTTGAAATCATAACTATTTATTTATTTTTATTGCAGTAACATTGGTTTATAACATTCTATAAATTTCAGGTGTACATCGTTACATATTTTGATTCTGTGTAGATTACGTCATGTTCACCACCCAAAGATTACTATCCATCGCCACACACATGTGCCTAATCACCCCTTTTTCTCTCCCCCGTTGCCCTTCCCCTCTGGTAACCACCAATCCAATCTCTGTCTCTATGTGTTTGTTTGTTGTTGTTATAACTATTTATTAAAACTTAGTTCATTTGCTACCTGGTCTGTGAGCTATCTGTGCTTTTAACATGTATCATTTCTTGTTTATGCCACTTTTACATTACTTTTCATTTATTTTGTAATATTTTAGTTTCCACTAAATTTTAAATTCCTTGATGATAGGGACCACATATTTGTCCTCTTTGTATTATTTCACAGTGCCAACACAATGCTTTTTCTATAGTAAGCATGCAGTAAATATTTGCTGAACAGACATTGCATTACATATTTATACTAAGTAGCAAGATAGGAACTTCAAAAGAAAATAATGTTTTGCCTTTTCTATAGGTTAATTTTAAAGGTTTATTTTTAAATGTTATTTCATTAACCTCTTCTAATGTGAATGTTTTATCCCATAGGTATGGCATGAATTGCCTTATTCAGTTTGAAGACTTTGCCAATATAAATGCATTTCGTCTCCTGAACAAGTATCAAAACCAGTATTGCACATTCAATGATGATATACAAGGTAATAAAACTTTTATTGCATATAGATCGAGAACTTATTGTCCTGTAATTAGTTCATAATGGTATAATGCTTCAAATTCAGTAAGTATATGCTAGATATCTATGAAATGCCAGGGATTATTCTTGATGACTTAATGCATTATTTCTCGTTTAATTTCGTATATTTGAGGAAAGTACTCTATGACTCTAGAATGTACCATATTATCCATGAGCTAGAGAATGAGCTCCCTGAAATCTGTAAAATCCTCAGTGATTATGGCTAAACAGAGAATGAAATGTATGAAAATATATTGTTCATTGTTTAAAAATAAGAGCATAATACTGCTCTCTTCAGCCTTTATCTCAGTCAGCCACGATTTCTAAGCTTCACTCCAACAAAAGCTGCAGTGTATACAAGGTACTGCATTTTACTATTTGTCTTTTTTTTAATTGAGGTAACATTGGTTTATAATATTATATAAATTTCAGCTGTACATCATTATATTTCTGCAGTGTATACAATGTACTGCATTTTACTATTTTTCTTTTTATTGAGGTAACATTGGCTTATAACGTTATATGAATTTCAGGTGTACATTAGTATATTTCTATTTCTCTGTAGACTACATCGTGTTCACCAAAGACTAGTTACTGTCCATCACCATATGCATGTGCCCTATTATCCATTTTGCCCTTCTCCCTCCCTGTTCCCCTCTGGTAACCACCAATCTAATCTCTATATCTATGTGTTTGTTGTTGTTGTTTTCTTCCACTTATGAGTGAAATCGTATGGTATCTGACTTTCTCTGTCTGACTTATTTTACTTAGCATAATACCCTCAAGGTCCATCCATGTTGTTGCAAATGGCAAGATTTCATCTTTATTTATGGCTTAAAAGCATTTCATCGTGTATATATTTTACATCTTCTTTATCCACTCATCCATTGGTGGGCACTTAGGTTGTTTCCAAGTCTTTGCTATTGTGAATAATGCTGCAATGAACTTAGGAATGCATATATCTTTTCAACTTAGTATTTCCATGGTTTTTGGATAAATATCCATAAGTTGAATAGCTGGATAATATGGTATCTCTATTTTTAATTTTTTGAGGAATCTCCATGCTTTTTTCCCTAGTGGCTGCACCAGTTTGCACTCCCACCAACAGTGTATAAGAGTTCCCTTTTCTCCACATCCTCTCCAACACATGTTATTTCCTGACTTGTTAATTATAGCCATTGTGATGGGCATGAGGTAATATCTCATTGTAATTTTGATTTGCATTTCCCTAATAATTAGTGATGTTGAACATCTTTTCATGTGCCTGTTGGCCATCTGTATATCTTCTTTGGGAAAATGTCTGTTCAGATCCTTTGCCCACTTTATAATTGCATTGTTTATTTTTTTGGTTGTTGAGTTTTATGAGTTCTTTATATATTTTGGATATTAACCTGCTGTCAGCTATATCAAACTAAAAAGCTTCTGCACAGCAAAGGGAATCATCAACAAAATGAGAAGGCAGCCTAACAATTGGAGAAGATATTTCCAAATCATATTTGTCTTTTTTTTTTTTTTAGGAAGATTAGCCCTGAGCTAACATCTGCTGCCAATCCTCCTCTTTTTGCTCAGGAAGACTGGCCCTGAACTAACATCCATGCCCATCTTCCTCCACTGTATATGTGGGACGCCCGCCACAGCTTGGCTGCTAAGTGGTGCCATGTCTGCTGCCAGGATCCTAACTGGCCAACCCCAGGGCGCCAAAGCGGGATGTGTGCACTTAACAGCTGCGCCACCAGGCTGGCCCCTCATATTTGTCTTTAACTGACTGTAGATGCTTAGCTACCTGCTTTTGTCTAAGTAACCTGTTTGGTTTTTTTTTTCCCTCTTTAAGCCCTTCTTTTTCAGTCCTCTCTAGATCCACACCCATCGAACCCCTTCCTCCCATCTGAAGCCTTGCCATGAGAATCTTACTGATCCTGTTCCATTAAGGGCAGGTGGAGGGAAGTGCACAGGCAGAGATCCTAAGGAGGAAGACCATAATGAGTTTCAGCAATTTGAGAGAAGATCACAAATGGCTTCCATTTCACTAATTCCAGTGGCCACTTTTCAGTGTTTATCTTACTTGAATTCTCAGCAGCATTTGACATGGTTGACCTCACCTTCTTCCTTGAAATACTCTTTTATTGACTTCCATGTCACAGCACTCTGCTGACTTTCTTCCTACCTCTTTGGACTTTCACTTTTTTTTTTTTTTCAGATTCATCCTTTTCTGACTAGCTGTTAAATGACAGAACACTTCAATACTCAGTCCCAGGCCCTTTTCTCTGTGTTCTATTGTATCCTATTAGATATATACTCCAAGGCCACACATTCCATTAACGGATTAATATCTCTAGCCCAGATGTCTTTGAATTCCAGGTCCGTATACCATTTGGTAATTTAAAATCTCCCCTTGGATATCTCAAAGTTATCTCATATTCAACCTCCCCAAAATCAAACTCTTATTTCCCCACCAAACTTGCCCTTCTTCCAGTGTTCTCCTTCTCAGTGAATTCCTCATACCTCTTCTTCACCTCTCCCTACCCACTACAGTCTGTCATTAAATCCTCCTGATTTTCTATCGTAAAGATCTGTGTCTTCCGTAGATTTTCCTCCATTATCCTAATGTAAGTTACTATCATCTCTCCTAAACAATGGATATTTTCCTAAGAAATCTTTCCGCATTTACTCTTGCTTCCCCTTCTTGTCTGTTCTCTGAGTAGTATTGCTACAATTTGCCAGATCTAGAACTAGGTGCTGAGGATTTAGTGGTGAACAAGCCAAGGTTTTCTTTTTGGTATAGATATCTAGTTATATCATCCCTTCCTCAGAATACTTTGATGGTTTCCCCCTGCAGTGGGGATAAAGATCAAAATCCTGAATTTGGCTAAAAATGCATGGTCTGATTCCTACCTCACTCTCCAGCCTTGTTATTTTTCCCATTCTAGCTATAGCAGCCTTTTTCAGGTCCAGAAATGAGCCAGGCTTCTTCCTATTACAGCGTCTATCCAAATGCTGATCCCTCTTCCTCGAATACTCTTTCCTCCCCTCTTCAGATCTCATCTCAGTCATGACATTCCTCAGAAAAATCTCCCAGATCCCCATGTCTAGGTTAAAGCTACCTATTATAGGCTTTCATAGCACTATTTATTTTTCCCTTGCGGCACTTATCACAGTAGCAGTTTTATATATTTATGTAACGTTAAAAATCAATGTCTCCCACCCCGCTAAATTTTAAGCTCTGTGAAGGGAGAGGACCATGTCTGATTTGCACATCACCGTATCCCTTATCGTTAACACAGTGCCTATTCCATGGAGGATACTTAATGTTAACGGGATGAATGAGTGTAATATGTCTAAAGCAAGGACTGGCGAACTACGGCTTATAGGTCAAATCCAGCCCACTGTCTGTTTTTGTGAAATTTTATTGCAACACAGCGTGTCCATTTGTTTATGTGTTGTTTATGATTGCTTTTTTTGCTGTAACAGCAGAGTTATGTCTGGAACAGACACCATATGATCACAAACCCTAAACTATTGACTATCTGGTCATTTATAGAAAGAGTTTGCTGAGCTCTGGTCTAAAGGATTGCGTTTGCAAGAGTTGGTGAGAGTTGAACTAAGGAGTTAGGTTGGCTGAAGTGGGTTTGCATTTTGGAGAGTTCACTCACACTGTTTGTGGTGTAGAGAATAGAGTGAATGGAGCAAATTTAAAGGCTGTTGTGGGGCTGGCCCCGTGGCCGAGTGGTTAAGTTCACGTGCTCCGCTTCAGTGGCCCTGGGTTTTGCCAGTTCAAATCCTGGGCGTGGACATGGCACCACTCATCAAGCCATGCTGAGGCGGCGTCCCACATGCCATAACTAGAAGGACCCACAACTAATAAATACACAACTATGTACTGGGGGCTTTGGGGAGAAAAAGGAAAGATAAAATCTTAAAAGCTGTTGCCTACATGATGATTGTGCCTTGTTCTAAAAAAATGCTGGTGAAGATAGAGAGAAATAGACAGATGATTGGTTGTTGATGGTTAAGGTGAGGAAAGAGCCAAGGTTAGAGCCTAGGTTTTTGCCTGGAAGAACTGGAGGAATGGCAGGGGGGTAACTGAGAAAGAGAACATGAGAGACATTCTAACATGTACATGTTAAGATCCTGGACTCTGGAGTCAGACTGATTTGCTTTGCCCCTTACTAGCTGTGGACTTTCATCGATTTACTTAACCTCTCTGAGTTTTAATTTTCTCATCTATAGTAGAAAATTATGTAATAGCCTCTATCTTTTTCTTTGAAACAAGGCATAGGACCAGAGGTTTGACGAGAATAAAGGAGGTCTGAGAGAAGTGCTGTAGAGAACTAGAGAGCCACTGACTGTGAAACCCAAAAGGCTTCAGTAACGGGTGCTGAGGATCCAGTTGAAATTGAATACCACAAGTATCTCATGACACCGGGCTGAGCAGCTTGAGTTCAAGAGCTTAGGAAAAGCCAAGGGTGAGATGGGCAGTTGGATTTATCTGTGCTGGATATTTTACTGTATTTGGTCAAAGAAAGAACGATGAGATAAGAGCTAAAGTTAAAGTGATGACCATAGCACTAAGCTGGTTAGGGAAGGAAGTGAAGATACAAGGATGGGTAAATAGCGCAAAAGGCCTAGATGTTCCCATGAGGTTAAAGAATAGAGATAATGAGGGTAATTGAATAAAGAACTGCAAAGGTAGGAGATTGTAACCCTAAGTTGAAGATACAATGTGTAATGATAAAGTGCCTTTGATGCCACAAACACAGGCTTTGTAGATCAGTGTCTCTGAGTCACTCATCAACTCAGTTTGCAGTGGTCTCTGAAAACACACCAGTCAACTGTTGATCAAATCTGTAATGTCCTTTCTTTAATATTCTGTATCTTTTGATTTTGTGGGTCCCACAAAAATGTCCATATATGTTAAAGACCAGTATTACATAGTTTTCAATAATTATACAGAATTAATAGGCATCAGAGTTCAGTTTAAGAAAGAGAATGTTAAGTCTAAATCATCAAATAGAACGAGCAATTAGGATTTAGGGTCAGAATTCCTATCAACTAAGTATGAGAATTTAGAGGTCAAGACCTGGGTTGCATCAGAATTAAAGTCAAGAGCACAGGAAATTTGAGGCAGATGCCACGCCAAGAGCAAGAGCACTCATGTGGAGTTGCCCTCGGGATCCACAGGATACTCCCCCCAGCAGGTCAGCAAAGCGGAGGCATTAAATAACTCGTTTGTCACCCCAACTAATCTGTCCTAAAATATAATCTGCACACTTATAGTCTACCTGTTTGCACGTAGGAGTTTGGAGTATATTACCATAGCCAACAAAAAGATAGTTTTGAGAAAAATAGGCCTAATCTCTCTGACTAGAGAGAAGTTTTGGCAAGTTATTGGGGTTCTGACTAGAAATGACTAAACCGTTTTGTGCATTTCTCCATACCAAAATAGTGTCCTTAGTAACACATTTTCCCCATATGTTTCTATTTTACCTTTTTAACCTTATGTTTTTACCATTTTGCCCACAAATGTAATACTTTCCCCACTGGGGGTGTAGAAATTGCATTCCAGTGCCAACAAAAATAAATATGTAACTATTACAGCCTTACCATGTAAATAAATGTTTTTATGCTGGACCCTTGGGAGAACTTTTTTTTTTTAACAGATGTGTTACTTAAAGATATTATTTTATGGAAGTATTTGATTTTAAAAAATACTTAAAATGTTACTATATTAGCGATCTAAAATAATCTTAATAGAAATTTTCGTTCAAAATTTATTTAGAACTTAATGCATTCTAATTATAAATTATTTTTAACTGGAAAAAATGTGCGAGTTAAATCTATTAAGAAATTGGACATTTAATTATATAATCTGGAGCCCATCAGAATTCAGCGAATTCAGATCAAAGGAATAAGGTCTCATCCTCTAGTCATTTAAAATTAGCTACGAAAAGAGATTTTTCTTCTCATTATGGCTTCTCTGGAATGGCTGTTCTCTAACATGACATCCTAAATGTTTTACATAGAAATTTTAGCCATAATAAACTAGTTTGATTGTTAAGATTTTTTAAAATAAGGTAAATGTAGCCTAATCTTATATTAAATGCTTTGATAATTGAAAAGATCAAAATCAGACATAGTAGAACAGACATTTCACAAAAGAAGGAATACCATTGGCCAGAAAACAAGTTTTAAAGTTTAACCACACCACTATGTTTTATTTATTTATTTATTTATTTATTTTTGAGGAAGATTAGCCCTGAGCTAACTACTGCCAGTCCTCCTCTTTTTGCTGAGGAAGACTGGCCCTGAGCCAACATCCATCCCCATCTTCCTCTACTTTATATGTGGGACACCTACCACAGCATGGCTTTTGCCAAGTGGTGCCATGGCAGCACCCGGGATCCAAATCGGTGAACCCCGGGCCGCCAAGAAGTGGAAGATGCGAACTTAACCGCTGCACCACTGGGCTGGTCCGTAACCACACCACTATGTTTTAAAAAGCATATTAAACAAGTGAGAAACTGATTTGCCCTATCAAGCTGGCGAAGATTTTATGATAATCCCAACTATTAATGATATTTTAAGAAAATGTGCACTCTCATACAGTGATGGTGGAAATATAAAAATGTAAATTGGTACCACTCTTGGGGAGACAATATGTGTCAAAAACTTTAGAAACATTCAGATCTTTGATTGAATAATTCTATTTTTAGACATTTATCCTGAGCAAATAAAGGGGTACAAAAGAAATGTATAAGGATATTTATTTATTGACTTTTAAAATTGAGATGTAATTGACATATAATATTGTATTAGTTTTATGCGTGTAGCATAATAATTTGAAATATGTATATATTGCAAAATGATCACCATAACTCTAGTTAACATCCATCACCACACATAGTTACAAGTTCTTCTTCTTGTGATAAGAACTTTTAAGATTTACTCTTTTACCACCTTTCAAATATACTGTACAGTATTAACTATAGTTACCATGCTGTACATTACATCCCCAAGACTTATTTATGTTGTAACTGGAAGTTTTGTACCTTTTGACTGCCTTCCTTCATTCTCCCCACTCCCCAGCCCCCTCCTCTGGCAGTCACTAATCTGTTCTCTATATCTATGAGTTGAGTTTTTTGTTTCTGTTTTACATTCCACAAATAGGTGAGATCGTACGGTATTTGTCTTTCTGTGTTTGATTTATTTCACTTAGCATAATGCCCTCAAGGTCCATCCCTATTGTTACAAATGGTAGGATTTCTTTCTTTTTTGTGGATGAATAATATTCCATTGTGTGTGTGTGTATATATATATATATATCTGTATATATTTATATAGATATATGTAGCTATATATAGATATATATATATTCCATTGTGTATATATATATACACACCATATACACATTGTGTGTGTGTGTATATACATCTGTATGTATATAGATATATGTAGCTATATATAGATATATATACCATTGTGTATATATATACATCATATACACATTGTGTGTGTGTGTGTGTGTATATATATTGTGTATATATGTATAACACGTTTTTTCCATGGACACTTAGGTTGTATCCATGTCTTGACTATTGTGAATAATACTGCAGTGAACATGGGGGTGCAGATATATATTTTTGAATTAGTGATTTCATTTCCTTTGGATAAATGCCCAGAAGTGGAATTGCTGAATCATATGGGTAGTTCTATTCTTAATTTTTTGAGGAGCCGCCATACTGTTTTTCATAGGGGCTGCACCAATTTACATTCCCACCAGCAGTGCACAAGTGTTCCCTTTCTCTACATCCTCGCCAAGCCTTGTTCTTCTCTTTTTGACAATAGTCATTCCAACAGGTGTGAGGTGATAATCTCATTGTGGTTTTCATTCACATTTCTGTGATGATTAGTGATGTTGAGCTTCTTCTCATATACCTGTTGGCTATTTGTGTATCTTTTTTGCAAAAATGTTTCTCAGATAAGGATAGTTATTGTAATGTTATTATTTATTTATTTATTTTTGAGGAAGATTAGTCCCGAGCTAACATCTGCTACCAATCCTCTTCTTGTTTTGCTGAGGAAGATTGGCCTTGAGCTAACATCTATGCCCATCTTCCTCTATTTTATGTGTGGGATGCCTGCCACAGCATGGCTTGATAAACAGTGCATAGGTCTGCACCTGGGATCCAAACCAGTGAACCCCAGGCCGCCAAAGCGGAATGTGTGAACTTAACCGCTGCACCACCAGGCCAGCCCCTCTAATGTTATTTCTAATAGCAAAAAATCAAGAGCCCTTTAAATATCCAAAAATAGAGGTCTGCTTAAATAAACTGTCATATATCCATACTATGGAATATTATAACTATGCAAAATATTTTAAAATATATTATTGACATGTAAGAGATAGTCACAAGATTATTTTAAGTGATAAAAAGTATGTTGAAATGGTAAGCATGGCATGAATTTTTTTCTGAATTAAAATTTTCTCGAATTTGAATAGAAGTACAGAAAAAATTTGTAAGACTATACATCAGAATATTGAAAATGATTATACCTAGACAGTGGCATTATCAGTGATTTTTTTTTAGTCTGTCTGGATTTTAACTGTTTCATGCATTTTCTACAATAGGCATGATTTGTGATGAAATTTTTCAAGTGTAAAGACAGCAAACTGAGTTGTTGAGCCTCAACACAAGAATAGCTAAAGTATACTCTTTCATTACCCAGTTTACTTAATACCGAAAGCCTTCTGCTTCTATTAGCATTCTTTTCAAAGTGATATTGTTGTTAGTTTATGTTGTAATTTGGGATTTGCTATCATCTCTTGTAAGTGGCATTCTTCATCATGTTACAACTTATTTGATACCACTTCTATGACAAAATATTAGATATAACTGTAATGCACAGATAAGTTATACAGAGGAAAAAAGAAAATAGTATTCTGACTACACTTACTCTTTCGTCTTACTTGTAGATTTTTCTAAGTTAATACTCACTTGATTTGACATAATTGATATTCCAAAGCACTTTGTCCTATGTGTAGATTCCATAATTGCTATTCCAGTGCATTCCAGATATCTTTATACTAAAATGCAAGAAACTATTTAGACTATTTTGTTATATTAGAATTTGTTTCATCAAATATTTATTGGAAAAAGCAGCACATGAAATACAATGCAGGAATGCTTTGTTAAATATTCTTATTACAAAAGAATCTAACCTAAGAATTTTTGAAACATCGCTTTGCTTTACTAATGATGACACCCAACCAGTTTGTAAAAGGTCATCAGAGTTAGAACAGCTTCTTCTCCTGTGTCTTCAACCTCTTTCTCTCTGCTGCCTTCTTCCCATTAGCCTATAACCATGTTTAAATTGCTGTAATTCTTAAAATAGTTGCCTCCGGGGCTGGCCCCGTTGCCGAGTGGTTACGTTCGCGTGCTCCGCTGCAGGCGGCCCAGTGTTTCGTTGGTTCGAATCCTGGGCGCGGACCTGGCACTGCTCATCAACCCACGCTGAGGCAGAGTCCCACATGCCACAACTAGAAGGACCCACAACGAAGAATACACAACTATGTACCAGGGGGCTTTGGAGAGAAAAAGGAAAAAAATAAAATCTTTAAAAAAAAAAAATAGTTGCCTCCATCCTACTTTCCTTCCTCCAGCAGCCCCTGTCATTCCTCCCTTAAAAATATAAAAATAAAATGTTTTTGTCAGCCCTGTTTCCCTCCTACCCCGTCTCCATCTCCACTTCATTCTTTCTTTTCTTATCTAGGCTTTCCTAACGAGTGCTCCATACTTGCTCTCTGTGTTCTTTGTCTTTTCTTTCTTCCTCAGCACACTCCCCTCCAGCCTCAGCCCTAACTTGTGTAACTAAAATAGCTCTCTGAAAGCTCACGAGTAATGTAACTGCCAGATCCATTAGTAATTTTTAATTCTGTTTCTCGATTGACCTTTCTTCTCTGTTTTTCACTACTTCCTCCCTTTGTTTCCATGACACCGTATACTCTCTTGCCTTCTGCCTCCGTGACCATTTTTTCTCAGTTATCTTCCCTATATCATGTTTTTCTGCCTTCTGCTCCTTAAATGTCTGTCTTCTTTTGGGTTCACTGCTTTAGCCACTCATTCTGAACAATGTTATCAATCCACATGACCTAAATACAACTACAGGTTTTCAAATTCTAGATCTTTTATCTCTGACCTAGATTTCTATGCTGAGTTCCAGACCTGTGTATCTAATTACCTTGCTGACATTGCCCCCTGAAAAACATTTACAGGAAGCACAAGCTCAGAAAGCTCAAAACTGAACTCAGATTTGCCTTGCAAACTTTTTCCTAGTTTGAAAACTTACAATTATTCTTGACTTTTTCTCACCCGTTCTATGTATTTAATCCCTAAGACCTGTTGATTTTTATCTCTTAAATATTTCCTCTTTCTCAACTTACTTCTTTCTTAGATTGTTCAACATCCTCTCTCCTCGATGATTGCAGTGACCTAATTTGTCTACATACCCCCAGCCTCAAAACTCTGAAATCTGTTCACCCCAGTGCTCTCTGAGTTTAGAATCTTTCAGCAACCATCTGTTACCTATAATAAATTATGTTTATAGATCTTACATATAGATTATTATAGGTGCATAGTTACTGTTAGGATGTAGTAGCAGGCCCTACCGATCTCCTCCCAGCACTTCTCCAGCCTCATATCAGTTTGCATTCCAGTAAGTTGTGTTTGCTTCAGCAGCACTGGAATACCTGCCGTTTCATGCGTTCTGTGTTCTCTCTTCATTTACGTTTTGAGAGGCTCGGCCTACAAATGGAGCTTGTTTTCCAGGTCTCTTCTGTAAAGTGACCTACTTGAGCCATTTCCTCAAGGAATCCTCCTTGGTCTCTGGTTCTTTTCTCTTACAGTGTTCAGATTCCACAGAAGAGATTTTCCCACTCTCTCTCCTGATATTAGCTTTCTGCCAGTGTTGTTTGAGCCAAGTAGGAGAAGATTGGGGGTTTCCATGTTGAATATGTAAACTTTCATTTAATCTTCTTGTTTTTCAGTATGGCACCCTTGCACCCAATTATCTCTGGTGTCTTACAGTCCAGAGACCCTCTCTAGAAAATAAACCTCTAGTTTTTTTCTAAACCTCCCGAGTGTGGGAGGGTCAGCTCTCTGGTAGAAGGAGAGGGAAATGGATCTGGGTTCTAATTACTTAACAGATTTCTGACCAGCCTCCTGTTTTTCAGCCTCTTCTCCATCCCCGCTTACCTATGCCCAGGCCTTTTGAGAGTTTTGCTGTGTCAGTCTGATTGCTTCTTAGCATTCCTTGTGGCTGGCTAACAGCTCAGCTTTCTTGCGTTTATGAAGTCAGTTGCCATTTGCCCATCTCCCTTCCAGCTTCCAAAATTTTGTTGCTATCCTCATCTCCTGGTCTCTTTGATTTTTTTTTTTAATTTCCTTTCTAGTATTTTAGTAGAGTTTGTTGGAGGGAGGGGAAACTAAATTATATGTGCAATCTCTCATTTTTAACAGTCATCCCTGCCTCCATGTCTTCGCACATGCTTTTTCTGCATAGTATATCTTGCTATCTGAGGTCCTGGACCTCTCACATCAATCCTTCTATTTTGTGCTCAGGTAGTCTAACCGAAAGTTCGGTCTCTGAACCCGACGCCAATCCAAATAACGAGAACAGAGTCTTGAGTGGAAGAGGAAAGGTTTTTACTATGCCAGGCACAGGGAGCAAAGCAAGGGCTCATGCTCTTATTCATTGCATCACCAAATCAGGACATGGGACCTTCCTTTTGGAAAGTTTTCAAGAACAGCAGTAGGTTGCCATCTTAAAATATTGATGTATGTAGCCTGAGAATTTCACCTCATGCGCAGCCATGGATCTGACAACTGCACATTCCCTTCTGTAGCAGATAACCTGTTGTGTGATGATTTCAAGATGTGAATAAAGATCTGAGGCTTAGAATTCCGCAGGACCCTTCTGAGAGTGACTCAAGGGTATTTGTTGCTTGTTTTAGGAACAGCATCCGTTGCCGTCGCCGGCATCCTTGCAGCTCTTCGAATAACCAAGAACACACTGTCTGATCAAACGATACTGTTCCAAGGAGCTGGAGAGGTACCTGTCTGTATATCACTTATGGTCTCCTAAACTGACGGACATAGAATTCATTTTAATTTTTCATTAATTTGAAGTTTCAGATAGTCTTTCAAATTTTTAGTATGTTGCAAATGTAGGTTTTATTGAAAATTTTGCTTTTTTCTATAAGTTAATCATTTGAAAGAAGAAAACCAGATTCCAATAACTGTTGAGGCATATTAATTTTTCCTAGGAGACTTTAGTATGGTATAGGTATAGACGTATTTTTCACAGTTCTAAATTTGTATGATTATCAAATGGTGCCATGGGTTTTTGCATATTTAAAGTGCCATGCAGGAACAAAAAGTTTTAAAATGTGTGATTATGTATGAAAGGCTTTAGGGGCCAGCCCGGTGGCGTGGTGGTTAAGTGCGCACGTTCCACTTCAGTGGCCTGGGGGTTCGCCGGTTCAGATCCCCGGTGCAGACATGGCACTGCTTAGCAAGCCATGCTGTGGTAGGCGTCCCACATATAAAGTAGAGGAAGATGGGCATAGATGTTAGCTCAGGGCCAGTCTTCCTCAGCAAAAAGAGGAAGATTGGCAGCAGATGTTAGCTCAGGGCTAATCTTCCTCAAAAAAAAAAAAAAAAGCCTTTAAATATTTAAGCTATTATATCTGATGCTAACTTTTAGTATCCTCCCGTGTCACATACAAAAGTTGTCTTAATTTGATTCACAATTCAATATGCACATATATAACTATATACATGTTTTTAAGAAAAAAATATTTTGAACATTTATTGTGCATTATAACTGTTCACATGCAAAAAACCCAAAACATTTAAAAGTTTTAGAAGAAGATGACAAGACAAAATTATGCTGTTTTATCTTTTTCTATAAGTTAATCATTTGAAAGAAGAAAACTAGACTCCAATAATAATAATTCACCCCAAAATAGAAATTAAAATGTCATGTGAGTGTGAGCTTCTTGTGAGAAAACTGCCAAAGTTTGTTTAGAATTATAAAATGTAATAAATGGAGAAATACTTTGTGGCTATATATATTTTAAGAAGCTTTAAATTTTCAAATTTAATATAATTATGAATAAATGTATCACACTGGTAGAAACTGTGTATGTTGTGTTGGTTTTGACTTTACCTGTTTTTAAAGCAAAGTAAAATACACGAAGCTAGAACTTCAATGACAAGATATAAACATGTGAAAGCATTCAGAATGTAAATCATAAATTCATTTTCACATGGAAATAAAAATTAATGCTAAATTCCAGCTCATTAAAATTTCAGTTTTTTTATTTCTGCGGATTGTTGCATGCTGTCCTTAATTTTAGTAAACATCTTCTTTGAATTTCCAAATGGTTTTGATGAACGGCACAGGCCAGCTCTTGATACTCCGCGGGCAGAGGTGTTCATGGTTGGATAGTTTAAAACTGGCACTTGTTTGTCCTGAAAAGGTTTTGGAAATTTCACAGATTATCACAAAGTTTATCAAATATTACAGAGGTTGATTCCTTTAATCTTGCAAGAAATTTCACAGTACTTTCTTTGTCCAATTGAAGAGAGTAAGTAAATGCTTGGGAACACAGATTTTATGTGTCTCCTTCTATTGCCTAATTGGTCAAGTTCCCATCCAAGTGACCAGGCTTCATTCTTCAAATTCAACCAGAGGAGCTTGAACCCAACAATAAACAATACAGCTCAACAAGCAAGGTTGACCAGTTCGTTATTTTAAATTCAATATCTTCTTGTTGGAGAGAATCTTAATTGTATTAACAGGATTAAAGATACTGACAATCAAAGATATCACTGTTTTATCTGTGCCTAAATAACAAGCCACATAATAATGGTTCTGTTGTAATAGGGAGAGCAATTAATTGTCATTTAGCTTAACCCAAACGTGACAAAAATACTTTGCTCCCAGTATAAATGAATAAATATACCTCTTTAGGTCAATAAACAGAGCTGTTCTGTACTTTCTTTAACAAAGACAAAATGGGGTGAAATGTAACTCTTGATAAGATATTATGTGGAACAACTTTAAACACTTTTGTTTTCATAACCTGTTTCTCAGGCTGCCTTAGGGATTGCACACCTGATTGTTATGGCCATGGAAAAAGAAGGCTTACCAAAGGAGAAAGCGATAACAAAGATATGGTTGGTTGATTCAAAAGGATTAATAGTTAAGGTAAGAATTTGTCATTTTTAATCAAAATAAAAATAAATATGCCATTCTAGATGCCCATCTCAAAGACTACTGCTGTTTCCACTCACCAAGCCCCAGCACTGTGTTAAAGGAGCAGCTGTTATACATGAATGACCATGTCATTACAGCAAGAGTGATACTCTTCTGAAGAAAGGAGAAAACTGCCTCAGCTATAGAATCCATCTGTGATGTGAGTAGGCTCCTTCCAGCTCTGTAGGCTGCCAGTCCACGTGAATTAGCTTAGTTTCCAAGGGAGGCAATTTGCTACTGATACAGATGAAACCCCGAGGTGTACTTCCTTTTATTAAGGGCTATCTGGCAAATTGCACACCAGCTAGAAAGAAAGGAGGAAAAAGAATGAAATAGCTACTCTTTCACCTGCTACTTTCTCTCAACCAAATACTTGAGGGTTTGAGTGGGAATTCCTGAGAAGGGCTTAAATGGGCTGTTTCAGTGTTGACTGACTTGAGGTTATTTCCCAGGTCTAGTAGAGATAATATTATCTGCTTCATAGGGTTTTTGGGAGAACTAAATAAAACTAGGTGGGTGGCCATCTTGCTACACAGTTATGAGGCATCATTTTTACTTTTACCATCTGTGCACATCAATCACGCTTCCTTACACTGCTAGAAAAAATACATGTAAATCCTCTTTCTACATGAAGATTTTAAAATCTTTTTAAATTTTAAATTTAAATTTTAAAAATAACCAGTGATAAGCAGTGAAAAAAATAACTAGTGATAAGCAGGAATTTAATACAGAAACAAATGTGAATGTGTACAAATTTTCTGGAAAACTGTTTTATGTGTATCCAGAGCCTTTAGAAATTTGTGCTTCTGATGCAATAGTTTCCATTCTAAGATTCTATCCTGTAGAGGTAGAGATGTGTACAATGTTGCATGTTTGAGGATGTTATCACAGCATTATTTACAACAGTGATATGTTTTATCATGCGTTAGTTGTAATAGTGATATGTTATACTTACCTAAGTAAAGGATAATTGTGAAATAAACTGTGGGATAGCCACATGAGTATAATATACAGGCTTAGAGTTGTTTTCAAAAACTAGGAATAACATTAAACGATTAATAATATAATGTTAGATGAAAAAAAGGAAAACACCATATTGTATGTAATTATTTTGTTTAAAGAATTGAGTTGCATATCAAAATCTGAGAAGGAATGCATTAAATACATATTACTTTAAAGCATATAACTTTTAGTGCTTTTCTCAATATCGCAAATTCTCCTTAGTAATTGTGTTCCTTTGGAGATAGAAAAATGTTTGTTTCTTTAAATTAGTGTAGACAAATTTTGCTTTAAATGAAGAAAAAGTATATGCATAACTTTTTGTAGTAAATGAGTATCTATAAAACAGTGAAACAAGACAGAAAGTACTTTTACAACATATCCTGAGAACTAAATAATAATAATTTTATCAGTTTTATTAACTTGCAATGTAATTGTTTATAATATGTTAAAAACCATAAAAGTTTAAAATCTTGGCTTAAAAATTGCTATTGCTTTGAAAAATCAACATAACTATAAAAAGTTGTACATCGTAGCCACACGACACATATTGTGGTCCTGAAATAAGAATGTTTCCTGGATGAGGTTGCCTGTGGGTCAGGCATTGTACTATGGATCTGGGGACCCAAGAAGGCGCTTGATCTCAGGAGACTCACAGCCTAGTGGGAAAAACTCAAACAAGCCAAGAGTTATAATTCTACAAGAAAATGTTATAGAAATACGACCTTGGTGTCAGGGGCCCACAGGAGATGGTGCCCCCAACTGCACTAAAGAGAGTAATGGGAATGCTGAGGAAGCTTTCGAGACAAGGTGTCTCTTTAGCTGAGTTTGAAAGGAAGAGTTAGGAGTTTATCTGGAGTCTCCATGGACATCTTAAACTTCTGTTCAACACTGAAACCAGAGAAGTAGAATGGCACGTTCACTGTGAGATCCTGAGTGAAGTTAAGGATCACGTCTTTCGTCTGTTTATATCTTCAAAGCCCTGCACAGCTAGTACATAATTGACAATAAGTATTTTGTTAATAAATGAATTAATCAGTGAGTGGCCTTCCAGGCAGAAGAACAGCATTTGCAAAAGAAAATATTTTGGTAGAAGAGATATTTAAGGATTAGGTTTGAAAGGAGCAGATGACAGGTGACAAAGGCCCTAATTCCTGAAAACGAGCAACTGAAGAAACTTAGGCAGAGGAGATTTGTCTCTTGTCACTCTGATGGCATTGTGGAGGGTGATTGAAGTGAGGTGAAACTGAGAGAAGGAAATAGTTACAAAGCTGTTGCAGTAATTCAGATAATATTGGGCCTGAAATAAAGCAGTGACTATGCGGGTGAGTGAAAGAAGTTAGATTCCGCAGATGTTTAGGAAATAGGATTGGCACACATAGTGACCGATTAAATATGGAGGAGGAGTAGGGTAGAGCAGAGGAGGGAGTCTGGCAGGACTCCTTGGGTGTCTAGATAAGTGATGCAGCCGTTCATGTAGAAAAGGAATAAAGGATATCCAGTTTAAGGGCAAGATGATGAGATCGGTTTTGGACATAATAGCAAGTTTAAGGCGCCGGTGCCACTGGAGACCTCAGATAGAGATGTCCCCTTGGCAGTTGGAGACACAAGACTGATGCTCAGGATAAGGGTCTGGGCTCCTGGAGGTAGAGACTTGGGAATCACCAGCAAGGAAATAGCTGGAGCCGTGGAAAAAGCTACACAATTTGTGCTGTACTTAGGGGTGTAATACATTCAAGATCCAAAAAAGTTCAGGTCTATGATTGTGGTTTTCTTTTGTGATTTCTAATGACATTTTTATGTGAAATCTTCATATAAAATGTATAGGTTTTAGCATCTCAAGTAATGTTAACATTGACTTGCTGGACTGAGCCTCCAAATTCCGTGGATTACAATACTTGGAGTAACTGTGAAGTTGTTGCCTAGAACTAATCAGTCACTCTTACTTCATGTCTTTTCTCGCCAAAGTAAAGAACTGCATGTATTCCGCTTGCCAAGATAAAGTTACATGTTAAAAGGTTGTTACATATTTAATAGCTTGTGCATTATTTCATATAAAAGAAACATATGCAGCTTCAATTAACCACTTTTTCTTTCGTAGTTTTAAAAAGTCAAAATTATTATGTTGACTTTTGTCTCAGAGCTAATAAATCTTAGAATAACTAGTAAATTAGTATAATCTTGATTTCAAATTTACATGAGTTTTTTTGTGTTCATTATCCCTTATCGTTAGTACTTTAAGCCTCTCTTGAGAACCAATAAAAATCATTTTTTAATTTTGTTAACTTGTAATTGTTTACAGTATGTAAAAAGTATTTACAATATGTAAAGTTTTAAATAAAAATCATTAGCCAAACTCCTTCACTCTTTAAAGACATAAAACCAAAACCTAAAAAGTAAACCATGAGGTTAGCTCATTTATGGAGTTATATCATCAGACTAGATAATTATTATTCTAACATGTTTTCTGTTTTCATTTTCAACATCACATCTGTAGCATTTGCCATCATTTCTGTTATATCCATATGTGCAATGGAATGAGTTTATGCAGTATCTTAAATAATTCATCAATATCAGTAAGGTTTATTGAAATTAATCGTTTGATCACTGGTAACATTCAAATATCTTAGTTTAGTATTTTATAGCAAGAAATAATTGACATATCTATTTAGCCAACTAATTAACACATTTTAATGTAAACAAGCTGATACTTGGTTTAAAAGAAATCCTTCCAAAATAAAAATTAGAGGGAAAATAAGTACAGTAAAGAAGGGATGAAAAAGGAGCATTGCCAGCCTGACTAGTCTTTGTATTTCACAGTGATAATTCGAAGCATTTTCAAGGAGGACAAGAAGCCACAAAACAAACCAATCCAGACTTAATCTACTCCTTAAATAAATGCATTTCGGCTTTCACTTATATGCCAAATTAATGCTAAGACATAAAACTTAAAATAAAAGTAGGGTGTTAATAGAGTTTATGAAGGATAGGCTTCATTTAACCCATAGTGAGTCTATAGAATTTTGTTTTGATTTTAGTTTCATTTTGTTCTATTTTCAATTATTATTATTATTATCATTTGCTTTATAGTTAAATGTTTTTGGTTCCTGTACAAAGAGATAGTGAATAAAGGTGTTTTATACATTGTAAGGGTACTTTGACGCTACAGTTATTTCCTTCCTGAGAGCTTAATCTTTAGGTCAAGGACTTGAAACTGTGCTGTACAGAAAAAGTTCTCCTTTCCTCTGGATTTATCAGAATTTCAGCCAGTGATACTATCAGCACCTTGAATGATGGTTAATACATTTAATACACTGTGGTTTAAACAAAAATTCTAGCTCCTAAGAGACTCTGAAGCTTGGTGAAAAGTATCTGACTTGATTTTTTTCTCCCTCTTGTCCGTTTTCTATAGAGTATGACCAACGTATAAGTAGGTATTAAAAAGAGCAGAGGCAAAAGATTATATACACGAGTCTTTTAGACAGAAAATTACAGATATTGATTTTTAATAATACAAAATTAAATGTCGATGGAGTTAACCACCTGTTATCTTAAATTACGGCCATTCTGCACCCCTTGTTATTCTCAACATGGAAAATACTTTTGTTGCGTCGTTTCTCTTCTGTTAATCTGCCCTGAGACGGTGAAACGCAGTTCTGGCTCTTTAACAAGTGCACACACCGGCACTGCAAGTGTTGCAGTGAAATGTCACTGATGGTGCCCTAAGAAGGCCCTGTCTGCTGATCCGGAGAGGGGCCAGATTCAACTCTGAGGAACTAATGACATAACCAAAACAGACCCGTACGTGGGGCAGGCTGTCCAAGCAGGAATGGATTCAGGGTAGACACTTGTGGAAGAGTTCTTCTAGTGCCTGTGTGTGGGAAGGGGTACATATGTATCAGTGGCAATCTATAATTAATTTTTTATACCTATTCTGGGTCATGGAATGCTAACCAAAATCTTGACAATGTTTGCCTCTTATTCTCCCCACCCCATCAGAACATATGTGCTTTTTTCTTTTTAAAGATTGGCACCTGAGCTAACAACTGTTGCCAATCTTCCTTTCTTTTTTTTTTTCTTCTGCTTTTTCTACACAAGTTCCCCCAGTACATAGTTGTGTATTGTAGTTGTGGGTCCTTCTAGTTGTGGTATGTGGGATGCCACTTCAGCATGGCCTGACAAGTGGTGCCATGTCCATGCCCAGGATCTGAACCGGCGAAACCCTGGGCTGCCGAAGCAGAGCACGTGAACTTAACCACTCGGCCACGGGGCTGGCCCCCATATGTGCTTTTTGAAAAAGGTAGTAATTTGGAATGGTTGTGTCTTCTATCCTGTACTAACCATCGGCACAAAATAAAGGGGGGAGGGGAGATTAAAGAAATAATAACATTCAAAAGAAATTCCCAGCTATCCATAAACATTTGGTGTAATTAGAGACTCTTAAAAAAAAGAAACACCATAGAATTAGGGATTTCTGAGATAAGAAGTGCCCACGAGCACTTTGCCCAAAGAGGGCAAAAAGCATCTAGTGAGGAATCCTGAAAACGGAGAATGAAGGGGAAAGAAATCTTCTATGTCCGTATCCAACTGAAGTGATTTGCATAAAGAGCATGGACTCCAAATTAGATTTTGAAAAAAGGAGAAAAATGAGCCATTGGTCCAGAAAATAGAAGTCCAAAGGTAAAGGCAGTTGCCTTAATATTACCAGATCTGGAGAAGGTCGCATTCCAATAGTTTTTAAATCTGAACCAGACCATCACATCAGCTTTGAAAATGGTGTAGAAAATACTTTGGAGATCTGTATGTTTGTCTTTTGGTTCTTCTGTTTTTGGCAAATAGAGCCCTTCAGTAAGGCTAGTATTACCATTTTCGTGATTCCTGGCCTTCTTTCAGTATTTTCTCTGCGTTCCTAAGTCACCACCAAGAATCCAGCCTTTGGGGGTGAGACTGGGTAATTTATGCCTCTTACTAGACAGATGTCTTCTGGCCAAGTTCTGGCTTCAGTGGCTGGGAGCTGCCAGTGCTGTTACTATGATTAATAAAGTAAGACGTTCATGATAAAAGCATACATCTTTTCCTTTCATGCGGTGTTTATCTATCTTCTTTACGATTTGCTTCTCATTCCAGGAAACTTAGGAGGCTTAAACCACATTAAATATTTTTCATTATATCTTAGGTTGTCAGCCAGAAAAGCAGTATTAGAAATCTGTGATTGCTGACTTACATTATTCTGTAGCTTTCTTTCTTTAAAACTCATCATTTTATACTATTTCGGAAAATATGCAACTTATTCTTTAAAATGCTTCTGATAGAGATCTGATAAATCATTTAGTGCAGTGACTCTCCAAACTGGCTAATCACGCTAATCACCTGGGAAGCTTTAAAAAAAAATACACACAAGGGCTGGCCTGCTGGCATAGTGGTGAAGTTCTACAGGCTCCGCTTTGGTGGCCTGGGGTTTGTGGGTTCAGATCCCGGGCATGGACCTGCACACCGCTCATCAAGTCATGCTGTGGCAGCATCCCACATACAAAATAGAGGAAGATTGGCACAGATGTTAGCTCGGGGCTAATTTTCCTCAAGCAAAAAGGGGAGGATTGGCAATGGATGTTAGCTCAGGGCCAATCTTCCTTACCAAAAAAAAAATATGTATATGTGTGTGTGTGTGTGTGCACAGATTCCAGGGCCTCATCCTGGAATTAAACTAGAATATCTGAAATTTGTTTTTCCTCAGATGAGTCTGGTGCTCAGTTAGCTTTGGAAAGTACAGATCTGGTTCATCACATCTGTCATCGTCACCAATCCAAATGATTTTCTAGGTAGAGAAACCAACATCCATGGAAGTATCAAAGGACTTGCCCAAGATCAAGAGCCTAAAGACTCTGCTATGCAAGCTTCAGTCCCATTTTCTGTCTCTAGCATTTGTGGATGGCATTTTCTGTGTTTAATTGGGAAGCTTTTCTTTACTTTTTGAATATCATTAAAAGTTTTCAGATGTAACAAATTTATTTGCTGTTACCTATTAGAATGCATTCTGCTATTAGTTATTTATTCATGTCCCTAGCCAACAAAATTTATCACAAACTAATGATATATTATCAGCAATCAACGGTTGCAGGGACAACATTATAAAATGCATTTAAAATTTTTTAAATTTACTTTTTGGGATAATCGGGTATACTACACTCAGGAAAATATTTTGAATCGTTGAATTAAGAAAATGGGGATCATGTCTCTCACTTTGAGATTATTCAACATCTTTTAAATTCATTCCACATTATGGATTTGTAGGTCCACATTCAATATACACGGACTAGACCCTCTTTTCTTGTCTACGTGCTACTTGAAGCCACAGTACAATTCATGTTGTGCCAGGTTGAATTTGGTTGCTTCACCGCCTAGTAAAATAATTTCTAAGACTTTCACTCTTATGCTAGTTTTGTTTTTTCATGTGGGAGGCTACTTCTTGGCTTGGTAATCTAATGAAAATGAATAGATTTCCATTCTTACGGAGATCATACGTAAATGTATTTTAAAACATAGACCAAAGACAGTTTGGATCTACTTTCATTGTCATGCTGTTTGTCAGTGGTCGAGTGGTCAAGAACTAGTTGTTTTCACACACTGGGAACACCCAGATGCTTTCAGCCAGCCTTCACTGTGAGCGACTGATTCCTCTGTTTCATGCGGTGCACCATGCTGTTTTACCAAGGATTGCGTGCGATCTTATTGTTTGGTGAGCCCAGGCATTTTTTTAAATAAACAAATCAGTGGCATATTTTCCTCCTAAAAATATTTTTAGAATTTCCTATTCCTATTCTGTTAATAATCCTAAAAATCTTAATGTTCTTCTCTCTTACAATTCTTTTAGTGAGGTTTCTGCTTTCTATTTCAAAGTAAACCACGGGTAAAGATTAATTATAGTATTTTACTGTTATTAAAGAAGAAAACACACTAGACTGCATTACTATAACATTGAAAGCAAGATCTAGGAAGTACGGTAATTCCTTGACCATATTCACATTGGTTATTCCTTTGATGGAGTACAAATTTCAGTTCTGTGGTATTTAAAGTGTGACGAGAGCATCTGAGAGTTCAGAGTCTCATTGATTATTGGGAAGAAAGATGGGTCCAATTAGAACAGATTAAGAGCATTGGGGTTCCTCACCTGGGAAAAGAGATGTGATTCAGTGTCTGTTTTCAAATATACTAAAGATTATTTAAGGGCAATGGTACAAAGATGAACAAAAATAAATTGTTTAAATTGCAGTAAGCAGGACTTTAATTGGAAATAAAAAATAAGTGTTTAAATATAGAAAATGCTAGAATTTGTATTACCACTAATCTTTAAAAATGGTATAAACACTTTTTCTTGGTTTTGATGGTTTGGTCACTGGCCATCCTGGAAGATAAGGGCTTGTTAAGACAAAGTCTCCTCCTGATTGTGTCTGTGCTATTTTCAGATATCTAAAATGAAAAGGCTACTAGTGTAAACCCATACGTATTAGTTAGATTTTAGGTTAAACTGCTGTCGCAAAAAACATGGTGACCTAAACAAGATAAAATTTATTTCTTTGTCATCTAGCAGTGTAGAGGGAGGCAGACCAGAGACTCAGGCTGTGTCCACCATCCATCTCTGGGTGCAGAGAAGCTTTGTAGTTCTCACTATCTCCCAGCCAGCTGGGGAGAGGGGGCGGGGAATGGACTGGGGGACTGTGCCTCCTTCCTTTTTAAAGATACAGCCCTGAAGTTGCACATAGCACTTCCACTCCATCCTTTTGGCCAGAAGGTAGTCTTAGTCTCATCTCACTCCAGATGGCCACCACTTCATGATGGGCATTTCTCCTTCAAGATCCTGTAGAGGCATCAGCCTGGTGAGTGCTATGTTTATAGCAGAAACTCCAGCTGTGAGAGAGTCTTGAGGCCTAGTGTATAGAAGCTTATGCTAGAAGCCATTTGAAATCCCGGTATTTGCCATACAGGGCCTCACAGAGATGTTAGTCTAATTTCTTGCCTTATGCTTCGATTTGACTATATGTGTTTCTGGGAAAAAGCAACAAGTCAAAACTATGTCATGTTTAGTTTAGAATATTAGAAGCTGAAAGTTATTATTCCCAGGAAATATGTCTCCCCAAGCCACAACTTTGTTTAGTACCCATCCTAGAAATTTCATTGTTGTGAGAATCAAGAGTCATGAATTTTAGCTTATACTACTTCCAGAAATAGTTCATAAATAATTTAGATAATTAAATAATGTAACTGTCAAATGGTTCCAAATTCTTATTCCTATCCATGACCAAAATTTCTCTCATCTTTCTAACAAGGCAAGATTTTTTTTTTGCCAAATAACTCAGCAGGAATAAGGTTGATGAGGTAGCAGATGGATTGAAAGAGCATTCTTTTCATCAAATCATTTCAGGGAAAGTAATCTTTTATTCCCAAGCAACAGATAGGAGGTACACTGAGCAGAAAGAAATGGGGGAATATATAATCAAAATTAAAGTCCTCCCCTGTATCAGTCAGCTATTGCTTTGTTATCAAAAGCCACATAATCCTGGGGCTGGCCCAGTGGCATAGTGGTTAAGTTCAGGCACTCCTCTTTGGCAGCCCAGGGTTCGCCAGTTTGGATCCTGGGTGTGGACCTATGCACTGATTATCAAGCCATGCTGTGGCAGGCATCCCACACATAAAATGGAGGAAGATGAGCATGGATGTTAGCTCAGGGCCAGTCTTCCTCAGCAAAAAGAGGAGGATTGGCGGCAGATATTAGCTCAGGGCTAATCTTCCTCAAAAAAAAAAAAAGCCACACAATCTCAGTGGCATACAACAATAAGTATGTATTTCTCACACACCTGTGGGTCAGATGGGGTAGCCCTGATGATGTTGGCTGGGTGGCTGTGAGCTACAGGTTGGGTCCAGGTCAGCTTCACAAGGCTCTCATCCTCCTTGGACCAGCCGACTAGCCAGGTTATGCACTTCTCAAGCAAATGGCCAAGGCATGAGAGAGCAAGTGGAAGCACCAGTTCCTCTTAAGGCCTAAGCCTGGGACTGGCTCACTCTCATTTCAGCTCACATTTTATTAACCAAAGCCAAGCCACTTGCTCAAATCCAAAGACAGCGGGTAGGAAAGTATACCCTGCTTTTTGTGAGAGGAACTGTGAAGTTACATTGCGAAAAACAATAACACAGGAAAGGGATGATGACAAATTGGGGCTTAAGTCAAAATCTGAATTCTCAAAATATTTGCGGGGATTCTGTGACACGCCAAATACCTGTATTTTCTTATTTGCAACTGATAAATTATCATTAAGCCTAGCCACGTTTTACATGTTAAGATGATGCTTAATTAATCTCTATGATTGAGATATGTAAATCAAATAAATTTCCCAGCTGTGAAGCCAAGAGAGGTGAGGATGGGAGCACCTGGTAGCCCTCCCCACCCCAATTTAGTGAGAATTGTAAAGATTTCAGTGTTGTCATAGTTTTTTTTTATATTATTACAGGCAATTTTTTAAAATCTTATAAATACAAAAGAACTGTTTAAGAATGTTTAGTCTTTACTCACAGAATCAGTCCAGTTAGATCTGTGACTAATTCTAAAGAGGCTATAGTAGATAGGTTTTATTGAACAATTTGCTGCTTCCTGATAAAAGTGGAAAATGAATTTATATGATTGACTAATTTTTTTCTTTAATAACATGATGAACAAGAGTATGGACTGACAATATTCAACCTAATATTACTAGAGACTAGAATAGTCTCTCCTGAACTGAATATGAAACAGCAAGCTTAAAGTTTGATTCTGAATGAATTAATTGAGATTTTTTTAAATTGAGTTATAACTGATGTATAACATTATATTAGTTTCAGGTATATAGCATAATGATTTGATGTTTGTGTATATTGCCAAATATTTGCTATAATAACTCTAGTTAACATCTGCCACCACACATAGTTACAAAATTTTTTTCTTGTGATGAGAATTTTTAAATCTACTCTCTTAGAAACTTTGAAATATACAATACAGTATTCTTAACTACAGTCAACATGTTGAACATTACATCCCCAGGATATTTATTTTATGCCTGGAAGGTTGTACCTTTTGACCCCCTGCACCCATTTTTCTCAGCCTCCACCCTCCACCTTTGGCAACCACCAGTCTGTTCTCTGTATCTGTGGGTTCAGTTTTTTGGTTTGTTTTTCAGATTTCATATATAAGTGAGATCATATGGTATTTGCCTTTCTCTGTATGACTTATTTTACTTAGCATAATACCTTCAGGGCCCATCCAAGACAGGGTTGTTTCCATGTCTTGACGGTTGTAAATAATGCTGCAGTGAACATGGGGTGCAGGTGTCTTTTCGAGTTAGTGTTAATAAGATTGTTTTTCACAGTGTCTTAGATGTAGTATGTTTTGATGTGTGAGGAAAAAAAGGTAAGATAATAACCTTTTAGAACCCAGAAATGACTAATGGTGAATTCTGTTCTTAGGAAGCTGTTGGCTCTAATATATGTACTTTTGCCTTTTTGTTTCAGGTAGGAGAGCTCCTTTCAACATTTTTTTTGTAGGGCAGGTCTGTGGTGATGAACTCCCTCAGCTTTTCTTTGTCTGGGAAAGCCTTTATTTCTCCTTCATATCTGAAGCATAACTTTGCTAGGTAGAATATTCTTGGCTGACAGTTTCTATCTTTCTATTTTGAGTATGTCAGTCCACTCTCTCCATGCCTGTGTAGTTTCTGTTGAGAAATCTGCTGACGGCCTATTGGGAGATTCTTTTAAGGTTGCTGTCTTTTTTTTCCTGGCTGTCTTTAAAAATCTTTTTCTATAATTGACTTTTGATAGTTTTAATGTAATGTGTCTTGGAGAAGGTCTTTTTATGCTGAGATAATTAGGTGTTTTGTTAGCTTTGAGGACTTGTATATCTCATTCCTTTCCCAGGTTTGGAAATTCTCAACTATTATGTCTTTAAATAAGGTCTCTGCCCGCTTCTTCCTCTCTTCTCCTTCTGGGATACCCATTATCCTTATGTTACCTTTTCTAATGGAGTCGAATAATTCTCATAGAGTTTTTTCATTTTTAAAAAAATTTTAGTTCTCTTTTACATGAATCATTTCTAGATTTCTGTCTTCCAGCTCACTGATTCTCTTTTCTATATAGTCTGCTCTATTTCCAGTGCTCTCTACTGTGTTGTTCATCTCATTTATTGAGTTCAGCACCAGAATTTCTTTTTGATTCTTTTTTAGAGTTTCAATGTCTTTGATAAAGTATTCCTTCTGCTCATTAATGTTATTCATGAGCTCATTGAACTGCGTTTCTGAACTTTCTTGTAGCTCATTGAGTTTCTTTCTGACAGTTATTTTGAATTCTTTATCAGTTAGATCACAATCTTTCATGACTTGAAGTTGGGTTTCTGGAGTGTTGTCTTTTTTGTGTGTGTGATATCATGTTACAGTGGTTTTTCATGGTTCTTGCTGAGTTGGTCCTCTCCTAGTGGATTTGAAGCAGTGAACACCTTTCTTATTTAGGTACAGCTCTGTTTACTTTGAGTCCAACAATTCAACAGATAGTTAATTAGAGTCCTTTGTTTTGTTTTCAAGAGGTGTCTGCTATAGCACAAGGTATTGGTTTCTTTGACCTGAGCTGCCTCTGGCTGTATTTGAGAAATGGCACTTTCCACCCTCCATCGCCTCTACCAGAGGTGTCGCCAGTACCCTCCTCATTGCTGCTTATGCCACTGGGGTCAGTGGTACCTTGCAGCTGCTGGTGTTGCTGTGGTTGCTGGTGTTGCCGTTAGGGGCACTGGGATGACAGGTGCCTCCACCACGTTTGCGGTTGCCTGGGGCAGGGGCACTACCTCCACAGCAGGAGTAGGGGTCGGGGTCTCTGGCACCTCCACTACCTCTGGGGTTGTTGGGGTAGTGCATGGGGGGAGGGGAACCCAGAGTTGCAAGTGCCACCGAGGCTGGAGGGATGGGGTGGTGGGGCCCATTGCCACTGCTTCCCACTTCCCTGTGGCCACAGGTACCACTGCGGCCAGGAGGCTGGAGTCATGTGCGCTGCTTCTACTGCTGCTACCGAGTTCCCTGGGACTGTGGCTTAGCTGCCATGGCAGGGGGCTGGGATCGTGGGCGCTGCTTCCACTGATCCCCCAGTTCCGCCTTCTCTGTGTATTCCAGTCCACCCACCTTCAGATGTACAGATGTGTGGATCTCTCCAGAGTCCTGGTGTGTTGGGCAGAGGAACCTTTGTTGAGTTATGGGTGTTTTACTAGTCGTAGATTGAAAGGGAGAGACTAAGGGAGCGTCTCACGTCACCATGATGCTGACTCGTATATTACTTTTAAAAATAAATAAAATTATAATAACCTTTTAAAACTAGAAAATTGAAGCATTTTCAGGATTATCAATTGGCAGACAATCTGGCATATACTATTTGAGCTTTTTCTCCAGGGCTGTAATGTGCTATGTTATTGAAAAACCGAGTTTCTACTGAAAGTACCTGCCTTGGGCAAGTCACTTAACATCTGAGAGCCTCTGGTTTGTCATACAAAATGACTCATTATACTTGCCCTACTTCTCAGAGTTGTTGAGGGGATCAAGTGAAATATGTGAAAACAACTTCTGAGTCATATAGGACGTTATAAAGTTAGGTAGTGATTTATTATGTAGTCAAAATTGGGTTTTTTGTTATTCTTTTTTTTATTGCGGTAACAGTGGTTTATAACATTATATAAATTTCAGCTGTACATTGTTACCTTTTTCTATTTCTGTGTAGATTACATCATGTTCACCACCCAAAGCTTAGTAAAAATCTTAAAAATTTGCAGCTAGAATATTATAATTAGATGTTTCCTAGATAACATATGGCAGATTCATAATCAAAACATTAAAAATAAAAACATATAAAGCTAGCGCTTATTCAGAAAATCAAACTATGATATAGATCTGGCATCCAGTCCATCTTCTTCAACTGGGAGTGCTGCGGGTAAAGTCAACTCCACATTCTAGGACACTCCTATATTAGCACAAATAATGTTGAGTAACAGTATCTTTATTTACATGACATTTTGCATTACTGTTTGTTAATGCCAGTTCCTCACAAATGGCTGTAGAATTAGGATTTTTAATATTAAATAATAAATAAGGGAAAGACTTTATTTGTTCACTGTTATATACCCATAGCCTAGAGCATTGTCTAAGACATAAATATTTATTGAAAGAATGAATGAAATAATACTTTGATAATTGGAGAAAAGATTGTAACACCTAATACATAAAAATGTTATGCATAAATTCTGGTAATATGTGTAATATTCTGAAATTTCTTTGATGCACATATGTTTGGCAGATTTATCGTTTCTTCTCATTTGCTTTACTTAGGGACGTGCTGCCCTAACACGAGAGAAAGAGGAATTTGCCCATGAACATGAAGAAATGAAGAACCTAGAAGCCATTGTTCAAGAAATAAAACCAACCGTCCTCATAGGTAAACTTCTTGTTTTCCCTCTCTCCCGTAAACCCCACCTCCACCCCATTTTGGCCTAATTGGTTTTCTTACTACTGATTTTTGAGACATTATTTAGTTTTTTGAAATTCTAACCTTTAGAATTCACAAACAAAAGTACATATTCACTGAAGCAACAGTGCCTCATAAACAACTAGATTTGTCAGTTCGGTGCTGTCTTCTTAATCTTACTGATCCCAAATGAAGTGAGTGGCCCTCTCTGCTGCCTCTGTCAACCTATTAGTACCTGGCATATTCAGTAGTTTCCGGGCTTAATTACTGCAGATAGACAATGGTTCTCAAATGAGAGCTATTTGACCCCCAAGGGAACATTGGGCAACATCTGGAGACATTTTTGGTTGTCAGAGATTGGGGAGCCGGAGAGGTGAAGGCTACTGACATCTAGTGGGCAGAGGCTCAGGATGCTGCTCGACACCCTACAATGTGCGGGAAAGCCCCCACAACAAGGAATTATCCCACCCAAAATGTTAATAGTGGCAAGGCTGAGAAACGCTGAACTAGACCTCCCTTGGAGATGGGGACCATATTTCACACATCCTCATATTCATCACAGCACTTAACACGGGAGCTTCCACGTTCCATGTGTGCGGTAAGATGTTTAATATGGTCAAACTTAAGGTGGCTGAAAAAACTCAGAGGAAATTATGAGACTTCATCCCTTATTCTGTGTGTATATAATGTGAGCCCTTACTTTGTATCATACTCCATTTCTAGAAGCTCTTGTGAAACAGATAACAATATTGAGAATAATGGTGATAACCGTAACAAAAACAAATACTCCATGACAGGAACTATAGTAAGCCTTTTTTGGTGTTTTTTACAAAATATGTTCTATCAGGAATATTTCTAATTTTTTTATTCCATTATGCTAATTGCTTTGTTCTTCTGTTAAAATTCTTTCAATGAGCCATCCTTCAGTTTTACAATTGAATTGGACATTGTCTTAAGTGTTAGCACTGATTTCTAAAACATAATTACTTTACAGCCTGAGAGACTGAAATATACTCATAGAATTGTTTATAGAGAGAGAATTTACACTGGACACATTTAATTTACTGATATAAATGCCTGCAATCAAATTCCCAGTGATTGGTCACTAACTCAATGTATTATGAGTCAAATGTTATATCTGTTATTTTTCAATAGGTGCTTGTGGATTTGTAACCCTACAGATTGTTGGCATTGACACACTTGTCTCATTTTGTCACTTTAATATAACTGTTCTATGTTTTGTTTAGGGTTTATTACAAAATGACCTGACACGTCTCATCAGTTTTTGGACGTGGGCTCCTTGGATTAATGAACCAATTCCTATTCACTGGTTTCTCATTTCTACATTAGGAGTTGCTGCAATTGGTGGTGCATTCTCAGAACAAATTCTCAAAGATATGGCTGCCTTCAATGAACGGCCTATTATTTTTGCTTTGAGTAATCCAACTAGCAAAGCAGAATGTACTGCAGAGCAGTGCTATAAACTAACCCAGGTAAAGCGGAAGTATAACTGATGTTCTATCGTTGAATTCTGATTCATTTTAGGGAAGCCTAGGGTATCTAAGGTGCTCACCACTTATCCTTAAAAAATTACACAAGCAAGACGGGAAGAAAAGTGAACAGTTCGGAAGGGATAAGAGCTATTTCCTTTTCTAGAATGTTGTTGTATAAATCTTTTTCTTCAATGAAACAATTAACTTTGTAATATTTTATTGATAATTTCCCTCTAGTGTTTTGGAAGTATGTAAGAGATAAGCATAAAAGTTAGAAAGGAAAAGGAAAAAGCTTGATTCTAGATGCTTATTAAAATAGCCTTTAACTAGCTATTCCTAAGCATTGAAGCATACAGTGTAAAACCGCAATCTTATTTTTGCTTTGCTAAATCCTGGGTTTGGATTTTGATGCCATGGGTGGAGCATTTGGGCTGCTATTTTGACATCCAGCCAGGTTGGGGTGGGAGTCCTCAAAGCTTCAATACTTTACTCTTTTCAAAAAAGTGAGGGGCCGGCCCGGTGGCGCAGTGGTTAAGTGCACACCTTCCGCTTCTCAGCGGCCCAGGGTTCGCTGGTTCGGATCCTGGGTGTGGACATGGCACTGCTTGGCAAAAGCCATGCTGTGGTAGGCGTCCCACGTATAAAATGGAGGAAGATGGGCATGGATGTTAGCTCAGGACCAGTCTTCCTCAGCAAAAAGAGGAAGATTGGCAGTAGTTAGCTCAAGGCTAATCTTCCTCAAAAAAAAAAGTGACATTTTATACTATGTTTCTATTAGTATAGATTTGACTGATATGTTGACAAGGGCCTTTTTTCAAAGGCTTGAAAATGTCATTACAACAAAACAGAGATTGAGTCATATGCATCTAACACTTTTATCTTGGAAATAAATCTGAAATGAACTAGAAAAGGTAAACAGGACACAAAGTTATGTCATTCTGCACAAATCAGAACTTGATGGTTCCACGTCTTTAATATTATGTCCTTAAATGCTTATTACTGAATTAATGAATTAAGAAAATTTTGGCAAGGAGCTACTCCATTGTTTATCTCTCTTATCTGGAATGCCATCAATGTTCTCAATAATTTAAATTTTTGTCCCATTTCTAGGTTGGGGAATTTGCCCCACATTCTTCAGGAGTCCTTAAATCTTTAAAGGAAGAAAAACACTCTGAGCAATAGCAACACTTTAGCATGGTGTGTTGAACATAGGAGGCACACGATAAATAAATGTTTAAGTAGTTATTTTGTTTGGGATATGTCAATAGGCCTCAAGAGTTTATAGACTCACCTGTAGCCAAATTTATAGAGTTGTGTTTTTAAGTTTGAAAGTGTCTGATATAAATGGACTGAACTCTTTTGTCATCTTGCCTAATGTTCCCTGCTCTTATACATAAAATTGAAAGTAATTTTGAGGCTGAAAATTTAAACGCTAATTCAGCCACAGGATTACAGAACAAGAAAACAAAATCACAGGCTCGCTGAGCGGGAATCTCTGCTGCTACAGGCACAGGGAAAAGTCCTTGAGAAAGGTTAAAAATACAAACTGCAAAAAGATTATTGAACCATGCACAACTATAATTGTACTAAAATGGTTTGGAGAAATTTCCTTCTCCATGTTAACAATCCATATGCCTGAGAGTGTTTAGCTAACTCTCATCTGTTTACTGCCTTTCCTCCATAAAATGTGACGGTTTTTGGTCATAAAATGGTAGGCGGGAGGAGTGGGTGTGGAGGAGGGGAAGGAGATACAGAGGTAACGTGTGTACATAATGTTGCAGGTCTCTTCTCAAATATAATTTTCAAAGATATATATATATATATCAAATAACATATATAAATATGTATCAAATAGTAATTTATTTACTTTAGAAAGTTGCTTGCAGTAACACATTTTATCTGCTAAATAGAGTTAAAGGTATCAGACTTGTCTGAAAACAAAAAGTTTTGTGCCAAATCTAACAGTATCTTAAGACACCTAGATGAGAATTTTTATTTTCTTTCTCATCTTTTTATATCCTGAATGAGGTTGAATCATATTATACAACTTTACCTTTATATAAAATACACGTTGTGGCATCTTACAAAAGTGAATAAGTTAATATTATTAATATCATAATGGATTTAGACTCTAGATGTACGAGAGATGAAAGTTATAACCCAGTATATCATCATTTCAACTGTGCTTGGGGGTTTGGTGCGTTCGGCTTTTCAGATGCATTTTTTCGGTTGTGATGCTTTATTTGTTGAGAGTTTCCTATTCCTGTTTTAGAGGCTGAACGCTCTCGTGCCTCTGCACTCTCACCCTCAGATCACACAGACGTGCCCCTTTTGATCAGCAGGATGGAACACAGCAGCGAACAGGCCCTAAGTTAATGCCATCTTAAAGCATGTAATACGTGAGGTTCCTCAAAAACATTATGACAAAATATGAAGATTAGGAAAAAAATAAACATGATTTTTGACAATTATTGATAATTTAATCTTCCTGTTAATCCTACTGGTGCTAATGAGTTTGTTTCCCATATATTTTCCATTTAATTCTTTACAATATAGAAATATATAAAATTTGTCCCAACAGTTACATTGAATTGTGTTGATCCCCAAACTCTAACCTAAAATGTCATTCTTTCCTATACTCTAATAATAACCTATCATTTTTATTTTCAGAAGTCTATAATTGGAAGCCTATGTAGAAATGGTTGATAGGCCTATGGGTTGGACCACTGCAGAGAACAGAGTGGTGGTCTTCAGGTATCATGGGCTTTGCACACTTCTCGTAGGAGTAGAGAGTAAGACAGAGAGCAGTAATAATCACCCACTCCGGAGCTCATTGCCGACAGCATAAAAGCTTGCTCAGACTTATTTGAGAGTTAATGAAAAATTAGCTTCTTTCTAAATACTCTTTACTTTAACTATGGGGTGGTTCTATTATGATGCATTTGTTTTAAGATTTCTTGCTTCTTTTTAAAGTTGTGTGTCTGTGTTGTAGGGGCGTGCAATTTTTGCCAGTGGCAGTCCTTTCGATCCAGTCACTCTTCCAAGTGGACAGACCCTATATCCTGGCCAAGGCAACAATTCCTACGTGTTTCCTGGAGTTGCTCTTGGTGTTGTAGCATGTGGATTGAGGCATATCACGGATAAGATTTTTCTCACTACTGCTGAGGTATTGTAAAATACTCTTAAGTTCACCAAAGCTCTAAAATACCAAATGAGCTTAGTGTAGGTTGTCTAATGTTGTATTTATCTAGCCTCTCAGTTCACTCCCTAGAAGGTATAAAGTCCAAAGAAGAGAAACTCCTTCTCAGTGGATAACGAGGGGTGGGTAGCAGGCTTGTATTGCGTCACTAGTAGGAGACGGTTCTTCAGCATCCAGCAGAAAAGTTGCATTCTGATTTCTTAAAAGGAACTCTTTTTTTTTAATCTTCACACTTCCAATCAAATTCTGTGATGGGAATGAGACAATTAAAAATTTTGTTTCCAAATCATGGATTAAGTGATAAATATTTGTCCATTGAGAACCTTCCTAAATAATGGCATTTTGAAGATTTAGAATGAAAGTTGGATTTGGTATAGCGAAGCAGTATTTATCATTCAGGGTTCAGTGCAGAAAACAGAAACTGCTCCGGTATTTTAAACAGAAAAGAAATTAAGACAGGGAATTAGTGTTTATAAAGTCATTAAAAGGACAGAAGTGAGCTCTAGTGTGAGCCCGCAGGAAAGAGTCTCAGAACAGGACAGAGCAGACCCACTAGGGATGCTGGTGCTGTTAAGAACTGTGAAGGATCTGAAGTTTTACCCTACTTGCAAGCTAACCAGTTAGCCTGCCGCAGTTTCATAGATGCTGGCAGAAGACATAAGACTTTTAGGTCAGAGACAGAGGACTTTATTACTCATGGCACAAGAGGTGCCATGAACTTCAGGTTCCGGTCAGTTCCCCTTGCCTGCTAAGCCTCAGGGGGGTGATACAGTGAGTGGACATATATTTATGAAGTCATAAGCTTTTGGTAATCAGAATGTTCGTCTGGTTAGTAGCATGTTTGAAGAGGATGCAATTCATGAATGAGAAATTGGAGTGAATTTCTTCTCTTAAAGTTAAACTACTGTACAACATTATAACTGAACTGAACCATGTGAAAATTAATATTCCAATATTTCATCATGCAAACATGTTATTCTTCCCATTGTGAAGAGGAACTCTAAGAACATAGACAAAGATTCTTACGCTGTTGGTGTGATCTAAAGGAGTGTAACCCAGTGTTAACACTTGGTGTCATTCTGTGGGAACAGATGCCTGGAAACTATGTTCTCCTCTTTTCTTTCCCCTCGCTGTGTTAAAAGCATGACAGCTGATGTCTGAGTTTCTTTAACTTGAAAAAACTTTGTTAAACATAAGTAGATGTCTAATTACTGAGAGCTTTTCAAAGTTCTTACATTAAGGAAAGTGTAACCATTGTCTTTTATAGCAGAGACATAAGAAGAAAAAGACTGATCTTTTACTTGTGGTAGCCGGTGTTTTCTTTCCTAAATAACTCCAGCACCATCTAGTGACAGATTTCATGAGAAAAACTTTCCACTTACTACCAGGAAAAGTAATACTCATGACCAAAAAGCTTTGAAGAAAAAAAATAAAATGTGATTTTTCTTATCTAGCTAGTGATCTCTCTGGCTAGATCTTTTGCCTTTCCACTCCTTTTCTCTTCTGCTTCAATACAACGTTCCTGTTTTTCATACCATCTCATTGCTTTCTTTGTCTCCTTTTCATGTCCCCCCTTGTAACTAAGAGCTTTTTTCTAGCGTTCATTTTTTGGTCCTTGCTTTTTCTTCCATTTTTTAATGCTTTCAGAGATCTCATCCATTCTCTTGTTTCCATTATCTTCATTCTAGCAGTGGCCAAATCTGTGTATCTCTATTCTCATCTTTTACTATATCTCCAGTTATTTGATGCATATTTCCACAGAAATGCCCTGATGTTTCCTTAAACACAAGATATGTAAAACCATACTTCTCAGCTTCCCTCACCTTCAGCATTCCCGTTTCTACTAGTAATCCTCTTTCCAAGCACGCACCAAAGCTTCGAAGCCTGAGCTTTTCATTTTCCGTCATCCCGAAGCCTTGTAACACACATGCATATGCACGTAACTGCTCTATTATCCTGCCTGGAAAACTCTGGGAATTATTCTCTGCTTATCTAAGCCTATCCTTCAGGTCACAGCTCAAGTCCCACCTTGTCCTTGAATCCTTTTCTACTCTGACTCATCTCGATCTTTCTCCTACGCCATGGCTGTCTTTATCAAACACTTTGACATTTAATTTTATTACTAGTTGTATTTTGCTCTTGAGAGCTTTATGTTTCAAACAATTAAGTGTTACCTTATAATTAAATTGTAAATTATCTTCTTTAAAGACAGAGCATCTTCCATGTACTTCTTTCAAAAACACCAGTAGCACCTAGCACAGTACTAAAGCACATAACAGAAACTTAATAATACTTATTGAATTGAATTAAATAGAGCTAGTCATATACCTTAGCAAGGAGAATAAATACAATACCATAGACACTCACTGCTAGAAGGCCCCAAACGGAAGAAATCTTGTCTAGATTATATTTTACGGTTAATAAAAGTAACATGTGAGAGATCTAGGTAGATTGTTTTGTTTGGCAACCCCAAATTTAATAACTTTTAGGATTATTGTCAAAATACTAGTTGGATCTCTTGTGGAACTAGAAATCTTGTGGATTGGTCCCAATCCACAAGAAGACTATTCATGGACATTTTTATGTCACAAAGAGATATTTGGCTTTCCTGGTACTCTGGGCAGTCTTCTGGACCTCTGATGGGTCAGCCCTCCTGACCCCGTGTGGTCTGTACAGCAGCCTGGGAGCAGACTCCACCTGTCCACATCTGGGAGGCAAACCCTGGCCTCCCATCACACCTCTCCTCGAGAATCACCTGCTTTGTGTCATCTCCTCTGCCTCGCCCCATCCCTTTCTGATATCCGCCCAGAGGACCTGGAGGTGATCAGCACTGACAGCAGCATCTGGAGGAAGGTTTGACTCATTTAAGTCACTAGATAACTGAAAATCCAGCTGCCGTAACATTGTCAAAATGAAGCAAAGAGAGCGTATTTGGAAGCAGCCATGATGTAGTTAGAGAGAGATATACCGATGGTATATCAGAAGGAGCAAATAGCTTCTGAGCGAATGAGCCAGTCCGTGAGAGTGAGAGTAAGACTCCTGTATAATCTCTCCTTTTTCCCTCAGGTTCAGTCTAACAGTAGGCTCCCTGTGGTCACCTGTTTGCTACTTGGCTTTGTTCCACCCTTTCTTGGCTCCCTCTCTGCATGACAGGCATACGTGGAGAGCAAAGATTCAGACTGATTCCTCTTTACTCAGCCATCTTCTGACTATCTTCAGTCTCTTTAAAATGACTAGAGAAAAAACAATGATGTTGGATACCAGCAACGTGCCAATATGATTGGAGCAATATACGTATTATCTCATACACAAAATTTTAAAAACTTGAAATTGATTGGTTATGTAATGTGCCTCCAAATCAAATAGCTAATAAGCTAATACATTGTAGAGCTGGATGTGACCCAAAAAGCTATTTTACTCCCACTCTCCATGCTGGCTGCCTACCTGTTCTTTTCAAAATGAAATAGCTAAGATTTATCGAACACTTATTTTCTCAGACAGTGTGGTTAATTCTTTACTGGCACTCATTTCATTTAATCCTATGAATTAGGAACTGTTAGTAGTCTTGCATCACCAAAGAGAAAACTAGGCTTAGAAAGGTTAATTAATTTGCCAAAATTCAAACAAATAGTAATGGGTGCCATCGGAATTTGAATGTGTACCACCTCACGTCAGAGCCTGAGCTCTCAGCCACCATACTGTTACATCTTTTTGAGACTGTGCTGCTCCTTTCTTCTCATCCAGTTAAATAACAATACCAGCTATCCATAAGAGTTTTTGCTTTAACATCTAAGAAACGCCAGCTGATTTAAATCTGCCACAAATCCTTTGCAGAACAACAAGGAGTAACAAGATTTTTTAAGTGGCCTAAATTCAATGGAAAATTAACATAAAATGGTTTTATTTTGTCTCAATCACTGTTTTAAATAATTCTCCATCAAATCTCCCTTTTCTTTCTCTTAATAGCATCTCAGTAACTTTCAGTTCATTTTGAATTCACGCATTCTTTTAACAAGTACTAATTAAGTATCTGCCATGTGCTAGGCATTATTCTAGGTGCTGGGGATATGTCAGTGGAGAATAATGAAATATCTCTCCAGTTCAAAATTTGCATCCAATTCAAATATCATCTCTTCTTCCTGCAGGATAAGAGTCCTCAGTACAGGTCGGGGAGAGCCGTCTGCTCTGTGACTCTTCCTACTCCGACACCAGCACCTTGATGGTTGGGGGAAAGGCTCTGGAGAACCTTCTGCCCCTTCTCATCAAGGCTACCTCCTGAAATGCGTTAGAAATGGGAAGGAAGCGTAGGGAAAAGAGCAAGCATCTCTCTTATTAACTTTCCACTATTTCAGGCCATAAAACCCTCTGTGGCAAAGTCCAAAATCTGGCTCTCTCATGTCAGTTTGTCTCATTTTTTAAAGCCACTTTATTGAGGTTTCATTGACATACAGAAAGCTGTACATATTTAATTGTACAATTTGATGACTTTTGAGATAATTATACATCTGTGAAACTATCACCACAATCTGTGCCATAAACAAATCTATCACCTCCCCAAATTTTTGGCTACCTTATTTTATGATTTTGTGTATTTGTGTGTGTGTGTGTTTGGTAAGATACTTAATATAAGATCTACCCTCTTAGCAAATTTTGAGGTATGCTTGAACTTAAGTACCGTTCGAATTAGAAATAGAGAATGGTTGAGGACAGCAAATGGTGAGGCTAGTTAGGTGACTCAGCCCAGAATCTGTGTAAAATTAAAATCCTCAAAAGGTACAAATTTCCAGTTACAAGGTAAATGAGTACTAGGTATGTAATGTACGGCATGGTGACCATAGTTAACGCTGCTGTATGATAGGGAGGAAAGTTGTTAAGAGACAAAATCCCAAGAGTTCTCATCACAAGGAGAAATTTTTTTCCTTTTTTCATTCTTCTCTTTTTCTTGTATCTGTGTGAGAAGATGATGTTAGTTTAACCTACTGTGGTAATCGTTTTACAATATCTGTAAATCAAACCAACATGCTGTACACCTTAAACTTACACAGTGATGTACGTCACTTGTTTATCAATACCACTAGAAAAAGGAAATGAAAACCCTACTTGCAATGTGACTCTGAAATGGCTTTCTCAGCCTCCTGCCCTGCCTCCTGCGCAGGAGCCTGTGAGCTGGGTGGAACGGCATCACCAGCCTGGCACGCCTTCCCTCCTCTCCATTCGGGATCCTTCTCCATCACTTCTGCCATCCCCCTCTTCCTTCCCTACTCCTCTTTCCCTGTTCCTCCAGTGTATCAAATGAGAGAGCTGCCAGCATTTCATGGTACAGTAGAAAAGGAACTGGATTAAGAGGAAACCTGGATTCTGTCCCCATCTTTTTCACTAATTGTGTGACCCCAGCGTTCACCAAACCTCTCTGGGCTCGGTTTCTCCATTGATAAGAGGAGACATGAAAGTGGATGGTCACATTAATGTGATCGGCTTCTGTAGGTGACTGCTCCCTGAGGGATCCTCATAACCACCCATTGTACTGTGTGAAGCATAAACATTTTTGTCTTTCTCTTTTTAAGGTTATAGCTCAGCAGGTGTCAGATAAGCACTTGGAAGAGGGCCGGCTTTATCCTCCTTTGAACACCATCAGAGATGTTTCTCTGAAAATCGCAGAAAAGGTAAAACCACTCTTTTTCAAACCTCATTATTTTTCCTTCCTTCTGCTGCTAAGTATGCATTTTTAGGTATTAATAATCCACTTCCTTGAAATATCTGTATCAACTTATTATGTCGGAAGTTAGAGAAATGAGGCCTGGTGCCTCAGCAGAGCTTTGGAAATCTGTTAGCTCCTTAGGAATGGAACAATTGGGTTGAATCATTCATTTCCCTGTCATGCTTTTTCTCTCTCATAATCTACATAATTCCTTAGGGTTTCCTTTCAGCTGGGTTTCTTCCACATCACCTCTTTTTAGTTAGTGCTTTCCATATCACACTTGTGATAGTGGCCAAAATATCACAGGTATAGTAGAGTGACATGTAGACCTTGAACCACCTGCCTCGTCCCTGTCTCCATGATGTACAGCATCCTAAAGATCACAGTTGAAGATGCTGCAGGAGGCAAAACAACGAGGGCGAAGAACTCCAAGCTGTTGGGGTGGCAGATGAGCTGTTGAAGGAATTAGCCGAGAAAAACCTAAAGGCAGGGAAATTTTCTGTAACTAAGGTGAGAGAGAGATGGACTTTTTGGCAATATAGTTGTATTAGTTTGCTAGGGCTGACGTAACAAAATACCACAGACTGGGGGGCTTAAGCTGCGGACGTTTATTTTCTCACAGTTCTGGGTGCTAGAAACCTAAGATTAAAGGGTCATCAGGTCTGCTTTCTTCCAGGGCGTCTCTCCTTGGCTTGTGGATGGCCACTTTCTCACTCTCTCCCCAAGTGGTCTTTCCTCTGTGCGTGCACTTCCCTGGTGTCTCTGTGAGTGTCCAAATTTATGCTTCTTATGAGAACACGAACCAGCTTGGGTTAGGGCCCACCTGATCAGCCTCATTTTAACTTAATTACCTCTTTAAAGGCCCGGTCTCCAAACACAGTCACACTCTGGGGCACTGGGAGTTGAGGCTTCAACAGTTTTGGCGTGATACAGGTCAGCCCATAAAAGTAGTTATACATTTAAAGCAGGGTTTCTCAACCTCAGTGCTGTGCACATTTTGGCCGGATAACTCTTTGTTGTGAGGGCTGTCCTGGGCATTGTAGGATGTTTAGCAGCATCCCTGACCTTTATCCATTAGATGCCAGGAGCCTCTGCACAGTTGTGACAACCAAAAATGTCCCCAGACATTGCCAAGTGTCCTCTCAGAGACAAAATTGTTCCTGGTTGAAAATCAAAGCTATTAGCAAGTTTATCAAAACAACACCATTTAGGATTTATATGTCATTATTTATCTTGTTGGTTGATGGTAGATGCTTCAAAAACCAAATAATACTTCAAAAAAAGACTTTAGATAATGTTTGATTATTTATGAAAGAGTATGCTTGTATTTTCTCCTAATTTGTATCTACTAGTTTGTAATTAGTTTGAATTATTAATGCACTGAATAGCACATTATCATCTTAAGTTCATTTTGAAGATTTAAAGAAAAAGGAGTTAGCATATGATTAGAGAAAGTAAGAGAGCAGGACAGCAGGGGAGCGCAGAAGACTCAGATATTACACTTAAAATAATGAAAGAATGCTGAGTGCATAGACAGAAACCAGGAAATCAGGACAAAGAATCTACTTCAGGGAGGAAGATGATTTAAGTGGACTGCACGTTTGAGGTATCAATGGCGCATTCAAATGCACCATCTACGATGTAAATGGAAGTGACCGAAACTTAGGGCTAGATATAAAGATGTGGAAATCGTCTGTGTGCGTCAAGAGGTGAAGCTCCAGGAGTGGTTGGGAGTACCAGGAGAACAAGTGTAGAAAGGAAGGAAACTGACGATAGAACATCGTTTATTATTCTGTCTAGAAGACAGAAGAAAGAAGCCAGTCAGGAAGGGACGTGATCAGGATTTTAAGAAGAGACTAAGAAGTAAGCAGCATGTCAGGAATGAGAAAGGAGACAATTTCAGGATGGGGTGGAAGTTGTGATTAATAGAACCAAATCCCAGTGAGAAAAACAGGTGAAGTCTTTTATTTAGTACTTAGGAAGTTATCAGAAACTTTTACAAAAGCAATTTCAGTAGTACAAGAGTTAAGAAGTCCAGGGAGAGTTAGGAAAGCAACACAATGTACTCCACTCTTCCCGGGAGCGTGGCATTGACAAGAAGGAGAGGGTGGAGATTTCATTGAGAGAGAGGATTATGCACGTCGTGTGTCCTGGGAGCAGAATGAGGAATGAACTTCCACATCGCCCGTGTCAGGGAAGAAGCAACACGTTGTATTATAAAAGTGATCGAGCCATTGCAATCAGGCCCAGGATCTTTTTGGGGTGATGGAAATATTCTGGAACTGGATGTGCTAACAGTTGCACAACTCTGTAAATTTACAAAAATAATTAAATTGTATACTTAAAATTGTTGAATTTTGTGGTCAGTGAATTATTCCTCAAAAAAAGCTGTTAAAAAATAGTAATACATTATAAGCAGTATGGAAAATAGAGGCGAGGAAAATACCTGATACTCTTGTTTCACAGTGTGATTATCATTTTGACTGTTTGCTTTCGGTCTTTGTTTTTGTTTGCTTTCTTTTCTAACATCATTATAATAATGTATAATAGTACATCATGCTTTTGTTTCCTGCTTTTTTCATAAACATTTCTCCATAATATGGCACAGTCTTTATAACCGTACTTTTTCATAAATGCGTAATTTTACATTGAGAATAGAAACTCAATCATTCTAATATTCTTCAAAAGCAGTATTATCCAGATAAGTCTCTCATACAAATAGCTCTTCAGTGATTGCTTTTTTAAAACTGGAGTGAATTCAAGAGCACTTCTGGAGTGATTAATTTTGACAAGAGGGAGAATTCATTTTTCTTCAAGAAAATAGGAAAAGAGAGAATGTTTGACGATATAGAGGAGATAGTCTGAGCTGATGAAAAGGGAATTGAGACCATTTTCTCTGATTAGTTGGAATTTTCTTACTAGAGTGCGGAGCCTCAAATGGAGGTGACAGGGGAAAGTTTAACATTGGCTTGTGGGAACTATGAGGGAAAGATTTTTTTTTTTTTTTAAACAAGGATAAAAGCATAATGTGCAGCCACAGTGGCCCAAGTAAGGTTAGGAAAAGTGTGGCATCGCAGGAGACAGCCATGAACAGAGAAAGCTGGCACTGAGGGTTTTCCAGACCAGGGCTAGGATGCTGAGTGGGATGCAAAGAAATGGAGACGAGACTGTGTGATACTGGCCAGAGCCGTGAGCCTGCCGCTGGGGTCCCACTGATGAGGCAAGCAGGTCAGGAGACCCTGGGATAAACAGGGATTTTTAGGAGGCTGTGGTCAGAACAGGCATCGTTGAAACTACAAGGTATCCAAGTTCAAACTTCACAGGAATATTAAGGTGTTTAGTTCAAGTTAACTATCAGTGAAGTCATTTCAAGATTTTTGCCACTGGCTTATCTGAGAAATCCTGTTATGAAGACATCTGAATAAATCTCTACAAGTCCCTCTTTCCTTTGTTGCTGATATCAAATTCTCCTCTTCCTGTATGATCTACAATTGCATTTTCATTTTATATCTTCTTTGTGTATGAGTGCTTTTATTATAATACAACTTTATTTTTTTGGAAATAGACAAGATGTAAATTATGAATTAATTTTTTGAAACAGATAAAAACTTCTGTGTGCTCACCATCATCTCAATTTATTGAAATAATATTCTTTTCTTATTTCTAGATTGTGAAAGATGCATACCAAGAAAGGACAGCCACAGTTTATCCTGAGCCCCCAAACAAGGAAGCATTTGTCCGCTCGCAGATGTATAGCGCTGATTATGACCAGATTCTTCCTGATTGCTATTCTTGGCCTGAAGAGGCCCAGAAAATACAGACCAAACTTGACCAGTAGCATAATAGCTGACATTTCTTAACTCCATAAGGAGATCTTGAAGTCTTTCATAATTTTTAAAGACTGGAATCTTTTATAATGATTCATAATATACTAGACTAGGATAATTTTACTTTAACAATCTAAAGATTTATGGAAAAATATTAATATACTTCAGGGTGAACTTCTCAGTAGACAATTTTGCTTCATTTACTTTCTGGTTATTTATGGTTTCTATCTTAATTATTTTGCCCAAGTTCTATTTAAAAGCTACTTGTACCAACTACTGAGAAACTTGTTGTTTTTCTATGAAACTAATGGGAAGACCAAAATTAGTAATAAATTGATATGATCAACATTAAAACCCCTAATTCTTTTGTTGTCTGTTTTGTTAAAAGTCTACTTTTTAAAAATAAAGATAGAAATGAAATTAGGCATAGATGAACTTTTGCTAGAAATGGAAACAACGCTTTGTTGCCTAGAGAAAAATAACTTCTCAGGTATTTTCAATCAAATCCTAGATTATATTTGTTCCTTTTGTGCAACTGAGTTCTAACATTTCTAAGAAAGATCATTGCTGTTCCAATGCCTTGTGCAGCTATAGATTTTACTGTTCGTTCACCATTGTTACATCTCTTATCACTTTGGTCCTCAGTCATAAATCCCTTCTAAAAGCGCCTTTCTTTCCCCCTGGCGGGCTGTCATATCCTTCAGCTCCATTCTTTGGGGCCAGGCCTTTGTGGACCGCAGCCCTGTTGTGAGGTTGGTGCCTTCAGTTCGGCACATCCTGAGCAGTGGGCAGGGCTGAGAGGAGAGTAGGTGAGCTCCTGGAGAAAGGGCTGCCTGCAGGGTTGACCTCTTGAGGCAAAGATCCACAGAGACAGCAGCAAGAGCGTGGTTCCCAGACAAGCTGGGTTCCCACTCGAGGGACTGCCCTAATGCCCCCTTGATCGGCTCAGGTCATTAAGAGCTCACTGTGTTACGATAAACTCACTCGCCTCCGAATTTTGAAAAAGTTTTGTAACCACTTCCTCAATTTCCAAAATTATCTTTACATCAGATATTAAAATGTTCTAACTACCATTAGTAGTTACAGCCCTGAAATTAGTATTAATTTCAAATTTTTCTTTAGAAATTAATAATTGAATCACTGGAACCAATTTTAAATTCTTAAGCTCAGATGCGATAACATTTGCTGTTTATTTGGAGAATTATTTGGAGAATTTTCTATTTTTGCAATAATGCTTTTTCAAAAGTATAAGAAGATGTTCAAGATAAACTATACTGTAAAACGATTTTATTGACAGTTGAGGGTTCCACAAATTGTTTCTGGTGTGAGTAGAAGGGGTGGGGCTATTTCTGAAGGTAACATTTAGTCAAGGCTTTCCTCAAGATAGTTATTTCGAAAAGACCCAGAACACCTATTTCTTATCTGTTTCCATGTTGTCTTGTAGCTCTAACTAAACGTATTTACCTGTGCAAAGTTTTTTAAAGCATAGAAAAAGTAAATGAATAAGATTATGAAATAATTGTCTTTTTTCTCTTAAAATATCATTACATTTTAAAATGATAATGCTGGGTCTTCTTATCATATGACAGAGTATTATGAATTTAAAAAATATTCTGATATCTAATTGCAGGATGAGCTTCATGCATTTAATACATGTGTAGTCATATTTGCTGTATACTATGATGAATGAACCACTTCTTCGTCCTCAGAGAAAGATAATGAAACAAGACTGGATGATTACTTACTGGGTATCATATGTTCTATATACATTATCTTATTTATTGTAGTCCCAACAATTCCCTTGTGAAGTAGATGTTTTTTTCCCTGAGGAAGATTAGCCCTGAGCTAACATCTGTTTCCAATCTTCCTCATTTTTTTCTTGAGGAAGATTAGCCCTGAGCTAACATCTGTGCCAGTCTTCTTCCACTTTATATGTGGGTCACTGCCACAGCATGGCTGATGAGTGGTGTAGGTCCATGCCTGGGATCTGAACCTACGAACCCAGACCACCGAAGCAGAGTACACAGAACTTAACCACTACGCCGTGGGGACAGCCCCTGAAGTAGATATTTTAAGTGACTTGCCAAGTCCACAGAGCTAATAAGTGAAGGAAGTGGGCTCTAAATCCATTTATCTTTCTTCATAGTCTATTCTCTTCTCACAAGAGTACCATCTGGAACAGCAATCTCCAATAGAAAAAAAAGTGAGCCATATATGTAGTTTCTAGTGGCCTCATAAAAAGAAGAAATGAGTGGAATTCATATTAATAATGTATTTTATTTAAACCAACATATCCAGAATATTGTCATTGCAACATGTAATCAATATAAAAATTATTAATGAGATACTTTGTCTTATTTGTTCATACTAAGCCTCCAGAATCCAGATATTTGCATATCCATATCATGAGAACATATAGAACAATGGAATAGAACAGGAAGCCCACAGACAGACCCCCTGAGTAGGTGAGTTACGGAGGTAGGACAAAAATCAACAGATAAAGAATAGAGGGTTAGTAAGAGGATTGGGAACACTGGCCTACCACATGGAGAAAACGAAACTGCAATCCTACCTCATACTCTATAGGAAGGTAACTTCAGATGGATTAAAGACATAAATATGAATGGCAAAAATATAATTAATAAAAATTAATGTAGCAAAATATCTTTGGGACCTCAAAAACACAAACATGAGGGAAAAAAAATCGATGGAATGTGTAATCTAAGGTCCTGGCTGATAAATGGCTGCTGCCACAAAAGCATGTAAAGGGTGAAGAAATCCAGGACTTGGGGATAGGATGGTTGCTTCTCCAGAGATGGATTCGTAAAGAGAGAGATCATTTAGGCTCAAAGGCTTAAGCTTTCAGCTCACAGCACGGCATAAAAACTAGAAAAATGCCTGTGTTTTTTGCTAAAAGGATCTCTTCTCTCTTACTGCTGTAAGGCTGAAATAACTGAAAACCAAGGCCATACTTGATGCTGCTGGCTGCCCAGCCATGCCAGGAGCTGCCTCCACAGCCTCCCCAGGCCTCTTAGGTAAAAGTTAAGAGTGTTGACCAGGAAGCTGTAGGACCTTGATTTGAGGTGGGATCTGTGGCAAGGGGGATTTGGAGGACTTGTGATACCTAAAACTGGAGTGAACAGTAGCTCAGGTTTGAGTACTGAGTCCTGTGTCCCAGGAAACCCCTCAACCACAGGCAACCAGAACAGTTGACAGGTCCGCCCTTGCTAAGCAAAGCAGCAGCTCTTCCTGTCTGACGAGGTTGTTACTGCCTGGCTCCAGGGTCCTCTAATGACCTCGCTCAGTTCACCTCCTGCTCCGCCCACATCGCTTCTCGTTATCTCCATACACATACGGTCAGATTCCAGCATGGAGAGGGGCTGTGGTGGACACAATTGAAAAGGCAAACCCAGGAGAAGACTCTCACCAAAAGACGTCTAGACTTGGCTCATTTATATTGGCAAATCCTGAGGAAGAACGTATGGGATTCTGAAGGTGTAGTACTGAGGGGGGAGGTGGTAATTTCGGATTGGGTAGAATTGACTGATAGGGGTGCACTCCCCACAGAGCCTGGTTCAGTGTGCTGCCATGAGCCGCTGAAAGTGGTTCCACTTGTTGGTTCTGTGAGTTGACTGAAATGTAGACTTAATAATGGGCCACATTAAAGGAAATTGAGAACGCAAGCATTCCTTGAATTTGTATAAAGGAATTCAAAGATTTACAAAGATGAGGATATTGCAGTGGATTTGCTATGTGCAACCTGACCTCTTCATCCGAATGCTCCCCTAAGTCTCCCAAGAGGACATGTCAGTGACCCTCTCCTAAGGCCTTGAGAAGTGCCTTGGTGAAGGGAATAGCAGCATCCACGAAAGGCAGTTTTTTAAATTGAGGTATGTGTTATATCAGTTTTAGGTGTACAATGTCATGATTCGATCTATGCATACATTGCAAAACGATCACCACAAGTCTAATTGACATCCGCTACCATGCGTGGTTACAAAAACTTTTTTTCCTTGTGATGAGAAATTTTAAGATTTACTCTCTTAACAACTTTCCTGTATACAATACAGTATTATCATAGTCACCACGCTGTACATTACATCCCCATGACTAATTTCATAACTGGGAATCGTACCTTTTGACCCTTCACCCATTTTGCCCACCCCTAACCCCCTGCCTCTGGCAACTACCAATCTGTTCTCTGTACAGGTTTGGTTTTTTTCTTTTTTTTAGATTCCACATATAAGTGAGATCATATGGTATTTGTCTTTCTCTGTCTGACTTATTTCATGAAGCATAATGTCCCCAAGGTCCATCCATGTGTTACAGAGTCAAGATTTCATTCTTTATGGCTAAGTATATTCCATATACCTGTATAAGATTCCATTGTGTGTGTGTGTATATATATATATATCTCATATTTTATTTATCCATTTATTCATCAGTGGACACTTAGGTTGTTCCATGTCTTAGCAAATGTAAACAATGCTGCAGTGAACAGGGGCGCATATATCTTTTTGAATTAGTGTTTTCATTTTCTTTGGATAAATACCCAAAAGTGGAATTGTTGGATCTTATGGCAGTTCTATTTTTAATGTTTTGAGGAACCTCCATTAATGTTTTCCATAGTGGTGGCACCAATTTATATTCCCACTAACAGTGCACAAGGGTTCTGTTTTCTCCACACCCTCACCAACACTTGTTATTTCTTGTCTTTTTGATAATAACCATTCTAACAGGTGTGAGGTGATATCTCATTGTGGTTTTGATTTTCATTTCCCTGATGATTAGTGATGTTGAGCATCTTTTCATGTACCTGTTGACCATTTGTATTTCTTCTTTGGAAAAATGTCTATTCACGTCCTTTGCTCTTTGTTTTGTGAGGAAGATTGGCCCTGAGCTAACATCTACTGCCAGTCTTCTTTTTTTTTTCTTTGCTTGAGGAAGATTAACCCTGAGCTAACATCTGTGCCAATCTTCCTCTATTTTGTATGTGGGATGCCGCCATAGCATGGCTTGATGAGCAGTGTGGTGTGTAGGTCTGTGCCTGGGATCCAAACCTGTGAACCCCAGGCCTCTGAAGCAGAGCACATGAACGTAACCACTACACCATTAGGCTGGCCCCACCTCTGTGCATTTTTTAATCAGATTGTTTGCTCTTTTGCTTGATGTGTATGAGTTCTTTATATATTTTGGATATTAACGCTTTATCAGATATATGATTTGCAAATATTTTCTCCCATTCAGTAGGTTGCCTTTTCATTTTGTTGATGGTTTCCTTTGCTGTGCAGAAGTTTTTTAGTTTGATACAGTCCCACTTTTTAATTTTTACTTTTGTCGCCTTTGCTTTTGGTGTCAAATCCACAAAAGATTATCACCAAGACTGATGTCATAGAGCTTTCCACCTGTGTTTTCTTTTAAGAGTTTTATGGTTTCAGGTCTTTAATTCGATTCTTTAATCCATTTTGAGTTAATTTTTGTGTATGGTATAAGATAGTGGTCCAGTTTCCTTCTTTTGCATGTGGCTGTCCAGTTTTCCCAACATAATTTATTACCTATTCACTCAGTTTATTAACTGTTCTTTCCCCATTGTATATTCTTGCCTCTTTTGTCGTAAATTAATTGACCCTATATGTGTGGGTTTATTATGGGCTTTTGATTCTGTTCCATTGATCTAGTGTCTGTTTTTATGTAAACGCACTGTTTTGCTTACTATAGCTCTGCCATTGAGTTTGAAATCAGGGAATATGATGCCTCTAGCTTTGTTCTTTCTCAAGATTGTTTTGGCTATTTGGGGTCTTCTATGGTTCCACACAAGTTTTAGGATTGCATATTCAATTTCTGTGAAAAATGCAATTGGAATGTTGATGGGGATTACATTGAATCTGTAGATTGCTTTGGGTAGTAGGGACATTTTAACTATATTACTTCTTCCAATCCATGAGCACAGAATAGCTTTCCATTTATTTGTGTGTTCAAAATCTTTCATTAACCTCTTATAGTTTTCAGTGTACAGGTCTTTCACCCCCTTGGTTGAATTTATTCCTAGGTATTTTATTCTTTTTGATGCAGTTGTAGAGGGAATTGTTTTCTTAATTCCTCTTTCTGATAGCTCATTATTAGTGTATACATGTGCAGCAGATTTTTTTATATTGATTTTGTATCCTGCCACTTTACTGAATTTATTAGTTCTAACAGTTTTTTGGTGGACTCTGTATGGTTTTCTATATATGATATCATGTCATCTGCAAACAGGGACAATCTTACTTCTTCCTTTCCAATTTGGATGCCCTTTCTTTCTTTTTCTTGCCCTAACTGCTCTGGCTAGGACTGCCACTACCATGTCAAATAAAAATGGTGAGAGTGGGCTTCCTTGTCTTGTTCCTGATTTAAGAGGAAAAGCTTTCAGCTTTCACCATTGAGTATGATGTTAGCTGTGGGCTTGTCATGTATGGCCTTCACTATATTAGGGTACATTCCCTCTATACCAACTTTGTTGAGAATTTTTTTTATCGTAAATGAATGTTGAATTTTGACAAATGCTTTTCTTGTATGTATTGAGATGATCATATGATTTTTATCCTTCATTTTGTTAATGTGGTGTATCACACTGATTGATTTTCTGATGTTGAACCATCCTTGCATCCCTGGAGTAAATACCACTTGATCGTGGTGTATGATCCTTTTCATGTATTGTTGAATTTTGTTTGCTAATCTTTTGTTGAGGACATGAAAAGGGTTTTAATGACTCTTCTCCATAGGCTGGGGAGGCTTGTGGGAAATGCTGTGGTTAAAATGGGCTCCCTATTTCAATGAAGATGTCGGAATCTTGGTGTTGATAGAGCCTTAATAGCAGCACTTTACAACTGGAGACAAGGTGGAGGCAGTTATCATGATAGGAAGCAGGTCCAGTGTAATCAGAATAGTGTGGCCTGCAGAAATCCTTGTTGGTGGCCAGTAGATCACAGGGTCCCAGGGCTTGAAATGATGTTTAAAAATTTAAGTAGGACTGCATAGGTCTTGACCAAGAAAAATGGATGCCAGTGTATACAATTGATAGAGCCACACTAGTGTATATCAGCTGAATATCAGCTAGGTTTAGGACCAAAAATGTGGGCAACTCAGGTCAGGCCTACTGGATATGCATAACGATATCAGCAGAAAAGCCTGACTAGAGGCAGGCCCTCACCCAGTTGCCGTGCATAGATATGAATGAAAGACCTCTCTGGTGAAGAACTCTGTAATGTCATAAACGTGCTTCTAAATCTCCCTTTGAGGCTCTATTTACTAGGATAACAATGCATTGAAACCACTAGGGCTTTCGGAAATCATCTGGCAACAGCTCTGAACAAACAAATTTCTGGGATCTCTGAAACCAGTGCATCTATGGGGCAAAGTGTATGCTATGGAATCAGTCCATCCTCTAGTTATTTTCCCAATAAAGAGTTAGAATTGATTTTTTCATCTATGGCAATATCCGCACATGGGATCCCTGATGCATAAAGGATTATTCTGGTAGGAAGTACCAAATGATTCACAAAGGTAAGTGCTGATGTGGATTAAGGCTACCCCAGGGAGAGAAGCCCAAGGTGACCTGGTCTACATGCCGAACTATATGACCCGGTGGATTTTTATGGTATGAATTAGGGCTGCCCCAGGGAGAGAAGCCCAGGGCATCCTCACCTACATTCCAATCTATATGACCAGATTTGTATCTAAAGTTATACGACCGCACAATAACCAGACCCCATCTGCACTGAAATCATTTAATGACTTTTTACATCATCTTTTCTTTTTCCAGTAAAAATAAGTCACGTACCTATGCCTTATAAATTTAGCCCTAACCCTCAACTCGGGGCAGCAGCAGGAGCTCTGATGCCCATGGGTCCTGTCCCCATGCAGCAGCGGCAGTAGCTCTTCACTGCCCATGGGTCCTGTCCCCATGCTATTCCGTACTATTCTCTAAATAAAAGAGCACCACTGCTAGACCTTGAGTGTCCAAGAAATCTTTCTTTCGACTCTTCCGCTCACCGTCCCCACAACAAGTGCCACCATCAAAAGCTTTAAAAGAAGCAGAGGTGTGATTCTTATCACACCTCGACCTCACCTGACCTTTGGTATGTACAGGAGACAGATGGGTCCATTAACTTAATCAGATGGTGTTTCCCACTGCAGCTGCTGTCACACAAGTTCTCTTTCTTGGAGCAAATCAGTAGGTAGCTACGAGTTTGGCCAATGCTGTTTTCTTTCTCCTTTATCCCAGTAGGCAGAGGGCACCTGAAGCAGCTTGTGCTATCAGTAAGCAATATTACAGATTGTCTTTTTTCAGTGTTCTACTAACTCTGACTCTGTGCCTGAATATAAATCTTCATACCAGACCTTGATCATCTCACCGTTGTACAGGGCATAATGCTGTTAACACTCTGATAATGAGATGCTGAGAAGACCTGGAGCAAAGAGGGTAGAAAGTAAATCCCAGGAAAGCACAAGAGCCTGCCATCTCAGCCAGGTTTGTGGAGGTGCAGTGTGTATGCTGGAACGTCCCCTTCCTACTGAAGAATAAATTGTGTACTCCGTCCCACCTACGACTAAGGAGGACGGTCGGTGTTTGGTGGGCTTCTTTGAATTTTGTGTCTGCTGCTCAAACCCATTTATGGGTTGATGCAAATGCTTCTGGCTTTCACTGGGCTCAGAACAATGAAAGCCGCTCCAGCTGCTCCAGGCTGCAGTGAAAGCAGCTCCACCAAGTAGACTGATGAGGGGGATCCAGCGGGCTCAGGGTTTTGAGGCAAATCAGGATTCTGTATAAAACCAGGATTTTTGAGCAAACAATGCCCTCTTCAGAAAGGACGTATTCTTTCAACTTACTACTGGGCTACTTGAGGTAAAAGCAAATGAAATAAAATTGTCTTGTTCAAAAGGGTTCTGTGAAGACCTCAGACAGGCTCCCTTGGTCTTTTCGAGTTCTCGTAAGGGATGGATGGCACGTAAGCAGTCACATATGGAAACTCAAGTTCACAGGCAACATATTTCTGCTTTCATATAGGGGGTGTTTTAGAGGTCCTTGTGTTATGATCTGTCAGCTCATCTGGCCCACTCCTCATCCACTATGCCTTAACCCAAGCAGACCAATAAGGAATGAAATGCAAAGAACATGGTTGAAGACATTCTGATTTCATTCAGTAACCTTTAAACAGACACTGTAACATTTATAATGAACATTGTTTCCAAATAACCATTTAAAAAATATAATGTATACAGTATCAGGACACTTAAGTTACAAGCCACAGAGACTGATTCTGACTTCCAAAAAAATAAAGGCAGATGTTGGGAAGCTCAGTGGGGTGTTGAGCAACCAAGCATTCAGTGCCGGAGGGCAAGGGCGGCACTGTGGGTTTCAGCAGCAAGAGCTCAAAACCCTCTCCGGGAGGCTGCCAGAGGGCCGCTGGATTCCAATCCCTCCTCCTCCCAAACCAGGCGGAGGAAGGGCAGCTCCCCCAGGAAGAGTGTGTGTGTGTGTGTGTGTGTGTGTGTGTCTGTGTGTGTGTGTGTGTGTGTAGCGGGGCGGTGCTGCCGCAGGCTGGCCGGACAAAGCCTGCAGCCTGCTGTCCATATAAAGCGGAGCTGCGAATGATCGTCTACGCATATTTGTTTCTATGAAACCTACTCTTCTCCCATAATTAATAACTATTGTTAGTGCTTCTGTTAGGAAAAAGTATTGCCACATGCTCACATTGGGCCTGTAAAAGTAGGATCTGAAAAACTATCATCAGAAATAGGACCAGAGGGCATGAGGAGGTCACAAACTAGAATTTCTTCCCTTCGAGTGATGTAAATAATCCATTTTTTGTTCCATATTTTAGTTCTTTAGGTTTATCTTTGTCACACTTTCGCTAATTCAGTTACAGAGAACTCCTCCGTGAGTGGCGCAGGCCCACATTAGGTGGACGGCACACTTGATCGTCTCATTTCAAAGAAGAAAAGTTAATGGAGTTACATCTGTTTGGGGCCTCCAACCTTGCGAATGCTAATTACACTCGCCAATGGTCATGCGCAGATTATGTGGGGAACCGGCTCCTCTACCGTGCTGTTTTCAGTCCTGGTAAAGACTGGGAAATGAGGCTTGGGCAACGTGAGTCCTATTTCTTCCTTTATACAGGTAGAGGGCGAGGCCCCAGCTTGAGTCTCAGCCGGGCCAAGGCTTGGATTAAGATAAGATCTGGGTGAGGTGGCAAGGCAGGCCCAAGAAGAGCCCGGGCTTGAAGGCCTGCATCGTGTCCTGAAAGGAAACTCATTCTGAGCTAAGAAGAGTGCGGGCAGGACAGAGGGGACCCAGCTCCCAGCCCTCACGGTCAGGAGTCAGCTCAGCGTAGGGCCTGCTGTTCCTGTGTGTCCTCGCCCTAGCCCAGGGACACGTGTCTGCATCCTGGACACAGAGTCAAACCAGAATGTACTGATTCATCAAGAATTCTGTAAGCTCCCCCGGCACAGCGGCAATGCTTAGCATCTAACAGAATGTAGCACAAAATGGGGAGTGAGGCAGTCCCCTGGTGTTCCTAAATCTTAGCACCCAGCCTTGGCACCCTGAGGGGACCAGGACATCAGTGGGGTGCTGAGACCCAGGGGAATGAAATGCTCCCTGGGAAAGGGCAGTAGTAGCTACAGAGAGTCAGCGGAAAGCAGAGAAGCAGCTCATGACATCCCTCAACACAGGTGAACCTCCCAGAAATTCTTGGGGAGGGGTAAACACTTGGTCATGAAAAGGTCTGGGAAGAGCTACTTAAATAAGGGCTTTTATCATTAAAATAAACCTCATTTGGAAAAAGGCTAGTGAAGCCAGTGGAGCTTGGAATTTTCAGAAGAGACAGCAGTGACTTATCACCAAAACGTGGAGCTGATTTTCCCCCCAGGTGGTGGCGCAGAGCCGCCTCTCAGCACTCTTGCCCTAGGCAGCGGGGCGCGCTGGCACGGGACAGAGGCTGTCGGGCCGCAGGACCTGTGCAACGCTGTCTTCTTCGTGAATGAGAACGGAACTAAGAATATTGGTATCCTTAGCCTCAGTGTCATTAATCAACTGATGTAACAGCCAAAGGCCCCAGAGCATTATGTGCCATCGTCATTACTCTTGAGACTTCGTTCCTATGGTTCCTCTGCCACTACAGTTAGGATCTAGTTTTACTAAAGGAAAAAACTTACAAGAGGGGGTTTAATTTAAACTGAGAAATGCAGTGAACATGAGCACTCTCTTTGTTCTTATTTTACATGATGTAGACTTCATCTCCAACAATGAAGGAAAGACAATGTGGGGTGCCACCTGGGTGCCAGCATCATGAGAGGGAGAGGTGTTACTCACATTTCTGAGTTCAGAGCCGCAATTCGACTACTGACATTAACCACAGGCTTGGGACTCCTCTTTAATCAAAGCAGCTTCACGGTGAAATTGACTGTTTTTTTATTAATTTACACTTAAATAATTCTCAACACAAGAAGATAGAGACAGCATGACAATTGCACTGTTATAAAGTTAAAAGGCCTGTGTGTTTCATTACCAGGTGAAATTTCTGGAGCTCGGTTTCTCACAGAGGATGCTGAACATCCACTAGCTCTTTTATTTTGGTCTTAATAACAAAAATACTGACTTAGCGACATTACAAGCATAAGCCTCTTAACAGCTTCCTAGGAGTCTGAACTTTTGCTTTCAATACCAAATAGTATCTGGAAAACATGCTCACTTTTGTGTTTTCTGAGAAATTCTAAAAACTGACCCAGGTTCATGTGGTAGTCATTCCTTAACCCATAGTCCCCATGGGCCTCAAGGAGTAATTCTTCAAAAGAATGGAAAAGGCGCAGGTCCTCCCCATTTCCCTCTGTCTCCATGCTCTCGGCATGCTTGCAGGAAATGTGTTTCCAGTTGGGATACCTGATGGTATGCCAGAACTCCTCACAGTGCTCTTTGAAGCCCTCCACACAGATTATACCAGGCTTTCCTGTCATGCAAAATCCAGTCACATCTAACCTTTTCCCAACATCCAAAATCTTCTTCCTTAGGTCCTGCTGATATATATGGTGACTGTAGATCCACATTCGGAGGAACGTGTTCTTGACTGGCTTTGCTTGTGCAGATGGTTCATAGGCAAGCTTTCTGTTCAGGAAATATGGGGCACTGTTGTCCTGTAACCACTGGATTGCCGCACAGACACAGAGCTCACCTGGATCAAAAGTCTCAATGTAAGAAGTGAGACCTTTGTTGAGAAGGAGCTGCTGTTGTCTGTCGAGTTCAGAGGAGCGTCCAAACAGCTGCAGTGCTGCACAGGGGTAGCCGTGAGGCATGCTCACTTGCAAATCAATTTTCACCTTAGAATGAAAACCAAATAGAGTTAAGTACCATAACATCACATAAGCTAGGGTATCAATGGCAACTGCATGATTTTGGTAAATGTAAGAGTTATTGCTACTAAATGTCAGCTACGGGCCAGACACTGTAGTAGGTATTTTACATACACTATTCCTTCCAATTACCCACTTTACTGAGCACTTACAATGTACCAGGTACCCTATGCTGGAATAAAGAAGTGAAGAAGCTAGACACTATTCTGCCCTTCATGAAGTCCAGAGCCTAGTGAAGGAGATGATAGTGAACAAATTACACATGGCAAGTATTTAATTTCAATGGTAAGAGGCACTGCCATGAAAAGCATAGGGACCCTCTACAACGAATAACCAAGAGAGACTGAATCCAGTCTGGGGAACTAGGAAGTCTCTGAAGGACGACAACTGAAGGATGAGTTGGGGATAGCTGGAAGAGGGGTTCTCAAACAATTCGGCCACTGTTACCTATGCTGTGCTAATGCTGCTGGAGATGAATGGATCAGAAAATGAAGGTAAATTCATTTTTAGTATGCAGATTTTCCATCCGTATTTGCGTTCTGTGTCATAGTGTCACCAAAGAAACAGTCATTCACTCCTTAAAAGGCAATTTTGCTAAAGGTAATATTTAGATTTGTGAAAATCATGATACATGGACAAGACAGTCCATACCACAGCAGCGGGATGGGTAAAAAACTGTACGAGCGAACAGAACAATAATGATAGTATAAAACTGCAAGATGTTTTTAATAAAAACACTAGGCAGATTGGTTAAAAAGGTGCACATTTTACATAAAATTCAGGATATTTATTGAAGACAATTTACAGGGCACCCATATTTGCTTTCAAACAAGTAAAGGAAATATGCATCTGGAATCTTCTCTGCTTCCCGGACAGGAAGCTCATGTTCCAAGAGTTTCCAGTAAGAACCGGGCACCTCGCAACAATTAAAACAACTCAGGGCGCTTACCTTGGGCTCCTCAATCTGCAGTGTAATCACAAATTCAATTTTTGGTGGCAGCGCCTCCCTTGTGCCCTCCAAGTATCTCTTAATATTGGTCAGGGCATTCACATCTTCCAGTTTTACTTCTCCTTGGTTAGGAAACATAGAAAACAGCATTTCCATCTCCAGCAGCTGAAGCTGAAGGCATTCTTTCATTGAAGCGGACATGCTGCCTCGAAATCAACCTGCCAGGAAAACTGGAAAGGCCAGGGGCACTGGGTTTGTCACTGTCGGCGGCGTCCAACGAATTTCTCGCAGGTCCCTGCAGGTCCCTTTCGGTGGAAGCGGTTTTGCAGGAGCGCGAGGCACCGAGAGCTAGGGGCACAAGCCGGGACACTCACGCTTCTCCTCCATCTCCTGACCCCCAAATCTAGAATGAACAATATCCCCCAAGATGCTTCGTTAAAATGCAGACTCCCAGGGCCGCCCCCACCCTACACCCCCGCTTCCCATCTAGATCCAGGAATCCGGACTTGCAACAAGTGTCCCGAATCACTCCGTGGCAGGTGGCTGGCAAACCACACCCGCAGGCGCTCTGCAAGCCTGAACCCTGGGACAGGCAGGGGCCCGGGGGCCGAGTCCCGCCGGGTCTCAGGCTGGGGTGGGGGCCCGCAGTGCCGGCGGGCGGAGCTCCGGGGTCTCGAGGCCTGGCCTTCCCAGCGCCAGTTGCCGCCCCTCAGCCCCAGCGCCAAGGACCCCTCCCGCGTGGGCCTTGCGCCTGTCCCGGGAGCCACACCGGCCCGGGGCGCCAGCCTGGCCGTTCCGGACGGCTCGGCTGCACCCCGCCTCTGCCCCGAGGGGCGCAGGCTGAGCGGGGTCTTTCAGGTGAACCAATGAAAGGACGCTCAGCGCGAGCTGGGAGGGGGCGTGTGGAGGCAGCGGCGGCCCGGGACGCTTCCCGGAGTCAAAGGTTTGGGAGCCGAACCTCGAGAATGGAGAGGGGGACGAGGGCAGGCGGGGGGCGCTCACCGCGGCCGAGGCCACCTTGATAGAGGCCCCGAGCGGGGGCTGGTCCCTCCCTCCCCGGGACCGCTAGGAACCCGGCTTCCCAGGGTTCCCGAGGGGGGGCCTGCCACCCTGAGTCCCGAATTTGGAGGCGGGGCTGTGTAGCTGCCGGTCGCAGCACGGACGGCCCACGACCTCGGCCCGCTCCCCCGGCCAGCGCGGGGGCTCACCCTTTCCGGTCGCTCAGTGGGTACAGCCCCGAGCCCGCCCGCAGCCGCAGCCGCATCCGCAGTTCCGCCGCCGCGAGCGGCGCGAGCCCGGCGAGGGGCGGGGCCAGCGGACCCTCCCCCGCCGTGATTGGCCGGGGGGCGTGGCGCCGGGCCGGAAGCCACGCAGGGCCACGTCTGCGGGTCCGAGAGCGCAGTCCCAGGCCAGGCGCCGCCGCAAGGCAGCTGCTGCGCCGGGAGGTGAGCGGGCCCCGGGGCTGGGCGGCGGGCGGCTCGGGCCAGGCTGCAGGGCTGCGGCCGCCCCGCGGGCTGGCGGCCTGGCCCACGGCCGCGACGGCACTCCCTCCCGCCGCTGCGCCTCGGCAGCGGACGTGGGGCCGGCCGAGGGTCTCGCGCCGGGCGGTCGAGTCCCCGGCCTGGGCGGGGGCCTGGGGGCGAGAGCCGGGAAACGTGCGGCGGTCAGCGGGCTGGGAGGAGAGGGCAGCGAACCGGCTGTTGAAGACTGAATGGAGGGAGGGGGGCGACTCGTAACTTACTTAGAGTGGACGCTGTTTGGATCTGGAAATAATAATAATAAAAGCATTCGCATACTCATTGAAAGTAGTTTTAGGACCTAAAACGCATTAAAGGGTGGGAGCATGTTATCTTAGCTTTTTTTCTTTTAAAGAAGACTTTCTGAATTTAGCAGGACTGGTTTACGCCCTTATGAATAATCATGATGCATTACTGACTGGTCAGTTAATAAAATGTGTTCATGCTTGTGAAAGAGATTTGATCGCTTTGGACCGAAATAAATTAGCTTGCTGAATGCCAGCTTTTTCCACCTGGCTGAGAGCGACCATTTTTCACCATTTCCTTTAACTTCTGTCATTGAAGCAATGAAGGACAATAAAGAAAAGAAGATAGTGGGGCTAGTAGCTGTGGGACTGCTGCTCATCTCTGGGCTAATTGGGAATGGGACTGACCCGGGAAGTGAATAGTACATACAACTAAGTTGGCAACCCCAAGTTCTGCTGAAAATGGACTATCCCAGAGAGGGAAGTGCTGCTAGAGGGCCAAGGGCTGATGTTTGTTTTTTTGAATTAAAGGTAAAAGGAAGATGTTGCTAGTTTCAGAGCTTAATTAAGAAGGGGGTCCTGATTGCTCTGAAAATGGAAAAATCCCGAAGCCAGCCCGTGGCTCATGGGTTAAGTGGGCACATTCTGCTTCGGCCGCCCGGGGTTCTCTGGTTCCGATCCCGGGCGTGGACATGGCACCGCTTGGCAAAAGCCATGCTGTGGTAGGCATCCCACATATAAAGCAGAGGAAAATGGGCACGGATGTTAGCTCAGGGCCAGTCTTCCTCAGCAAAAAGAGGAGGATTGGCAGCAGATGTTAGCTCAGGGCTAATCTTCCTCAAAAAAAAAAAAAAAAAGGAAAAGTAAAAAAGAAAAATCCCTTGCAGAGTGTGTTAGGAGGTCCGGGCAGTCTTGGAGAGGAGGCTGTTGTCCTTTGTTTGCCTTTGGGAATATGTCTCTGTAGCCTGGGAGGAATAGCAAAAGAACCACACAGATTTCCCAGATATTTTGGATTCCTAGCCCAGTCGATTGAGAATATGATCTGAGGCCTCAGTCAGTCACCAGCTACCCATGTAAATTTAGGTTATTTAACTGAGCCCCAGGCTTAAGTGCTCCCATTTGTAAAATGAGGTGATCTTTGATCTCAGGAGCCTCTGAATCTGGGTGTAGAATCTTCATTTTAGTTGCGAGCGGACCATTTTCAGTTCGCCCTGGGTCCAGGAATAGCCCTGGAGCCAAAATGGGAGATGAGTTGGGGACACTCGGATTTTGGGCCTGAGTCTGCCCTGGAGCGGACAGTACAAGTGGGGCAGGATCTTCTGGGACCCATTCTGCCACTCTCTCTCAAACGTGCCGTTCTTTGGGGGGGGTTCAGAATGAGGCCAACCTATTAGTTTGGGGTGGCAGTTTTTGAAGCAAATGTCCTTGAAAGGTTTCTTATTATGCCTGAAAAATATTGCTTAATTTTGTAGACATGGATCCAGAGGCTGTTAGAAAATACTCAGCATTGCACGCCAAGCCCGATGGACTCGTTCTCCAATACGGGACTGCTGGATTTCGCACGAAAGCAGAACGTCTGGACCATGTCATGTTTCGCATGGGATTATTAGCTGTCCTGAGGTCTAAACAGACAAAGTCGACCATAGGAGTCATGGTAACAGCGTCGCATAACCCTGAGGTAACGCCCTCAGTGCTCCGATAAGGCAGCTTTATTTACCATCCCAGACCGTCGTGTCTGAGCAGTTTGACCCAAAGTACAAATTCTGATTCTAGGACTGTGCTTTCTCGTGGTTAGGTGCCTTTGGATTTGCAATGACTTTTTCTTAATGAGTGGTCATTTAGGTCATGACTCTTTAGAGGGTGTGGAGAGAATGAAATGAGGCTGTCATTTTTTGGAGACTGTCCATATTAGAGAAATAACAGAATGTCCTTCCAAGTTGGTAGTTTTGAGACAGCGTCAGTAATAAGAAGCGTTGCCTCTGTTGATTGAGCAGAGATGGAGATTGGAGGCAGAGTTGGGGAAAGGGCAAACTTTTGAAACGATAGCACATTTTGAAAATTTTCAGACAAGTTTTCTGTAGCTAGGAGTAGTTTCCTGGTATGAATGAACAGCCAAACAAGTGGCTTCAGGGATCCAAAAGTGAGCTTTGGGCAGGATATTGACGACCATCATAGTGTTCGTGACAATTAAGTTTTTAATCAAGGTATTCCTTTTTTTTTTCCCTTTTTCTCCCCAAAGCCCCCCTGTACATAGTTGTATATTCTTAGTTGTGGGTCCTTCTAGTTGTGGCATGTGGGACGCTGCCTCACCGTGGCTTGATGAGTGGTACCTGTCCGTGCCCAGGATTCGAACTGACGAAACACTGGGCTGCCTGCAGCGGAGCGCCCTAACTTAACCACTCGGCCATGGTTAAGGCCGGCCTCCAAGGTATTCCTTTTGACGTAGTTTAGCTGTTTCATTCTGTACCGCCCGTGGCTCACTACTCCGTGGTTTGGAAACGATGCTTCTGTGTGGTTACTAGGGTGTGAGATTTTTGCCTTTGTAGGTAAATCAGCAGCAAGGTAAAGCTGTGAGGTCGGTGAAGGATTGTACCTCCTCTTCCCCCTGAACAGGAGAACAGTCCCTGTCTGGCTTCTGACCAGGGAGTGCTGTCACTGTGTCAGTGTCCACATCGCTGTGACTGGTCCATGACTTGTTGGCAGAACCCCACATTTATTGCTAGTTCCAGAACCACTGCTTAAAACAATCCTGAGCTGTTTCCTTCAGTTGACATTCACTCTGAATGACACTCTTTCTTTCCATAAACATGAGCAGAACAAAATTAGGGGTCAGTTTTCAGCTTCTTTGCCACCTGCTGGTTGACACACTGGCTGTGTGTTCTTAGAGTCCAGAGTCCCAGCGACAAGGATCTCTAGGTGCCCTCCATCTGCTCCATTGTCCCCTTGTCAGTTAATGGATGGCGATTGCACAGATGACAGCCTTTTAACAAAGCTGCTGTCGCATAGCCGCTGTTGGGTTTAAGCGTCAGATAGACTTGATGTTTTAATATCAGCAGTGACACTGATTAGCTGTATGAACATAGGCACAGTACCTGCTCTGAATCTCCGTTTTCTCAAAGTTAGACTGGAGTGATGAGATTGTCGCTTACATTGGCTCGTGTGTCCTGAGGATTTTCCGAGGTCATGTATCCCAAACACCTTGTCTCTGGTGCCTGGCATGCAGTAGTGGTCGCCAGTGGAGCTGTTCAACCAGCACTGTCTTCTTTAGGGGGAAAAACAACTTGAGTTTACTTCCTCAGCTCGCCCTCATGGGTATGCACAGATGGCTTATTGTTGGTTTTTCTTTTAAGGAAGACAATGGTGTAAAATTGGTCGATCCTTTGGGTGAAATGTTGGCACCATCCTGGGAGGAACATGCTACCTGTTTGGCAAACGCTGAGGAACGAGATGTGTGGAGGGTGTTGATGGACATCAGCGAGAAGGCAGCCGTGAACCTGCAGCAAGAGGCCTTCGTAGTGATTGGCAGAGACACCAGGTGACCGTCAGAGTTATGGTGGAAGCGGCGTTGGGGACTCAGTCTAGATGATGGCAGCGGTTTTGGTCCCCTCTTGACAAAGCGGAAGAATTGAGTGGACATGCCCCGGCCTGTTTAGTAGGATGCAGGAGCCCAGTCACTCCTGCAGCTTGGGTTTGGGTGTCCACACCCCAACTCTAACCTCGCGATAGGATTTGAGCAGCTTACGGAACCCTTTGCAGCTTCCGTTTGCTCATCTCGAAACTGTTGATGATAAGGCCTAGCAAGGGTTTTTGTGAGGATTGCATGAACTAATGTATACAAAATACCTATTTCCTGGCACAAGAGAAGCACTAAAAAGTGTCTCCTATTCCCTTACTTCTATAGGTTTACTTTTCCTGTATACAGTGAGAACACGTGATTTTAACTCCTTATTTTTAGAGATTTACTTTATAATCTGTGTTATTGTTGGTTCATATAGTTAATATTTTCCTATGCTGGAGTTCACTGGAAACATTAACAGTCGGTGTCATTTCTACATATTTGTCTTATTTGTCACCTTTTGCTTTCCTTTACAAAAAGATATTTTTTTAAAAGATATAAAAAAGGGGTGCTTTGAAACAGAATCATTCTCTTTTTCTTAATATCTGGTTTTAGCTAGAGATTCTTTCTAAAGGAAATTTCTGCTCAGTCTCCTAATGGCTTGGACTGGTGTTTTACCCTTGACATGGTACCAGAGGGACTTCAAGGTGCCGCTGATCAAGGGTTTATAAGTAGCAGAAATAGCCAAGTGACGTATGTTCTGAAGCAAATTATTATCCCACAGTAAAGCCGCCCCGCATGTATTTGCCTCTTACTTATTAACTAAGTCAAATGATACAGAACATCTTTTTCTACAAGGCAGTTATATAATGATCTGCTTTATTTTCAGTTAGATAGGTAAGTAATTGGTTCTGACTTAAAATGAAAAATAGGTTTTATATCCCTGGGGGTTTGGGGCCCGGTACTGGATTGCGCACACTATGCATTCAGTGTTTATTGTTACTGTTCTCAGGCAGTGTATATGCTATTTTGGTCAAACGTGGGAAGGTATTTGGATATGGTGTAACTAGTGTATCCCTGAGATCTGTTTTCTAAATTCATTTAAAAGCCAAAATCTTTCGAAGAAACACATTGTGAAAGGCTACTGGAAAATGCTTATACTCTATCTGTATTATCTTTTCAGAATTCAGACTTGACAGATTTCAGTTCAAATACAATAAACTTATTATTTGAACATTTGTAACACACAGTTCCTCATTTGCTTTCACAGCTAGCAGCTCTTGGTTTCAGGACAGGATGTACTGTTTTCTTCTGTTTCTTTCGTAGGCCCAGCAGTGAGAGACTGTCCCAGTCTGTGATAGATGGCGTGACTGTTTTAGGAGGTCAATTTCATGGTATGTACTTATCCTGAGTCGTAAATTAAATTAATCTTAAAAGTTTTTTTAAATTACAAAAGTAGTACATGTTTATTTTATAAAAGTTTGAAAATACTGATAAAAAAGGTTTTTAAAAAATGCACTTCTAGATATAAAATACTAGCTATTTATATTTAAATTAAAGAAATTTTTGTGGGCATGCATATTTTGTTTTACCAATAGGAGATTATGTGTAGGAAACGCTGATGCTGAACAACTCCCTTCAGTTTAGTGAGGCTGCATTTCCTCATATAAACACCCTTGAAATTACTTGATGATGTGCATTCTGGGGCGCTTTTGTGCTCAGGTGTTCCCTGGTAGCTGAGTGTGTGTGGAATCGGCTGTTACCTGTCAAATAGTGATGGAAAACATCTTTGGCCTACTTGTAATCACCTTCTTAAGTTTTGACAGGTGGTTTTTCCTATTTTCTCAAATGAAGAAGAATAAATGCAACAAAACATAGGCTAGAATCCTCTTCTCACCTCAGTCATGTCCCTTGTGACCGCAATGGCTCCACTGTGCTGGGAGGTGAATTTTCCTAGTGTCACATCTTTCTTATTTAAAAGTATCTTCTCTTGACCTTTGCCACCCTCCTTTCCAGCTCCTCTGCATTCCCTCCCTTCACGGTTAGTCTGGCCTCTTCCAGCAGTTCAGGGGCTTGTTCTCTGCTTGCTCCTCTAGGCATGAGGCGGCCTCCTGCAGGCAAGCCTCCATCCTTGCCCCTCCAGTGACACGTCTGCCCGACCCTCTGAATTCTCATTGCCACATCCAGTGGCTGCTCTGAACTGAGTGTGCGCTTAAGCTGCAGGGACCCTGTGGGCCTCTTGACACAGCTGGCACAGTGTTCCCTGACATGCACTTTTCTGGGGAGAGGATTTGTAGCTTGGGCAGAGACTCAACGGGATCCTTTCAGGATTTATATTTGAGTGTTTTTATTTCAGTTGATGACTTGGTGGCTCTCCACGCTGTGGCCTCCCCTTCCTGTCTTTACGCTTCTGCTGCCTTCACTGTTGTTCCTTGCTGCTTCTCTGCGGGCTCCTCTTCTGCCTGTCTTGATCTGGGCATTCCTTGCCTCTCTCGTTCTGCATGATTTGTGAGTGATTGTCTTTCCTCCCATAGCTCCGGCCATGTGTATTCCTTCATTCATTCATTAGCTCATGAAATTTTTGACTACCTGCCGTGTACAGCGCTCCGGAAGTCTTATTTCACTGTCTATCACAACTCATAGTAAGAAACCCACTTAGTATCGTGACGTGTGTATGTGTCCTTGTGTGTATAACTGAAACAGAAGTTTCAATAGACAATACCAATTTTACACAACATGCATTCATCTGCTTCATTAAAAACGCAGAAATGCTGGTTGTGTCTCCCTAAGTAGGTTCCAGGACCGCTGAGAGGCAGTCTGTAAGGCACTGGTCCAAGTGATGTCTGCACTTAGGTGGCCTGCAGGCCTTTACCCCAGCTTCACCCTGCCCAAACTGCGTTCTTTCTGCCATCCCCGGAATGCTTAACCTTTTTAGCGCTGCCAGTCTGTCTCTACAGCCATTACTTTTCTAGTGTTGTAGTCTGGAAAAATTTGAGAGTGGCTTTTTTTTAAAACTTTTCCCTTATTGCTGTCTTCAGCTTAATGTATTTCAGGAAGTGAAAGGTTAACATAGCTGCTGCACAGGAGGATGGGGGCAGCTGGGGGAGGGTAAGGTTAGGGAGGGAGGCAGGGTCCAGAGCATTCCAAGCCTTCTAGGTCATGGTAAGGGTTTGAGTTTTTTTCCAAATGCAGCGGGACTCCATTGAAGGATTTTATGCATGAAATATTATCGTATTTTCATTTTAAGGCGGTCACTCTGGCTGTGTTTTAGAGAGAACAGGGAGGTTATAAGAAAGGAAAAGAGACCAGCTAGGAGACTGTGCAGTAGTTCATGCAAGAGTGGTGATAGAGAGAGAAATGGAAAACCTGGAATTGGTACCAAATTCAAAGGATTTTGTGATAAGTGTTGAGGACAGAGCTGGGAAGAGTGGTTTCTGGGTCAATCAGTGGAATAGGTGGTGATGCTTTTTTTTTTTTTTAATTAAGATTATGATAGATTACAACCTTCTGAGATTTCAG